>NC_136999.1:12034075-12454075 GCF_032717465.1 Coenobita brevimanus
AAGATGAAAAGTGTTTAATCTACTTTGTTTATTGTAAGGATGGAAACAAAATATGTAATACTACTCACAACATGAAGAACTTCTCGAGCGTGACCATAGATTTATTTTCTTCTTGCTGCAGTGAACTCCTGATGAAGGCTAAGAAGATATCATAAAGTACTAAATACGAGTATGTCTGAAAATGGAGCAATATTATAATACGCATATCCTTCACTACCTCGATTTTTTAACAGGACAGCTAACCCTAAAAAGAAATTGCTATTGTTCATTAGCGCTATGCTCAAGTACAATGTCATGTGTCTGGATAATGTTAAAGAGACGATAGTATTGTTTCCAGTGTGGGAAATCCAAAGGCGTAAATTGGTTACCTTCTCTACACATCATCAGGGGTAGTATGGAATGGTTTATTGTATATCAACGACTCGTTGTTGTTATTGTTTGGCCCCAGTCCTTTTGGCGTAGTAGAGACGTGGACCACTGGTAAGCAACTGCTTCTTTGCGTTTGCCTTACTGGTACAATACAGCACATACACCATGTATGGAACCAACACCCCTTTGTGGTAGATGACACCTCACCAAGGTCCTTCCTCACGGCGAAGTGCGGGAAAATATGAGTTTGGTTCTCAAATGAACACCGTATCTGCCTCGTTCCAACAACGCCACCATATGCAGGTTCCTCAAAAGTAATTATAACTTTATAGACTAATCTTCTTGTTCTATTCTTCAGATAAGCTGTTTTCGGTGACCGACCCTAAGCTGATGAAGTTCGAGAAGATTATCAATGACATATTTTCACTCTTCGGATATGTGGCGGTGCCTGATTTCTTACCCTGGCTGCATAAAGTCCTGCCAGCCTTTGTAATGAAACGCCTCTTCGCCCTTGATCGTATGCTTGCGCTTAAGGAAACCTTTCTTCAGTTTATAGATGTGAGTAAATGTTGATTTCTCGAGGAATTTGGGCCTATCCACTGAACTGAGATTTTTTGCGAAGCGAGAGTGGATATTATGAGCAGCGTCCGTCTCTCTCTCTCTCTCTCTCTCTCTCTCTCTCTCTCTCTCTCTCGGTGTGTGTGTGTGTGTGTGTGTGTGTGTGTGTGTGTGTGTGTGTGTGTGTGTGTGTGTGTGTTTTAACAAAATAATTTAGTTTTTATCTGATGTTACCCATTAGGAGATGAGTTGAGGACCAGCCAGTGAGAATATTTATTGTTAAAGCTCAAGGTATCAGAACTATGTGAAAGTTTGACCATGCAAAATCAACTTAAAATTTTTATCCAATTCAGACCGAACTTGGCGAAAGGGTTGAGGGTAAGGCAAGAATGAAGTTGTTCAGAGTTGAGAACAACCTCCAACGGCAACGTCACAGGGAAGGCAAAAGTTCGACCTGTGTGTGTGTGTGTGTGTGTGTGTGTGTGTGTGTGTGTGTGTGTGTGTGTGTGTGTGTGTGTGTGTGTGTGTGTGTGTTTTAACAAATTAACTCAAAAGGTTTTTGTCTGATTTTATCCAAAGCTGGTGGAAGAGTTGAAGGCCAGTTAAAGAGTAAATCCATTTTTTTTTAAAATAGGCCAAAGGTCAAAGTCACAGGGAAAGGTCAACCACCCTTTGTAGAAAGTCGGAGTAAAAGTCAAAAACAAAATTATTCGACTTTACGAACAATCAGAGGTCAGTATCACAGGGAAAGGTCAAATGGCAAGGTTACAGGGCAATGCAACTCAGTTTCGATCTAATTTACACTAAACACGGTTGAAAGGTTATGAGTAGCCTAAATCAAGAACGAAGAGTATTGATTCTGAGAACAGATGTGAATGTTCAAGATCACAGGGCAAGACTGACCTAGTTAGAAACGTTTTTCCACGTATGAACAAAGTACCTAAGCTATTTTTGATCTGCTTCTTATCAGACTTGTTGGATGAGATGGGGATCGACCAACAAGCTGACCTATTGTTTTTTTGAAGAATAGATCAAAGGTCGAAGTCACATGGTATGGGAAACTAAAACAGTTTTTATCCAATGCAGACTGATTTTTGTGGAAGGGCTCATACTATAACTAGGATGAAAAGGTTCGATATGCAATCAATCAATCAAAAATCAGGTTGCAATGAAAGGTCAAAGTCAAGATCACCGAGGAAAGTGTATTTATTTTTAACTATATTTGGTGGAAGTTATAATGATGAGACGAAAATGGAGTAATTCGTATTTGAGGGTAACCTGTGGAGGGCGCAGACCACAAGACAAAAATCAGAGCAGTTTGGTTAAATGGAATGTTTTGACAATGTGATATTAAAACGTAGGCTACAGTATCTAATTTTGCAATAAAAATTGGCGATTCTGTGGCGATTTGTTAATTCGTTGCACTGGAAGGGTTCAGATCCCTTGAATGTACTTAGCATAAGGCTGGACATTCCTCTACCGCCAAGAGAACAATATGGAATTGATTTTTTAATGCTCACCCTAATAATGTCACGTTTAAACACATATTACCACTAACCTATACCAATAAATCTGCTGTGCGTGCGTGTGTGTGTGTGTGTGTGTGTGTGTGTGTGTGTGTGTGTGTGTGTGTGTGTGTGTGTGTGTGTGTGTGTGTGTGTGTGTGTGTGTGTGTGTGTGCGTGTGTGTGTGTGTGTGTGTGTGTGTGTGTGTGTGTGTGTGTGTGTGTGTGTGTGTGTGTGTGTGTGTGTGTGTAAACTTACTGAGTTTTCTGAGTCATTGTATGTGTGTGAAATTGTGTATAAACTTGCTGAGGCATCGTCCTACTTTTTAGACAGATTACTTAGGGTGAGATTATGGTTGTGTGGGTGGATGAGCGGGTGGGTGGGCAGTGAGACAATAGGTTCATGAGGAATATGCCCATGGGGTGAATGGGTCGATGGTGGAAATGCATTCATGTATGAGGAAATAACTCCATGGGAAATATATTATGTCCCTGGGGGAATGAGGGCCAAGTAGAAACATAGGTCCATTAGGGAAAAAAAAAGATCCATGGGAGAAATATGTCCGTGGGAGAAAACAGGTGTACATGGGTGTAGATGTTTCCCCATACAAAGGCAATAAGCCTATGTGGAAAATGTTAACGTGAATTATGTCAGTGGGGAAAAGGGGGTTCAAGGGGACAAATAGGTTGATGAAGAAAATATTTTTAAGGGGAAATTCCACCCATTGGACAAAATAGGTTGATGGGGAAAATTGGCCCAGGAGCAAAATTGGTCCATGATAAAAATAGGTCCACTGGGAAAAATAGGTTCATATGGATATTATGCCCCTGAGTGAATATACAGTAGGTTCATGTGGGAAATAAGTCCCTGTGAAAAAATAAACCCATGGGGAAATATCTGTCAACGCAAAACAAGTCCCAGAAGGAAGACAGGCGGGTGAGGAACTGACACCCAGAGGGTGTAGCCAGTGACAGGTGTACAGTATATGTCAGTGACTATAAATCACAACCACAGGAGGAGATCGAGAAGCATCGAGCCACACTTGACCGAGACAACCCGAGGGATTTGATTGACGGCTACCTGATTGAGATGGAGCAGAGGAAGGATGATCCTGATAATACTTTTGTTGGTTAGTGATCTTATGAGAATGGCAGTTATCCTTTTTTGTGCTCATAGGCCTACACAGAGGATAGTGTTGGGCATTTCTGAAAGCTAATCAAAGGAGGAACCCTTAAATTTGGACCTACAAGCTTTGCAACTAGAGTCAGTATACGCTGGATTTTGTGCCAAGTGCCCTTCCTAGCAAAATTCGAGCACAGTATCCCTGGTCAGTAATGGTCCAATGAAAAGAATAACAGAACCTTATGGAGGTTAATGAAAGTAACAACATCTAACCCTTACAGAAAAGGACCTGAAACTTCTGATTTTGGACCTGTTTATTGCTGGTAGCGAGACAACCTCCAGCACACTCATCTGGATGATCTACTACCTAGCCACCTACCCGGAGGCGCAGCGCAAGATGCAAGCTGAGATAGATAAGGTGCTGCCGAAAGGAACTCTGGCCACACTTGATGACAAACCCAGGTTAGATGTGCTACACACACTGAGTTGTATTCCTTCTGTCTTTGAGATTTATTAACAGTTCCTTTGCGATTCATTTTGTTTACTATGCACTAATAGAATGACTTATGCATCTGAGATGTATTTAGCGAGTAGGGTGTGTTTGATTAGCGGCTACTGATTGGCCGCTGAAGTCATCGCAACAGATGCCAGATAATAGATAATATTTATTTTTATATACTTTCCTCATGTGTTTGTGGGAGTAAAATTCTCAGCTGTTCTTCAAAAACACGAAGAATATATTTAATCTTGACTGTTAAACAAGATAACGCTCTGTATACTTTAGTCACTATAAATAAGCAGAGTGCTTGCCGTGGCGCATAAATGCTCACGTCTTTATGGCGATGGCAACACTCGCCGAGGAGTGTGTAAAATATGATTTTGTTAATCTATCATTATATCACGAAGTTTTTATATCGGTTTCCTTTTTTCTTGTGGTAATGCATGTATAAACTGTAAGGACAGAATATTATAACCCTACACTGACCTTCACGAAACGGACAGCTACCCCTTGTTCGATTTATATATATATATATATATATATATATATATATATATATATATATATATATATATATAAAATGAATGGAGAAAGGAAAAGGAGAAAAAAATAAGTCCATGTGCCTAAAGGCATCCTCCATTCATAAAATATTTATAACAACTGGATTTGAATTGAAGTGGATTAAATGTTTGTGGGAAACAACTCCCAGCAAGTGAATTCCAGAGAGTAGTGGTTCTGGGGATAAATGAATTTTGATAAGCAGAGGTTCTGCATTGCGGGGGAG
This sequence comes from Coenobita brevimanus, assembly GCF_032717465.1. Lineage (NCBI taxonomy): Eukaryota > Metazoa > Arthropoda > Malacostraca > Decapoda > Coenobitidae > Coenobita > Coenobita brevimanus. The sequence continues at coordinate 12,038,913 of NC_136999.1, forward strand.
ACAGTGTGAATTCATGGGCGCTCCCAGGTGCCCGAGTATTTCGGGAGAAAATGTGAAGGGGAGGCACAATTGAAGCTAGCTCGTCAGAGTACTTACGGTAAAAATGTCGAAAAACTAATGCTAAAGAAGCAACATCTCTACGTACTGATAAAGGAGGAAGGTCCTGCATAATGACAGGATTATTGATTAATCTAAAGGCTTTATTTTGAATTTTGTCCAACTGCCTCAATGCAACCGCTCCACATCCAATCGACAGTGGTGAACAGAGTTCGATCTGAGAACGCACATGACTTTTGTATATTGTGGCCATCTGCTCGTCAGTGAAGAACTCACGAACTCTGTACATAAGTCCAATTTTTTTGGAAGCATTTTTAGCAAGGGATTTAACAAAAGATGTCCAGCTTAGGTTAGGGTTTAGAGTAACACCTAGGATATCAATTGTAGTGGATATGAGAATATTGACATCATTTAAAATTATGTGAGAGTCTGATGGATTCTTTCTGTTGGAGAAATTAATGTATTTAGTTTTCTGAGCATTAAATGAGACCAGATTTGTTTGTCCCCATTGATTAGTTTTAGAAAGGTCCTGGTTCAGAGAAATAGCTGTGTTTATTTGGTTATTTATAATATCAAATTGTGTAAAGGAGTTACTAAATGTGAAAGAACTATGAAGGGTCGAGTCATCAGCATAAGAGTGTATTGGGTTGTGAGTGACAGATAGGAGGCCATTTATATGAATAAGAAAGAGGGTTGGCGCCAAAACTGATCCCTGAGGTACGCCAGCATTTATGGAATGAAACTGAGAATAAATTCCATCTACCATGGCCCGTATTTTTCTATTATGAAGATAAGAAGAAATTAGAGGAACCAGTGATGCAAGGCCATAGAGTGACGTCTTAGACAAGAAGGCACGGTGTCATACTCTGTCACATGCTTTTAATATATCAAGTGCTATTGTATGTGTTTCACCGTGTTGGTCTATTGTTTTGTTAATCTGATGGGTAAGAAGGCAAAGAATGTCTATAGTTAAACGTTCTCGTCTGAATCCATACTGCCAATTATTGATAAATTTATTATTTTCTAGATGCTTGACTATGTGTTTGTTAATTAGTTTCTCAAAAACTTTACCGAGAATGGAAGTCATTGCAATTGATCTATAGTTTGATGGATCAGAAGTTGCCCTTTTTTTAGGAACAGGATGGATATTTGCTTCTTTCCAAGAGGCTGGAAAACTTGAGGTACTGATGCATTAGCGGAAAAATTTTGCTAATAAAGGAGCCAACACTAAGGAGCAATTTTTAGTACTATTGAAGGAATTTCATCTGGACCAGTAGCTTTGTCTGCTGAGAGACAACAATGCAACAATGGAAATAACAGTATGTTTGCTTAGTAAAAACAAAGATAGTTTGCAGGAGTTTCTTTTTCATAGGAAACACTCTCTACAACCTACTGTATGAAAGACAGAGTTGTAGTGGATAGTAGAGATTATAAATATTGGATTCCAAGAAGACGAAATGGACACTGTTCGCTACAGAAAAAAAAAGTTATGGCATGGAAATGCCTTACTGAATAATATTCATAGTGAAAATAAACTGCAATTACGAAACAATGGAGTTGTAATAACTACGATAGTGGAAAGACTAATAATACCCTCATGTATATAGCCTACTTGCAATCTTGTGACGCTTTGTCAAGTTTATTATAAACAAAGCGGTGCTGGGCACAGCAAACTCATCCCTGGTAGTCATTTTAGTGCTGATGTACAAACACAACAGGACATCTAGTCAAATATGTCACATATCAGATTTGGTGTAAATCAAGTGAAAATTGACAATTTTAAGCCCATTTGAAATTATAGGCCTGACCACCTGACACTGACCCCTCTACTGCTAACTGGGGAGGGGGTGACCCCCCCTGATGTAATGAGGCATGTTAAAGATGCATCTTTAGCTGAAAGCCGCATCTTTAGGTTTTGGTTTCATGTCAGTATGACGAATTTGAAAGGAGTTATGGCAAAAATGCGATTTTTACATTTGTCATTTTTTGGGCCTACAGCCTGGGCCTTGTCCCAATTTCGCCCCAATATTAATTAGATGATCAGAAGGTCATAGCCCATCAACCCTGTAATTTTAGTCAAAATTGCACCACTAGTTTTCGCGTAAGGCTGTTAACAAACAAACAGACACAGACAAACAAACAAATTGACAGACAAACCAAGTGAAAACAATACCCATCCCCGAGCCCCTCCGGGGTGAGGACGGGTTATGTTTCTGCTACTTGACCTGCTGTTTTATAAATACATGACATTCTCTTGCTGTGAGGATAATCTCATTCCATTTGTTCCCTACCCCTGGAGATGTTTCTTCTTGTGTTGTTTCCTTAAGGGAAGGTTGCGAGTAATTGAAACCACATGTTAATGCTTTTTGTACTTTCTCCTTTATTTTTTGATCAATTTCTACCATTCAACGCCATTTTGTTCAGAATTTCAAGGAGAACAAATTGCTGGAAAGTGTTTTTCTCATAAACCTTTATTTTAGGGTGAAATTTAGGAAATCTGTAAAAAGGTAAAACCCAATATAATTATACAAATAGAGCAGAAAGTATTGTATACATCCAAAATCCATTTCCAAGAAATTATCCAGCATAAAATTCTGAAGAAAACGTTTTTTTACCGATCAAAATCCGTCCGGAAATAAGCGAGAAAGTACTTTTTTCCCCAAAAAAATCGTAATTGTTTACAGTGCGGCACTTTGAAAGCCGGAATACTTCGCAGATTTGTAACTCTTGAACTGATGTCTGACGAGTATTATTATTATTATTATCATTATTTTTTTTTTTTCAGGTGAGTGAGAATAGGAGTCTAGGACTATGAATAATGCCAACATTTATACTCATGCCTGGGACAACGCTAGTATATTTATCCAGCAGTTACCAGACTATTCTATTCAGCTGAGAGACAACGCAGTAGTCTGAGAGTCTTATTACGGACTCCCGTGGTCGGGACATTAGTATTTTGTTTCAACAGATGCCAGACTTGAAAAATAAAAAAATCTATATATAGATGAGTGTAAGCAGAGGAACTGACTGTGTTAATACTTTCACCACTAACTCTCATGGCTAATATAGAAACAGGCTTTATCCCGGACCAGAGGTTCCTAGAAGTAAAAATTGGACATGTACCACTGATTTCGTCACACTAATAACGTTACGGATGATCTGCCCACCTTCCCCTGTGGTGGTTATTGGCAGAGATGCTTGGTTAGGTTTGATTAATATCTTTTCTTAACTAACAGGGGGAAATCACCCCCAGGCCTCCACGATCTTTATAAATCAGTTTTTAGTAGCATTTTTATCAATGGCTGATACAGGGGGAGGTGAGGAGAGCTTCCATAACGTCATCAGTGTGGCGACATCAGTAGAGCATGCGCAGCTGTCATTTAAGAACTTCTGGTCTAGATAACTCCTTGTGTGTTACACCAGTATAAATCTCTCTCTCTCTCTCTCTCTCTCTCTCTCTCTCTCTCTCTCTCTATATATATATATATATATATATATATATATATATATATATATATATATATATATATATATTTATATTTTATATATATATATATATATATATCAGAAGTCGCCAGTCGATTTTAATCAGCTGAGTGTCAGTCACCGAAGCCTGGGTGTTAGTACTGTCACCATTAACTCTTTCATGCCCCAGGCAGCTCTTTAGTGGGGTGGCTTATGGTAATGATCGTTACCTGCTGGCCCAAAGCACCAAATTTGGCACACATATACTTAGGACCAAAGCAAAACTTTTTGGAGGAGGGTACCCGATTTTGAAGGTCAAGGTCAGGGTCAGGTCAAGGTCAAAGGTCAAACTGTACTATTCGCCATCTTTTTCAATTTCCTTAATAATTTTCAACACAAAATGTGCTGTTATTGTCTAAATTTCTGTTAATGGACTTAAGGGAGTCATATCTGCCATTCAACCTAAATTTCCAATAACCATATTGAATTATGGGTCACGATCTCAGTTCACCGGGTGTAATTTATATGTGAATTATTGGCATCAAAATTGTTATGTAAACTCTGTCGGACAAGTAGCTCTTTATTTAAAAAGAGAATATTGCAATAAACCAAAAATTTACATACATGCTTTAGTTATAATATGATGAGACAAGCATAACACTATTCTATATGTACTGTAGGTCTTAACCTATGTGACTATCGTGGCGTTAAGCAGACTACTTCCTATTTATTACGACATCCCTGCACTATTATTACAAGAATTGTTTACGTGGACTACCTCCATCAATCTCTGCATGCACATTTTCTCTGGAGGAGCTCAAGGAAAAGGAAGGCTCGTCGTGTTTCACAATCACCTCGGCACTGACATAGTGTTGTACATGCCAGACCAGCCTTTTCGCATTTGCAGTTCTTAACGCACATTGGAACCACCTTGCAGCCACACTTTATTAGTTCTTTGCACGCAGCAGCAGATGGAACTGTGGTCCAAATGGGATGCCACCCAGTGTCTGATTTGGACCAACCGAAACCAGCTGGGCTAGGGGCAGCAATGACTGGTTTAAGACTCTGTGTCCAGATACTGGCCTGGTACACACATCGGTTGACATGTTGGAGCAGAGCATTCTGTGTTGGTGGTAGCCTTTCCATTAGTTTCACCCTGTTAGGAAAGAGGTCTTGCCGAAGGTCGTTAACCTTGCTATGGTGAGTTGTGCTGTCGTACATGGTACAGATGAAATGCCCAATTAACCTGAATACCGGAGATGATGTTTCTTGAGGAACGAATGCTGAGGATGATGCTGTAGTAAACCCTTCAGTCGAAATTGGGAGTGATTTCCAGGTTTTCCAGGCTGATTTCTTTCCTTTACCATTAAACTGGGATGTTACATCACATCCAGTGAAAGCATGGAAGAAGGGTAGTGCTTGACATTTGTCTTCACCAAGTTCCAAGCAAACAGAGTTGATGTGGTAGTACCGAAATTGCTTCCTGCACCAAATCCAACCCACAGATCTAAGTCAGGATACCAAGTGACAAAACGGTAAAAAACTCCTACAAGGATCACAACCACGTCTGTATCAACAGTTCTGACAAGAATTGATGTTGCACCTTTCCTTAGGGCATCGAACACATGCAAAGAAATCCTGCTGTCTGCCTCCTCATGGTCACTCTTGTCCATAGTACATTCAGGTTGATTGGACAGAACTCTTTCTCCGGAGGTAATGTATACCCACTTTTCAGGTGGGTAGACATGGTTGGCTACTTCTTCTGAGAGCAGAGCAAAAAGTTCTTCCTTGTTTGTGTCGTTCTGCAAGAACCCAGCAAAGGACGTGGGAAGTTTGGCATTGCGAAGCACCTTCCTGCTTACCCCCTTCCCTCGTTTCTCACGGGTAGTTGCCTTCAAGCTGTCTGGACACTATCTGTCCCATACAATGTCAATTCGAGTGCTGCTTTGCAGTTGCCTCTCTGTCCAAGGAATGAAGATTTTGTCACTGTATTCGCCAAATGTACACTTCTTTTCATGTGGTAGGATATGCACCATGGCAGCTCCATCGAAAATCTTTGCATCAAAGTGTGATGGTGGTTCTGGCTGAATGCTTGGGTCGATGCAAGTCAACAATTCAGCTTTATTTCCTGGTAGACGAAGTCTCCCATTCAGTGACAATGCTGGTGGCCAAGGGTGATTTGCATGTGAGAAAAACTCCTCCAAGTTTGTGTCACGGACCTGAGCAGCAATGAAGAGTTGGCTGAATAGATTACAGTCACTCTTCATTTCTTGCAACTGAGTAGTCCTTCTGCAGGGAGTGCTGGTGTGTGGTCGCTTGAAAAGTGGAAGTCTGTTTTTCTTGATTGTGCTGTGGATGGATTCCTCTCGTTTCACCAGCACATCACTGACATACCTTGAGTACTGCTCTTTGCCAAGTTGCTCCATTCTGTACAGTGCTTCAGCAACCTGTTCATCCATACAGTCATGGGTGTCAAGAACAATGAGTTCCTTTGCTGTGTTCAAGAACGGGTTGCCCATTGATTTAATAGCATCACACATATTGTTGACTTGTTTGTGGAATGTTTCCTGAACGGCATGTCCTTGCTCGTGACTCTGGAAAGAAGGCTCTTCAGACAGGTTGTTCATCTCTTCAAATTCATCGAGAATTCTTGCCTGCTCTGGACCTGCAATCATCCATCGTTTCAAGGCAGCAGGGTTCGTGGTCAGGCCAACTGCACCACCGGAACCTTTCACTTTTTCATTGTTCTGCTCGTGTGCTTGGTCTAAAGGCATGGCTGAGAATTGTCGCTTACCCTTCTGGAACACCCAGTTTTTCTTGAACTGATCTCTGATTGCTGGCGGAAGAGTCTTCATGTCTTTTATGTGTACTGGTAGCCAGCGAGAGTAATTCATGCGATCAAGCACGAAGAACCATGGTGCCAATGCTTCCAACACTTCTACATAGAGAGCGAAATTCTTCTCCCTGTGCGACCTCACAAAGATAAGCACTAACAGCTCCAGCTGAAGAATCCTGTCCCAGAATGCAAAGATTGGACTGTTGTGTGTTATGTCAGTTCTCCAGTCTTCGAAGAGTATGCTGCCATCTGGAAACATTTCATAAAAGGAATCACGCTGCAACTTTGCAAGAGTCATGACGGTAACTTGATGTGCATGCCGTGTTCTGGTTAAGTGGGCAGCCTTCAGGAAGGAGTCAGCAGTTCCAGCCGTAGCAACACCACTCTCAGTCAGGGCAGTACACCAACCAGATCCTTCCAAGAGATCCCCAACCATTATTCTACTTAAAGCACAATAAAAGTAAACTGACACCTGAAATAACAGTACTACCACATTTTGACCTTTGACCTGCACCTGACCTTGACCTTGACCTTTAAAACCGGGTACCCCCCTCCAAAAATGTTTGTATTGATCTACAGTATACATGTACCAAATTTGGTGCTTTGGGCCAGCGTGTAACGATTTGGTCATTTTTTGGCCATAAGCCACCCCACTACTTGCAGTCTTTTCCACCTGACGGCAGACGATTTTATTCAGCTGAGCGTGAGCCATAGGAGGCTGAGAATGTAGAAATACCACAACTTTATAGGCATTTTTGTCAGACTTTGTAGTGAAAATCGTCTGACTGTTAAAGGGAGGTTTTATTTTCTTTCAGAACCTTTTTAGAAGCAAGAACTTTTACGTGCCTTTTACTATACCACGATTATATTTTAACTTCAACAATAACCTCCAACTTACAATGCCATCTTTACACGGTATACTGTTCCGATCCGTCCTACCACCCAAAACCATTCCAGCTTCGCCTATATTGTAGGTGGCGTAGGAGGCTTCGTAGCAACTCTTTCCTGCATGTAAGAGGATAATGAAGGGCAATGTGCAAAGTAGAAAAGGAAGAAGTGTTTAAATTATCCAAACCCTCTTTGCGATCCCTCGCCCATCCACTCCTCGTCACCTCTCCGATCGTTCTGTGTTCGTCCGGTAAATCTACAGAAAAAAATAATGACCCACATCTTATTCGCTAACCTAAAATGTCCTTCTTCATAGAATATTCTTTCCCCATCACCATCCCAGATAAAGTAGGTTTACTCGTACTTTTACTTGGCGTAACTGGCCCACTCCCACAGCCTGAATAGATCGCAGTTGCATCAAATTCTTTTATCCGTGGTTATGATGTACTACCTACTTAGTCAGTACAGTTAGCTTCTTTTCAATTGACTGAACTGGACCTCCTCCACAACTCGAACACTAAGTCCCCTTCATGAAATTCAGTGAACCCATAGTTATGAGCTAAGAATGAGTCTTCCTGGTTACTTGTCAAATCAACTCTCCAGTCTGACTATACTTGCCCATCAGCTGAAGTGGAAGGGGTTAGCGATCTTCATTATGTTAAAACAAACGCGATGCAATCCTGCCTACTCCATTCTGTTCAAACCACTCATTTCTGTTCTGGTGGAGTAGCATAATACGACTTCAGCCAAGTCATCTCATCACCGACGCACCTCGCCATTCTCGTATTTGTTAACGATCATACGTGTGGCAGAGCCGAGAACCGAATGGAAATGTAGCATGGCGAATTTATCCATATCTTTCATCATTGTTTTTGAGTAATGGAAATCCTATTACTCTTATTCGAATTATTTTCATGAAGGCAATATTTCCACAAAAACCCTCGTTAATACATCTCCAGAAATCACCTGATAGACAGGAGTAGAACATACGTTTGAACACTATTTTTTTTCCAACCCATCTTCTTTATAAGACCATGAATATTGTCAAATCCGTGGTTTTGTTGGCGTAAACCTGACGCTCAACATAACAACACTCCGTTTTAGCCGGCTTTGGGTAGAATTACATCAAATATTGGTAGCTGTAACCCTCACACCCGCAAAACTCGTATCTGGGAGAAGTTCACGGACTCCCACCACATGGCAGGACCACCGGCACTCATTAAGGTCGTAAACGTGTTGATTACGCTGGCTCCGTAGCACCGCTTTCTTACTGGCTTATTTCTGCATAAGAATAGTTGGTAATTTCCTTTATTCTATGGATGCAGTCTGTCTCGATATCACAGACAATGGTAGGGTGTAGAATGCAAATTAAATTGCCATGGAAAAGATGTTAAGAAGTCTCCTAAGTTGGCGAGAATATGGACATTAGTATCAACGGTCCCTTTAGCTACAAGCAATCACCCCCAAAACCACCAGTCACGATTTTTTAAGCATCTGTTGAAACAAAATAAAAGAAAGAATACGGTAAAGAATGCGGTGACTGTCTGTGTGAAATTGCCCCTTACTCCCGCTATAACTGCAGAGAGCAATCAGTGAAGACCTCCTCTGTGTTGTGAGTTACCAACTCAGTGGAGGGCAGTCTGTTGGTGTGAAATTAAAATATCAGTAGGGCAATATATACCACTCAGCCTTATATGTCCTCCATATAATCACGGTGGATAACCTCATTATGGCTAACCCTTATAGTATACAGAAGACATTTAGTTAAAAGGCAGACGTGCCTAACCATCTATCTCGATCCCTCCACGTGTGAAGTGAATATATTGCGTTACATTTCCTTTTGATTTCGATGCAAAATTTTTATTCTGTGCATACATACAATAAAAAAAAATATGACACAGGAGGGACTCTATTATATTCTCAGTACTCAGTATAACTTGTGATGGCCAAAGAAAGCTAATTTATCATATAGATAGATAGATAGATAGATAGATACATAGATAGATAGATAGATACATACATACATACATACATATATATATGTATATAGTATATATATGGAGGGAGGGGGAGGTCGAGGATGAGGTGGAGGGATGTAGTGGAGAGGTATATAAGAAAGGGGGGGGTGGGGGGGTGAGATGGGAGCAGTGCTGTGAAATGAGGGGGACAGGACGACGTGGATGCGATTTGTTTGTGGCCACCTCGTATGGGATTAAGGCGTCTGGCAATATATCTATCTATCTATCTGTCTATCTATATATTGTGTGTGTGTGTGTGTGTGTGTGTGTGTGTGTGTGCACGAATTATGATAACGTTAAATCGGAAATGTCACATGTTATACAATATGATGTCTTTATTAAGGCAGGCCTACCAGCGTGAGAAAAACTATCAGGCAATTTGCAATAGCCGTCATCTACGGCATTAGCAATAGCCATCATCTGTGATATCAGTTTTCCGCAAAGTGTGCACCAGTATTGTTGTTGTTGTTTTTTTCAGAGCATTAGAACATTTGGAGCTGCGGTGGCTCGAAATGTAGCTTACTCTCCTGGCGATGTGTGTATCGCGAATCTAAGATTCAAACTCAAGCAGAGTGGGCATTTAAAGTGGGAGCTGGTGGTATTCCCATCCACTCGCCTTGCATAATATGTTCACATCCTGTATGTTGTACATACGGACTCTGACATAAACTAAATTAGTCAACACGACACTTTGAATTCACACACATCGCTCCTCCTACAGACACCTCTTCTTCGTTCATACATTGCTAACATAAAGATGAGTCAATTTCAACTATCACTCTTCCTCCGAGGAGAAGGTCTGGTCCTGTAGTGGTTCTGTTGTTGACTAGTACAATACAGATACACTCACTTTGAACACTTATGTTTAAGAATGAGCTCAGGAATCACCTCCTGAAGTCGGTAAGTCGATACACCAACTAACTCTTGCGATATCCTGCAAATCAATTCACATCATAGCCACTAAGGTATATGCCCCAAAAAAGCAGTTTTGGTATAAAAAGATATGTTAGTTTAGTTCTGAGATCCATTAACATGCAATTCGATCCATCAGATAGGTTCAGATCATATTCAAGGACGCGATTGCCAAGGTCAGGATTATCTGCACTACAGTTTTTCAGGTAAGGGTGTAATGTGCAGGGACAATGAGAGATGGTGGGGTACGACTGGAAAAATTAATGTAACCTGCGAAGTTGTCCATTGTAAGTTCATCGGTGCACTGGCCCATTGTTATCAGCCAAGGGCTAAAGAATACAACAGATCTAACCACGCATAGGTGGCATGACGTCATGTGGCCCACTTGTGTCTCTCCCCTACCTTTAGGTCTCCTGTCTGCTCCATTTTCTGTGATGTACACTCTCCCAAGCCTTTGCTCACAGCTCAGTTTTCTTAACATAATCTATATATCTATCTATCTATAGCCCGACGCCCTAATCCCACAAAGGGTGGCCGCAGACAAAACGCCTCCAAAGTCGCTCTGTCACCCACCATTTGACTACCCTCCCCCCAACTCACCCCCCCCTCCCTCATATACCTCTCAACTCCATCCCTCCACCTCATCCTCGGTCTACCTCTCCCTCTCCCTCCCTCTACCTCACCTACATACACCCTCTTAGTCAGTCTTTCATTCTCCATTCTCTTCACATGTCCAAACCACCTCAGTGTATTTCTCCTAATCTTCTCAACCACATCCACATCCACCCAACAGCGTTCCTTCACTTCTTCATTTGTCAACCTGTCCCTCCACGTCACTCCACATGCTCCTCTCAAGTAACTCATTTCCACTGCTCTCACTCTTGACTTGTTCCCATCTTGCAAGGTCCATGCACTATCATGCAGTGACTTAACTTCCATACTCACCTCCCTATTTCTCATCACTGCTTTCAGTGTACCAACAACCTTCCTTCCCTGCTGTACCCTTTCACGCACTTCATCCCCCAAAGTTCCATCCCTACTCATCACACTACCCAAGTACTTGAATGCACTCACATTCTCCATATCCTCACCATCCAACCTCACTGCACACTCTGTGACTTCATTCCTCTCAAACACCATAACTTTACTTTTGTTTACATTAACTTTCAGATTCCTCCTCCTACACACTGTCGCAAATTCATTCACCAAACCTGGCAACTCCATGTATACTACTGCCCTCTATTAGTTTTTTTTTTTTTTTTTTTTTTTACATTAGCCTAAGGTTTTACAACTGTTTAGAATGCTCATTCTAAAAACAATACATACGGCAACAAACATAATATTGAACAATATCTGAAGGCAAAGCAACAAATTTACCAATATCTTTTGCAAGAACTTTCATGAATCCTTTTCCTGGCTCTAACTGGCTCCCATGGTAACAACGAAACAATTTTCCAGCACTCTTAATTGTTTCTGAAACTCTTCACTGGGTACTATTAATTTTCCTACCTGCCTGCTTATAAATTCTGCCAACTTACTGTCATTATCTCTTTCACCAACTGCTCTCAAGAACTCATACTTGGGCAACTTACCTGCTATGTAGCCACCAACGCACATCAAACCTTCGTATTCTACCTCATACCCAAAATCTACAGATTCTGGCACATCTACTTCGTTTTCTATTGCTTCTTCCATTCTAAAGTGGAAACTATCATGGTTGGGAGAGAGAGAGAGAGAGAGAGAGAGAATGTCAGGTGTTCCTTCTGACCTGATGCCAGTGTCCTTTAACACTTCCATATATCTAGGCCTGTTCTCTCTCTCTCTCTCTTTCTCATTACTTACATACAATATAAAACCAGTATATAGCAGACAGACAGACAGAAAGGCTTGTATAGAATAGTTATTGCAAGAAATTTGTAGTGAATATTAATTAGCCGCTTTAAGTATACAATTTTATATACTGTATATCCACATGTATATATTTACATAACATTGTATACAATTGTCAGTATATAATGAGAGAGAGAGAGAGAGAGAGAGAGAGAGAGAGAGAGAGAGAGAGGAGAGTGTGTACCTGAGATGTTCCTTCGAACCTCATGCAATATAAAATCAGTATATATCAGATTGATAGTGGGATAGATGGATAATATAAAGATAGATAGACAGACCTGTATAAAAGTTATTGCAAGAAAAATGTAGTGAATGTCTGCCCATTTGATATTTTCATGGGTAACTGTTGAAATTTTTTTGGAAAAAAAATATCCCTTCATGTTCTTCTTTTTAGTCGTGGGTCACATTCTAATTTTTAGAATGTGGTAAATTCAGTTGTGGAAGTGCATCCTCTTCCAGTCTTCTTTGATTTGGAGGTATTGGTACATCGAGCAGTTCATATCTGAGTGACCTTTTAAATGCACTTTTCTCAAAATGATGACTACCTACTAGCTTTATGTCTGGGTTGAAGATGTCTTTTCTTTTGATGAACTTCTTAAATTCTTGGGAATCTAAAGAAACTGACACCCTTAACCTTCTTTCTAGAGTCTTCATAACATCCGAGTACTGCACTATTAGTAGGGATTGAATAGCTATAAACAGCACGGTGACCTTAAGAGAACTGAGAGAGCGAGCACCATTGCTGGCCGTGTGGCGTCATACGCAAAGATAGATGTGTTTTCTTTCTGCCACGGTTTGACCTTGTATATTCTTTGGACCTTGGTTATCGCATCTTATAAAACTCTTAATTTTATTTTGCACCAACAGGTTGCCCTACACTGAAGCTGTTATTCACGAGACACTAAGGAAATCTGCTATAGCTGCTTTTGCGGTGCAGCACATGGCATCCCAGGATACCACCCTGGGGGGCTACACCATCCCTAAGGTCAGTGCTTTTTGTCCATGTGTCACGGTTGTCTGACCTTGTATCACTCGGAAACCTGCCAATTCCCAACTGCATGTTTCGTTCTGGCTAACGTCCGACGATTTTGACTTTAGTTAAAACGGTAGCTACTAGTTCTATATTATTCCTTTTGAGGTGTAGCGTTCGGGGCTAGGCTTCTGTGGCCCAGTATAGTCTGCTTCGCCTGATGGCATTACCGTACAGTGATCGATAAACCTCCAAGCATCTCTTGAGGATTGAGCCTAAACGCATGGTTAGACTGTCACTTTGATTGGGGTGCTCTTACTACTGAACCGCCAAGCACAAGAAAGATTAAAAACTGTTACCATGATCACTGGCTGATAACCGAGAACTTTCTACGTAATTCCAGCTAACACCAGGAGATATTTTCGGACCAGAGCAGTCTTCCACAGACTAAGGGCTACGAAAGGTTCCTATCCATTTTTTACAATAAACATGTCCCGTTAGTAATTAATTATTACAGGGAAACATCTTGTTGGAGTGCATTCTGTCATGTACACTACGTACACTGCGGGTTGGTTATGAGGAGTTTCGTTGCTGTTTGGGTACAAACATGTGTACAGTTTTAAATGCAGCTTTACCTTAGTAGAGTTTGTTCATACAACCCCTGGGCTGATAGCTGTATTACGTGGAGTTAAGAGGCTCAATGGGACCTCTTTGTCAGCTATTTATTTATTTGTTTATTAGTTTGTTTCCCTAGTCTCCTGCAGCCGGAGGATGGATTTTTTTTTTTTTTTTTTTTAATATTACGTTTTTCATATTTTCAGAGGACTTTGTTATGATCTATAGAGACCGTTTGTATTGATGCGGCTCGAAACAATGTCCATCAACGAATAAAACTGAAAATACGTCACCGAATGGAAGGAGTTAATTATTAATTCATGTTGGGCATAGCTATGTAGGAGGCTTTAGGAGAGTAGGGTAAGAGGTGCAAGTGGAAATCTTTTCACTTAAACTTGGTCTTAACTTTCCATCTCTCTATCTTGAATGCTAAGTTGTGACAATAGATTAACATTAGAATATGATGCTGGTCACAAGGTAGTGCTGTGGAAAGGATGTAGAGCCGTAGTATTGTCTTTTTCTGTCCTGAAGCCGTAAAATGACGAAAATCTCAGGCAAGTTAAGGTGAAAAGACAATACTGAACCAGTAGTTAGAACGTCCTATACAATAGCTTGTCGGCCTTCACTTGGCGGAGACTCATGCATTTCCCGTGCCTCATTAACTGAACAGTGCAGTATAATGGCTACAGATCATTTTCATAGCACTTATTCGTGACTGGCACCATATTCTGATGTTTGTCTTGGCACAGCACAACATTCAAGATGGACAGATGGCATGAAACCCACCATGCGTATGAGTTCTATCTCCAAGAGATTTTTTTTTATTGAACATATAATGCCACTGCTGGAAGTAAACTGGTCAGCCACTCCACCCCTTCAGTCCGAAGACTCTGTTCTTATCATAATCCTTGTTATTTTTTTTTTCTTTACTATTTTATTTAGCTTAAGTGAGACATTTCACACTGGAGGTTTCAGATGTAGCCTTCGTCTATCCTTTAAGTGGCAAGAGGGTTCTCCTAAGCTGAACAAAGATGATGCTCAGATAAAAAAAATACTCTTACAATAACTTTGTAAGTGCTTGTAGTGAAGTGTTGTAGATTAGTTATACATACACTATACTCGTGGACGAGCGGTTGTTATACTTGAGTAGTTTTGTAAGTAGATAATCTTCGTTCCTTTTTTGTCATGCAATGACAGGAGAGGTAAAGATTAGTATGGGACTATTTTTATTTGTCTTGGAAATATTAACAAAGTCTCTCACACACGAGTGAAGTATTGAGTCCCGCGAGCTAACCTTCCTGTCTCTCTCTCTCTCTCTCTTCCACCCTCTCGCCCATGTTGCTAGGCTCCTTCTCCCTACTACCTGTCGGTTCTATGGCCTGTCTCCTTCTGAGCTCTGCTTCCTAAATTCCTATTTTAGCAGGAGTCGTGTCACGTGGAATATTCTAATGTGAAGTTTCTAGAAGCCTGTGTGTGAGTATGTGTGTATGTGTGTGTATGGTCACGAGGCGCTGTCGTGTGCCTATCAAGCATTCCTTGAGTTAGAGTGTGTAAGCATGTTTAGCATTGCTCGATTCTCGCAGACACAATACCTATCTCATCCCCTGACTTGCTGCTTCTATCTGTCTGTCTATCTATCTGTCTATCTATTATGATTTGTAATTATAATGTGGAGTCCTGACATTGCTCGGTCACGCTGCTGGAGGTCCTCCGACAGCAATCATCATTGGCATATGCTAATCTATTAGTACATAATATTGATTATAATATTGTATACATATAATATTCATGTTAATATTGTAATGGTTCAGTAATATTATATGTTAAACAAGTTGTATACATAATTGAACAAATACAATGGTTATTGTATGACATTTTGTAAGATGTGTATGTATAACAGACATACGCATATAATTGTGCAATGGTAATACTGCTAGGTTATTAGTAATGTCTAATATTTCACCTAACTTGTGTGATGATTCTGGTAATACAGAATTGTGGTAACACTGTATGAATTTACATAATATTGTAGTAACATTTTGGTAGAACATAATTGTAACATTGTATGAATTGTTACATAATCTTGTGGTAATGCATGATTGTGTTGGCCTTATAATTGTAGTTACATTTTGTTAATGCAACTGTTACATAATTGTGATGGCCTTATAATTGTAGTTAAACTTATATAAAAGTTACATCTTGTTAATGCAACTGTTACATAATTGTTACATATTGTTTGTAGTTCCATAATTGTAGCAAGTGTACCATAATGCAATCGTTTGTCGTTACATAATTGTTACATATTGTTTGTAGTTCCATAATTGTAGCAAGTGTAACATAATGCAATCGTTTGTCGTTACATAACTGTTACATATCGTTTGTCGTAACATAATTGTAGCAAGTGTTGTATAATGCAATCGTTTGTCGTTACATAATTGTTACATATCGTTTGTAGTTACATAATTGTAATAATTGCAGTCCTGACATTGAATCCGGTCATGCTGCGGTCGATAATAGTGATGATGTGCTATGCCACTAGCTTGTGGAGACAACAATTTCCTTTTTTGTTTGTAGTTTGTGGTATTTTGGCATTTGTAGTAACACTTACACCTACTTTCATTTGTTTGATATGTGATCTTAATGTATTTCTTTCTTTTTTCTTTCTTCCTTTTTTTTTTTTTTTTTGTATGTATCGATTTGGTATAGTTTGTTTTTCTTCGTTTGTCTACGTTTTTTGTGTGTTTTTCATGGTTGCATAATTGCTGATTAATTCCCTTGGGACCCTTTTTTAAGGTTTAGTTTATATTGCACAGATATTACTGATAATGATAATATATAGCCCCATATTTTGTTATTTTATATATAAAAAATATATACACTATATACAGTATTAACTATATACACTGACTTGTTGTTCACTTGTACCTATCGTGGGCAATATATGTGTCAGCATTGTGTGGAAATCTTTGTCTTCACGATTGTGTTGAAGATGTTCATTCTTGCTAACGTCATTTGTGTTGGCCATTTTTTTTTTCTGGTTTTCCTCGTAACTTAATTTATCTGTTTCCACAAGGTAGCTTTAATTAATAAATGTTTAATACAGTTCTTTTAATCGCTCACTGAGTAACTTTGATGATATATTTTCTTTATTACTTTGTAGATGTAATAATGATTAGCTGTATGTATGAAACACGCATTTTTATTTAGGTATAAATGGTAACACTCGTTGGTAGTAAAAAAATGCTATAATAAATGAATGAATATATACAGTGTAGAATATTTATTGTTGGTGCAAGTATATAATGATTGAATTATGAAGATAATTGAAGTAGGTATATGTATTTAAGTTGTAATTATGTAGCATGTTTTATATGTTTGTGCAGTAGTTTTTTGGTCTATCACTGTGTATTGTATAAATGAAGTAACTATGTAACTCACTAATTTTTACCGTGGTGGGAATGGTGTGAGTGGTGTTGCACGTGGTGATAGCGTTGTTCTTCACGGGTTGATTGACGTGTGGGGTGTCAGACACACGTTGATAGGCGTGGCGTCCTGTCAGCAAACACGTATGGTGACGTCGACTTCCTACACTGGTAGCTGTGGTGAGTAAATGAGTAGCGATGAGTAACTTCAGTGAAGATGAGTGAATAAGATGAGTTGTGAATATGGACTTGGTATTTGCTTCCTCGTCTTGACCTCGCACTTCTGCCTTAGCGGTGGAGGTTGGGTGGAGGTAGGTGGAGAGAGAAGGGTAAGGTCAGATGGTTGTGAGTCGTGTCTCACTCTTCGTTTGTTTGTTTTGTTTTTCTTTCTCGATGTATTCTCGGTCCTTTTCTCTTGTGATTTACTCGTTGTGGGATGAAGACTGCCGCTACTTGTAGGTGCATGTAGAAGATTATACAGACGACTCGTAGAGTTGTTGCTTGTAGTTGATTGTAGATGGTTGTAGTTCGTTGGTTCGTCATAGGAATTGCAAGATTGTTTGTAACAGTAGATTGTTAAACTACTGGCAAGACGTCCTGTGACCTCTTCGCCTCTAAATCAGCGTGATGATCGGGGAGACGGAGGGGGCTGGTTGGAGAGAATACTGGCAGGAGCTGGTTGTGAGTTGTTGGTTGTAAGAGGTATTTTTTGTTTTCAATCTTGATACTGCAGAATCAACTGTAAACTCGTGGGCTCGTAGGCTTGTAGACTCGTATTTTGTAGGAATTCGCTGTAGAACTGAAGCTAATCTTGGTTAGAGTCTCGCCTGCTTTTGTAGAAATTCTCTGTAGATTCGTAGATGAGGTTCGTACGTTCGCTGCCACCATATCTTACAATAACTTTGTAAGTGCTGGTAGTGAAGTTTTGTAGATCAGTTATACATATACAGTACTATACTCGTGGACGAGCGGTTGTTATACTTGAGTAGTTTTGTAAGTAATCTTCATTCCCTTTTTGTCATGCAATGACAGGAGAGGTAAAGATTAGTATGGGACTATTTTTATTTGTCTTGGAAATATTAAAGTCTCTCACACACGAGTGAAGTATAGAGTCCCGCAAGCTAACCTCCCTGTCTCGCTCTTTCTCTCTCTCTCTCTCTTCCACCCTCTCGCCCATGTTGCTAGGCTCCTTCTCCCTACTACCTGTCGGTTCTATGGCCTGTCTCCTTCTGAGCTCTGCTTCCTAAATTCCTATTTTAGCAGGGGTCGTGTCACGTGGAATATTCTAATGTGAAGTTTCTAGAAGCCTGTGTGTGAGTATGTGTGTATGTGTGTGTATGGTCACGAGGCGCTGTCGTGTGCCTATCAAGCATTCCTTGAGTTAGTGTGTGTAAGCATGTTTAGCATTGCTCGATTCTCGCAGACACAATACCTATCTTATTCCCTGACTTGCTGCTTCTATCTGTCTGTCTGTCTGTCTATCTATCTATCTATCTATTATGATTTGTAATTATAATATGGAGTCCTGACAATACGGCACCGGATCAAATGTGTGAAATGTGCTGCACAACGACTGCCTAGCCCCGAGCTCCTACACCTCAATTGGATAATAGTGGATAGGTTGTTACCATTCAGTTACCATAAGCAAATTATAAGGTATAATGTTGGCGTTAGAGACTTTTGCTAAAGATGGTAAGAAATGCATGTGGAAGTTTTTTGAGTATCATAATACTGAGTCCGTTTTTGCTTGACGGATCTGAGGATCTGAGCCACTGCCAGAAATTGAATACTAGGTCGTGGTTATATTAAATTCGACAAGCCTTAGTTAACAGGTAGAAACCAAGTTTCCTTGTTGTTGTAACTGGTTTGTTTTCACTCGACAGATCTGAACCATTTCCAGAGCATTAATTCTAAGCAATGGTTGCATGAAATTCAGTGATCCTTGGTTATGAGCTAGCTGTCAGTCTCTTTGCTTATTAAACTGACCTTCAGATCTGACTGCATCTGCTCATCAACAGAGATAAAAGGTGTTAGATATTACGCGCAGTAGCCAATTCGACTTACCATTCCAACTATATTTAGCTAACAACTGAGAAGGAAGCGTTTAATGATCTTGACAGGTTAGGGGGAGGGAGACACGGTACAGTTAAATCCATCCTTCAGTCTGACTGCACTGGGCATCAAATGAGCTAAAAGGGGTAACAGATTTCCATCAATTTAGAAGAAAAAAAAAATTCTTAGTCAAATCGACCCTCCTATTTTACAAACTTGGCCATCAACAGAGCTGAAAGGAAAAAGGGATCTTCGTCCCATGAGAAACAAACGCGCTTGTCGGACCAAATGACCTGCTTCTGCCATGAAGCCGTCAAAGACAGGGTGGGGGTAAAGAAATGGGCGTGATAAGCAAAAATGCGTGTGGGATAGGCTGGAATTCTGGTGGGAGGTGGGGCTTGGTCTGGGGCGGTAAGCATATCGTATGAAAATGATGTAAGTGTCGTGGTTTCAGTGCAGTAAAGTTTATATAAAAAATTCCCCACAGTTTGAAAACGTTGTAGGGTTAAAGAAACGGGTGTGCTTAAAGAGAATTATAATGGGGAAGGGTAGGAGCCATTACAGTATACCCTGTGGAAATGAGTGCTTTAGAAAATATGGTTTGTGTGTAGCGAAGGCTATTTATTTTTTCTTTTTGTTTTCTATACGAGGAGAAAAAGATAAGCTCGCATTGCTTTTACATAGCCTTCATGGCGCCAGGTAAATGATGCACTATAAGGCCAAATTCTAGGTGGCACAAGAGCCATTGTAGTTCTTCTTCCGTCGCATTTTATTTGCCGATATTATGCCTTAAAATGTTTCAGTAATCTGTTTCAGTGCTATAACATCTACATAGTTTGGAACAATAATACCTAAGAGCATGTAAAAGTGTAATGTGCAGAGTAACTAGCTACGGAAAGGGTGTCACGAAATCTTCAAACCCACTTAGAACACTGGTCTAGTTACCGTCTTTATGCACAGGGTACCGTGATCAACAGTGCCACAGTCTTCATCCACCACAACTCACACCTCTGGGATAACCCTGACCAGTTCCGTCCTGAACGCTGGCTGGACGACGATGGAAAGTTCTCCCCAAAGAAGGATGGGTTTTTCCCTTTTAGTGTCGGTGAGTGCTCATAGTTTAATAATAGAATTTTGTAACTATTATATTTGCTCTAAAGAAGGATGATATATTAATTATCAGTATTGGTGAAAGTTCTTATTACTGGTATAGAGAGGGATGTTGTAAGAATTGTGCTCAACCATCTATGAATTATTATAGTAAGGCCATGTGACAATGAAAACATCCAAATATTGCCTCAAACTATAACACGTAACCATCGAGTCTACAATTAAGGCCCCAATTTCAGTTCTCGTTGCGAACATGTTGAAGACAAGGATATCTTTTCTAAAACATTCTATGGTCGACACGGAAATCAAACTCGGGGCCTCTCAGTTTAGAGCAAAGTATTTCTCCAGTGTAGCCACCAACAACTCCGAAAATCTCGAATGAACGGATCTTGAATCTGGCTGTCTATTATCTTGTTATATTTTCATGGAGGGGACAGTTTGCAGACTTCAAGTCTTTGGTTCCTTCTTCCTTGCATAAATCTATCTATCTGTCTATCTATTTTGCCAGACGCCATAATCCCGTAAGGGGTGGTCATTTGACTTTGAGTTATTTGTTTTACGGGGAGGGGCACTGACCTTCCAACAACCCACTTGCTGACACGTAGGGAGCAGATATGATCTGGTTATATGGTTACCACCATATATATATATATATATATATATATATATATATATAATAGTGTGGTCCTTAGGTATATAGTGAAAACAGAATATGGGAATTCTTCACGGCCCATCCCCTCGTATTGTGCCACTGATATAAAAACACCACATGTAAAATTTTTTTGTACACCCGAAAGCACTAAGCTCTCCCCCCCCCCCCTGGTAGCCGGAGGCACGGCCAGTGAGCGACCAGGCGATCAAACACCCCACTTCCACCGCCCCTCCCCCAACCCCAGTGAACCCTTTGTTGGATAGATGTGGAACGGCTAATGGTGATGTTAGTTATTATTATTATTATTATATTTTCCTCTCCTCTAGAGAGGACCGGGCCCTTGTTTGGCCCAGTCAGTGATATGGGGCTTAACACTAGGGGTGGTTGAATAACCTACTTTGGGGGGGGGTGCACACTGCACAACATTAGAGAGGATGTTAAAGGGTGTAGTTGCGACAACACAGGCTGCTGCATTACGTAGTGAAAAGTACGAGTGGGCAATGGGTAGATGGCGAGGTATGTCGGGATTAGGATATGTGTTGGCAACTCGAAGGCGTGCCGTGGCTGGGCACCGTAGGAGGTAGTGCAGGAGGGGGAACGGCGTATTGGAGTTGCAGTGTGCACAAGTAGAGGTAGGTTCATCTCCATTTCCCACGATCTGGCTATGACACTTGTAGCCCAGGCGCAGGTGACGAATACCTTGAAGAATATTGCTGGGGATGAATCATGGTATTGAAAGAGGCTCATATTAGGTTGCCATAGCAAACCAAGTGGCAGAAGAAGAGCCTTGGAGGACATAGGATTCATGGTCGTCTCGGTTGAGAATAGGACATGTAGCACGTAAAGCCTGCTTTAGTCGAGAGAGGCTGACCAAGGCGGTAACGTCAACCTGAGGATGCTCCGTGGCAAATCTTGCAGCAGCGTCTGCTTTCTCGTTCCCTGTTAAGCCAACATGACTGGGGATCCAGTGAAGAGTGATGGAGCGGTTGCCACTGCTAAGCTGTTGGGCTGTGTTGAGAATGTCGGTTATTAGCCGTACATTGTCAGAGTGATAAGGCTGTAGGAGTGTTTGAAGTGCCGATAGGGAGTCTGTGTGGATGATAACTTTCGGAGCCGATGTAGCAACCTGCGCATCCCTAAAGGCTTCAGCGATGGCAATTAGCTCAGTCTGTAGCGTTGAGGAGCCATCAGTGACTCGAACACCAAAGGTCCGATCACCACATATGAATGCAGCTCCGGCTTTGGACGCGATGACTGAGCCATTCGTATAATAAGAAACTGAGTCAGGGGTGGTGAGTGAATGAATTCGTTGGAGGCCCTCTTGGCGCAGCTGCTGTATAGGGGTATGTGCTTTAGGAGAGGAAGGACTGATGACAAACTTGAATAATGAGGACCATGGTGGTGGTTGCTGGAAAGAGAGAAGAGGCACATCAGGGGCTTGTTGCATAAAGTAAGCCACATTGAGTGTGTGGATGGCCTGTGCCACACTGTGAGTCCAGCTGCGAGTGAGGAGGTCAGGATGCAGATTCACTGCGGCTACTATTTTGGGTAAAAGTGGGAGTGGAGACCCATTGTGGGCCAGTTTAGCAGCAATCCCTGCAACTCTCGCCTGAATACGGTGGTACAGGGACTCCATATTGCATTCAAGGCGAAGATTGCAAAGGCGAGTCCACATTGGGGAGCCAGTCATTATTCGTAGAGCCTCATTTTGAATAACCTCAAGCCTACTAAGCAGCGATGTTTCTAACATTGGTAGAACAGAGGTGCTATAATCAAAGAGAGAGCGGATAGCCTGTATATAAAACAAGCGAAGGACATGGTAGGTTGCTCCTCCGCCCTTCCCTGCAAGAGCTCGGAGCACACTGAGCAGTAGTTTGGTTCGCTCTCTCAGGTAGGTTACTTCGGTCTGGAATGTGAGCTTGGAATCGAGCCATACTCCTAGGTACTGATGGGTGGTGACATATTGAATTGGTGTGGTACCAAGATAGAGTTGCTCTGTGGGGATGGCAATACCAAACGGTAAGGCTTTTGTTTTATTTTCATTTATTTTGAAGCCAAGTTCTGCACACTCGTGGTATAGACGAGACAGGGCTCTTTGGGCTTTGAAATAATATGGCCCACCATGGACGACAATAGCTAGGTCGTCGGCGTAACAGAGGAGGCGTACACCGGTGGCAAGGTCTACACGTAAGAGGCATTCAACAAGTGTGTTAAATAGGGTCGGGCTGATGACACTGCCCTGAGGAGTGCCGTTGATGTGCCTGTGTATGGAGGAGACATGGCCCTGAAAACGTACCACTGCCTGGTGATCAGTAAAAAAGTTAGCAAGCCAGCAAAGCAGCCGCCCACGGACACCCTTGTTGGCTAGAGCGGTGAGAATTGCCTCTGGGCACGCAAGTTCAAAGGCTTTCTCCAAATCTATAAATATGGCTAGCCCTTTGCCCCTTCGCAGTTCTGTCATGAGCGTGCCAAGGCATTCTGCTGCCCCCTTGCCCCTGGTGAAGGCAAAGAAGTGGCTATGGGGAGAGTCTGTGCACCACTGTAATCGTTGCAGAACCATCCTTTCAGCAGTTTTGCAGAGGCAACTGAGAAGAGAGATGGGTCTGTAGGCACCGGGATCTTTCGGTTTTGGAATGGGTTGGATTACTGCCAGTTTCCACTGAGTAGGGAGGGTACCCAGTTCCCATGAGTGGTTTATCAAAGCAAGGAAGGCATCCCTGGTCATTGTCCCAGTGTGTGCTAGCATGGAGCAGGTGATTCCATCTTGTCCAGGGGCGGTGTCTGTGCTGGATTTGAGGGTCTTTTCATGCTCCTGAATGGTGAAGGGCTGGTCAGTATCGGCAAGGTGCTCTTGTGCAGCGAGAATGATCGATGTACGATCATGTTGTAAAGCTGCTTGGCGAAGACTAGTGGCAGTTGGAAGCTGATCCGGGGAGATGCGTTGAGCAAACAGTGTAGCTAATCGCTCTGCCTCTCCTTCAGGGTCACGGTGAAAGGGAGGGCGGGCTGGAGAGGGGTTAGAGACAGCTTTCAGATGTTTCCAAAGTTGTCCCAGCCTTGTGTTTGCCCTGAGAGATCGACACCATTCAAGCCATTTCTTTTCTTTAATCTTATTTTTCTCATCGATGGTATGGCCTATAACAGCTCGAAGATAATGGAGACTGGCAGGAGTTGGGTGAGCTCTGTATATTTTCTTTGTCCTGTTTAAGCGGTGATTGAGTTCCCGCACCCGACCACAGTAGAACCATCGACCCCTATGAAATCTGTTAGCAGATGATTTTGGGATGGCTGCTTCAGCTGCAGCCTGGAAGGCTGTGGATATTTGCCGCTCATGGACATCGATATCAGGGGAGGGGGCTGAAGAGCTCAGTAATTGGTCCAGTGTAGTCATAAATAGGTCCCAGTTGGCCTGTTTGGTGTTCCACCGTGAGGGGGGACTTGCAGGTCCAGGAATCTTGGCTAGATCAATCAAGCAGAGGATGGCGTGATGGTCAGATAGAAGATTGGGGTGTATCATCCACTGCATTAAGGATGCCAGGTGAACGAGGTGAGGGTAAGGTCTAGCCTACCTCCTTGTAAATGAGTGGGGACATGCGTGTCATTTAGGAGGAATAAGTCGGGCACCCCCTCTATGAGCTCAGCAATATGGCGTCCAGCAGGATTTGTGGCTCCAGGGGAGCCGAGACATGGATGATGAGCATTGAGATCCCCACCAATCAGTGTAGGTTCAGCAGAGGCTTGAGTAAAAAGTTCCGCTAAGCCTAATTCTGCCGAATGGCTGCGGTATAAATTAAAGATCTTAAGAGTGCAGGTAGCCAGGGTGACAGAAACCCCCTGCATTTCGATTCCGTCTCCACAATGTGGGGGCGATTGGATGACTGACACGGGGATGTGGCTTCTGACTAGTATTGCACACCCACGGGGGCCACCGCGAGCATGTGACAGAAGGAAAGTGTTAAAGCCCCTTATGCGCAAGGAGTGGTTGGCAGGGATTAGAGTTTCCTGAAGGAGGAATATGTTGACTCGATCTTGGTGAGCAACCTCCTCAAGAAGGGCACGTTTATGTTGAGCACCACGGATATTCCATTGAATGATCCTGAGACCATAGGAGGACTTGTGCTGAAGAGATGTCGAGGATGGCGCTGTTTGTGGGGCAGATGATTGAGAGGCATTGAGTGAGGAGAGTCTCAGCCGTCCATGGTTGGCACATCCTGGGATGGTAGAGGAGACCGAAAGCGTTGCCGGGGTAATCCTCTGGGGGAGGCCGATGGGGACCGCCGTTTCTGACTGGTGGACCTGTGGCGACGCCTGGGATCCCTGGATTGTCTGTGGAGGTGCAGTTGAGCTGGCAGTGGCAGATGTTGAGGAGAGTTTGGAGACTCGGCTGCTGGTGGAGTGGAGATTGGGGAGTGGATGCATACCTCTGCTGATGCGCTCTCCTGGGCAAGTGGAGGAACATCCTGAGTGCTGGCCAGTGTGGATGGGGCTAGAAATGAGTCCTTCATCCATTCGTCGACCAGACGATCGACGAATGGGCCAAGTGGTGTGGGGTCGAGAGTGCAGCCCAGTTGCGCTCCTATTGTGGCCATGATGGCCCTCCCCAGTTCCCATCCAAGCATGCACAGGGCATCCCGATTGACAGCGACCTTCCCTGGTGGCAGAATGGGGGCTGGCTGAATGGTTGATGGTGCTGGCACTGACTCTGTCTGCGTTACAGAGTCGTGCATCATTTGTCTGGGCAATGGCTGAGACTGGTGGGGGGTTACAGGTTGAGTACTGGCTGTAGATGGAGTGGTCGGCTGATGAGGAGGCACTGTAGGTGTCTTGGCTGTGGTTGGCAGGGGAGGGAATTCCTCTTGTGTGAAGGTTGGGCGGTTGTTGGAGTTGCTGCGAGACTTGTGGAGATCTCGACCCCATATAAACGTGCCTGGTGGTGCAGGGGAAGCGATCTCCTTCTCTCACACCCACCTTCGTTGCCACTCGATCCCTCTCTCCACCCTCTCTTTTCAGGCTGGGCACGACTTGTTCCATGCGTGGTGGGAACCTGCACAGTTGGAGCATTTCGGTGTTACTGGTTCCCCAGCCTTGAACTTGTCGAGGCACTGCTGGGTGTTGTGTTTGCCGCTGCACATAGCACAGGTTGGAGGGCGACTGCAGTTGTTCTGGTGGTGGCCGAAGCGCTGGCACTTGAAGCAGTGGAGAGGTTCCGTGGAATAAGGGCGGAGGAAGTATGTGCTGAAGTTGCCCAGCTGGAGCTTTTGTGGGATGATGCCTCTCAATGTTACCACACCCTGCCTTGTTGGTTCCCCCTTTGCCAGACAACGTGCTGCTTCTTCCACCTGAGGGTGTCGGAGGATGGGTGTCAGCAAGTAGTACAGTGGGTACCCCATAAGGGTTACCTTCCGGGCGGTGAGGTTGGGGTCTATTTCCTGGATATTGATCATATTCCCTGCAGCTGAGGTGATTGTTCGCAGTGCCTGTACTATGGTGTCGTCTTGAGGGATTAGAATTGTCGCTTGGTCCTGTCCCTCGTGAATGGTGAATGTAAGGTTGGGGTGTTCTTCCTCCAATGCCATCACGATCTCGTAGGTCGATGGAAACGAGTCGTGAGGTGGAAGAA
Source organism: Coenobita brevimanus (assembly GCF_032717465.1). Lineage (NCBI taxonomy): Eukaryota > Metazoa > Arthropoda > Malacostraca > Decapoda > Coenobitidae > Coenobita > Coenobita brevimanus. The sequence continues at coordinate 12,065,420 of NC_136999.1, forward strand.
GGAAGGCTGGGTGTTTGGAGACTGGGGAGGCCTGAGACCTGACTGACACAGCCGGTGCCCGAACTTTGGAGGAGTTCCGTGCAGGACGGAGAGGTCGGCTGGTAACGGAGGGGTTTCCTTTTCCCTGCATAGCAGAGGGTCGGGAGAGAGCGGTAGCATCAGTTGAGGAGGACTTGGCAGGGGTGTTGGTGCGTGTCCTCCTGGAGACGACTGTGAAGCCGTCAATATCTCCTTCAGCTGCAGCTGATGATGGATCAGTTGCGGTGTCTGGTGCAACGGGAGGGTGAGCTGCCTTATCTGCAGCAGCAGAAGAGGCCTTGCTGCTGCTGGTGTTAGGAGGAGGAGGAGGAGCCGAAACTTCCTCGTCCATCGCCTCATGAACACGTGCAACCTTGGTTGCACGTGCTACGGTGGAAGGGGGAGATGAGGCTGCAGCTCGTGCACTGGGAGGTCCTGGGGATGAGGCAGAAGCCTCGCCAGCTGTCGACGAGTGAGAGCTAGCATCAGATAGGCGCCGTTCTTGCTTCGCACCTGGCTGAGAAGCAGGACCTGAAGGCCTCTGCTTACAAGGCTGGGTAGAAGGGGGTGGGCCAAAGGCCTCGCCAGACTTCGACGAGCGAGAGCTGCCGTCAGAAAGACGGCGCTCTCGCTTCGCGCCTGACACAACAGCAGGGCGGGAAGGCCTCTGCTTGGGAGGCGAGCGCACTGGCCCTGTAGGCCTAGGGGTCTGGGTCCCCTTCATAGTCCCTGGGACTGAGAAGCAGACACTCACTGACACCACTCACACTGTCACACAGTCCGACACACTGACACTCACTCACAAACAATAAACAAGAAAAAAGCCGGCAAGGTCCCTACAGTGATGGGCTGCCTATGCTCCCTGCCGTCTAAAGGGCAATGTAGGAGGCCCTGCCACTGCCCCTTTCAGGTCTTCCCTATTCTATCAGAGCCGCTCTCTGCGCTTCCTATAATCAGCCCCTAATGGGCCCCCCTCATGGAAGTGCCCTAACGGCACCCCTTCAGGGTTCGGCTTCGTACCACGCAGAGAGACACTAACGGCGGCCGGAAAAACACACACACACACACACACACACACACACACACACACACACACACACAAGCACAAACTCAAACACACACACACACACACACACACACTCTCAGTCACACCCAGGCAATCTGAGACAGAGTCCCAGAAAAACCTGGAAAAACGTTAAAATCTTCCTCAGTACCAGAGAGTAAGTCCCCAAACTGGCAAAAGTGAGTAAACTGGACAAAATTCTTCAAGAATAAATCGAACAGAGTCGAAATCTCGAGACAGAACGGCCAGACCTCCACACCCGACAACGTCTGAGCTAGGAGTGTGATGTTAGTGTGTGATGATCGTTTTTATATACAATCAGAACCAGTAAGGGTAAGTATATAAAGGCATTTAATGTGTAATACTGTGCTATTATCCACAGCATATGAGAAAGGCGAAATGAAAGAAGACCATTAGTGTAATATGTGTTACTGTTTATATGCTCACGTCCTCTATTATAATGTAAGAAATAAGTAGAGTATATAAACAGCACCTGAAGAAAGATATGATGTCGTTTCTCATACATTCTCGCTCCCCCTCCCACCATCCTTCTCTCTGGGTTGCTGTCTCTACCAAACGCCTCACATACCCTCTCGTCCCCCAGTCCCACCCATTGTTAACCAACAGAAACAAAGATAATGATGAAATGATCCGTCAGGTATTGATCATATTATATTATCATACACCTCTGCATGAAGCACCAACAAATCAGCGACACACAATACTCTGGTATACCTGCCTATCATTTCATCCTGTTGTAAGGTGTTACGTGACACATTGCAAGTTGGACCTTGTTTTACAAGGACATACGGTTGTCTATCGTTAACACAGGTTGTGTGGTTTTGGACGTCCACTAATTCATATGAACGTGGCAATTTAAGCCTTACATATCAACACGTAAGGTTAACCCGCCCCGTCCCGGCCACTTTTCGACCACTGGTACCCCCCAATCCCGGGCATTTTTCGACCTCTTTTTTTTTTGCTTAAACTTTCGCTTTTGGTGAGAAACATCGAAAATTCATAGAGAAATCGCTCACCTGAGGTTTAAAATACTCATTACAGGTAGGAGAGCCTCCTTACCTTACTGGGTTTTCTATCAGGCTGGCACCAAAGAAAACGAGTTCTATGGGAGGATAACTATTTCACACCACTCATAAACGGTATTTATTTATTTACTGTTACGAATTTATATGTAGTACAAGAGTATATTGGTTTTCAAGCAGTAATATAGGCATTATAAGCATTGTTTCACTCACTAATACCTGACCTTTTTTTGCCACATTACCTGATCATCATTTCTAACTGTTTCTTCCTCTAATACTATGTAAAGTTTGTCCTCCACATTGTCATTGATTGGGGAATCACTCTGGCCCTGAATTTCGTACCGTGGCATGACATGGCTATACTGGCCAGGTCACTGATAACAGGTGAATTGCTGAGAAAAGGGCCTGCAGGGGGGGGAGGAGGTCATGCTGGGTAAGGCATTGTCTCTGCCTGGCATCTTGTTGAGGAAGGTGTCCCGTGTATACGTACCAAAAATGACTCGCGAAAATTGAAAATTGTGGAAATTATGAGCCTTGCAATTGCAGGACGTTGAAGTACGTCCTCGGGATTAGCTGTGACAAAACGTGAGGACGTGGAAGTACGTCCTCGGGACGGCGCGGGTTAATGTTCCTGTCATTATTAGATGAACGAAGTGAAACAGAGATCGGCTCTGACGAATCACAAACTCTCTGTTGTAACGAAAATATGCCAACCTCTTGTCACAACAGTGACACAATATCATTATGTATACGACTGAATGTGGGTCAATTGTATACATAATGATATTGTGTCACTTTTGTGACAAGAGGTCGGCATATTTTCGTTAAAGCAGAGAGCTTGTGGTTCGTCGGCCGATTTCTAATTAGTTTCCTTCATCCTGTAATGACAGGAACATAAACCTTACGTGATTATAATGTAAGGCTTAAATTGCCAGGTTCATATGAATTAATGGACTTCCAAAACCGCACAACCTGTTAACGATAAACAAATGTATGTCCTTGTAACACAAAGTCCAACCTGTAGTGCGTTTGTCACGTAACAACAGGATGAAATGGTAGGCAGGTACACCAGAGTATTGTGTGTTATTGATTTGTTGGTGCTTCATGCAGAGGTGTATGATAATATAATATGATCAATACCTGACGGATCACTTCATCATTATCTTTGTTTCTGTTGGTTAACAATGGGTGGGACTGGGGGACAAGAGGGTATGTGAGGCGTTTGGTGGAGACAGCAACCCAGACAGACTTCCAGTGACACAGAGCAAGCGCATGATCCCAAAAGAGGAAAATCTGTACGAGGAATGGCATTCCCTGAGCAATAGGAAGAACAGGAAGACTTACGTGGAAGAAGGGAAGTGAGCTGACTTCAGACTGAACCTGAAGAGCGAGAATGTATGAGAAACATCATATCTTCCATCAGGTGCTGTTCACTATACTAAACTTATTTGTAACATTACAATAGAGTATGTAAGTATATTGACAATAAAACATAATACATCGTACCGGTAGGTCTTCTTTCATTTTCGTGCCTTTCTCATATGCTGTGGATAACAGCACAGTATTACACATTAAATGCCTTTATATTCTTACCCCTACTGGTTCTGTTTGCCTATAAAAATCATGATAACATCACCAGCGTTAGCCGTTCCACATCTGTCCAACAAAGCTTACACTGAGGTTGGGGGAGGGGCAGTGGATGTGGCGTGTTCGATCGCCTGGTCGCTCACTGACTGCGACTCCGGCTACCTGGGGGTGGGGAGAGATTAGTGCTTTCGAGTGTTCATTGCACAAAAAATTCTTGTCCCCCAACGGCCCTAAAGTTATTCCCTACATAGGAATATGGGACCATATACCTGGGAGCCTCTCATCGATCCGCAAGAGGGCGTGGTCATGGAGGGAAAGCGACGGGGAGGGAGGAGAGAAGTTGCGGTGGCACCTGGACTGGTAGGGATAGGGCAAGGGAGGAGGGAATTGGGCAGTGAGTAATATGTCATTCCCCCTTTTACTAGCTTAGCTAACAACTGTTTTGTGCATTACGTAGGTAAATAACATAGTCTTTCAACTGAGAAATATTTCCAGGTGGTGAGTCAGTTTCGAGGTTTGATTGCAATGGATACAGTTGGCAAACAGCCTTCTTTCTAGGAGGATGACAACCACGACAAATGTAAGAAAGAGAAGGAAACCAGGTAGATGACCAAGATCTGGTTGGATGGACAGACAACACCCAGCTCACAGGTGGTAAGTTGCCATCTAATGGTGAGGACCTCCAGCGGCTGTTCCATTTTCTGTGGAAGGAAAAGAGGATCACACCAGATACTGCAATGATCATGGAGTCTGAAGCCGTTGGATTCTGGTATTGCGCCAGACTTCCAGTGACACAGAGCAAGTGCAGGATCCCCCAAAAGGAAAATCTGTACGAGGAATGGCATTCCCTGAGTAATAGGAAGAACAGGAAGACTTACGTGGAAGAAGGGAGGTGACGTGACTTCAGACTGAATCTGAAGAACCTCTTCAACATGGCATACATGGATGCCATGAAGCTGCTGAGAAATGAAGAGGACAAAACATTTCCGAAGGCTTAACGGGAGTAAGGCTGCCAAGGCATCGTGCTCGGTATTGACTGGAAGCTGTCTGATGCTGAAGTGAAGAAGCATGACAGAAAGGAGGCTTCCCAAATTCAGGAACTACGAAAGCAGCAGCGGCTTGCAGCATTGGAAGCTTCTGTTGAGTTGGAGGGCTCTGAAGAAGGCAAAGAAAACAAAGACCCTCTTCCCGGATCAACCATGTCAACTACCACATACAGTACTCACCTAAATAACAACGATCCTAATCTTGTGCATTTGTCATCACTCTGGAGTTACCTAATGCTCTGGACCACATGAAGTTCAGTAGCCACAATGCTGTCCACAACTCAGCTGCTGCAGCATCTGTGTATGGCAAGGATCCTTCAATTATGGCTTTGAACTGGCAGAGCATCCATGGGGGGCAAATCAAGGCCCATGGCAAACAGGCAGTAACTCTGCACTCATAGCCTGGTGCACCCCTCACTATTCACCGGGACAGTAGGCTGGTTGTTGATGAACCTGGCCAAGAAATGTTAGAATATTTACCCATCCTGGTGTCTGGAAAAGGAATTTTGAAGCTGTTGAACGTCCCCAAACTGAGATCAGGAACAGGAACTGTCATGGTGCAGGTGATCTTTGCTACCCTGCAAGAATGGGAGCTGGTGGATTCGGTGACAAACACTACCTTCGACAAACTGCTAGCAGGACCGGAATTTGGTCTGGGGCCTGCATTCCCTTGCACTCCAGGAAGTCTTCACAGTCTGCACTAGCATCATCACATTAGGGCCAGACATCCCTCTCTTCAAGTGTTTCAAAGCAGGAGTGGACCTTCAATGTAGCTTATCACTTGAATCTACTTGCCAACCTTCCTACCCATTGCAGCATGGTTATCATCTTCTGCCATCTTCAACTCACAACCCAACAGCCACGGGAAGATTACTGGGAGTTGCTCGAGCTCATGGTGATCATTCTCAGTGGAGTTCCTCCACATGGCTTCCACATTTCGCGGCCTGGCACCTACCACCTTGCCCATTGGACAGCCAAAATCATCTACTCAGTCAAGATTTACCTCTTTCGCAGGCAGTTCAAGCTCACTGTGTGAGAGCTTGCCACACTCGAATGGTTTGTCACTTCTGCCATCATGATTTACGTTCCACACTGGTTCACAGCACCAATTACCACTTCTGCTTCTCAGAATGACCTCAAGTTTCTTCATGACATCCTGGTCTATGGTGACTTGGACTTCTCATCCACTGCTGCAAAGGCCTTCAGTTCTCATCTCTGGTACCTCTCTGAGGAGCTGGTTGGCTTGGCATTCTTCGACGAGTCCCTCGACTTTGGAACGAAGAGGGCCATGGTCACTCCTGTGGAGAACAAGGAGGGCAATGAGCCTCAGAAGAGAAGGACTCTGGTGCTGTTTGTTGCTGTCATTCAAGTGGAGAACCTCCCTAATTTCGTAATGAGCACCACTCGCTGCCTTCCATTTTTCCTTGGCTCCTCCAGTGAGTTCTTCAATGTCAACCCATCCACGTGGGTTGAACGGGATGGCAACAAGAAAGCCAGGCAGTGCGTCAAGTCACTGAAAGTCACGAACAATTTGCCGAGTGATGATTTGCGCTCCCTGTCGTTACCGCAGATGAGGAGCAGCAGCAATTTCTGTTCCAAGTCATAGAGGCTCATCGTCAGAGATTCCCAGGAACTCAAAAGGCAACCGTGATCTTTCAAACTAGGCAACAATGAGTGGGGGATCGGTTCCCATGACATCTCCACAACGAGGGGCAAATATTTACACAGTAAGAGGGACCTAGGTGCGCTGGCTGGGTATTCAGCCCAGATGGCACAGAGTGTGAACTTCTGGGTCTTTGGGGGACCAGTAAATACTACAGCATATGACTGAAATTTTGCACTGAGAGTTTCTGTATCAACAGAAACAAAAGTGGGGGGTGGCCAATAAAAAATCTACAACTTCGAAAATAAGGACCACCCTTAATATATATATATATATATATATATATATATATATATATATATATATATATATATATATATATATATATATATATATATATATATATATATGGAGCCTCTGTGGTACAGTGGTAAAGTGTGAAAGTGTGCGTTTTCGTACACTGAAGAATGAGGGTTCGCACTACACCAGGGCAATAAACTTTGGGGGCGTTCTTCTGACCATGTACTGCTTTGGCGGACACCAGGGGTGCTGTGGTTGAACCAGTGTCACATACTGTATGTTTGCACCCAGTTGGCTTGTACGGGCCGATTACGCTTGGTTCATAGACTACACACACATCCAAAGCCAGTCGAACACTACATTTACACTTATAAGCACTTCTATCCCTACATACAATCACTACTAGACAGCCTTAGCCACTTGGAAGAGATACAAAGGCTGTATCGTCCCCACTTTGGTCGGGATAGGCCGATCCTGCAGTGGACACTCGAACGGCTGATGATGATGACATATATATATATATATATATATATATATATATATATATATATATATATATATATATATATATATATATATATATATATATATATATATATATATATATATATATATATATATATATATACATATATATATATATATATATATATATATATATATATATATATATATATATATATATATATATATATATATATATATATATATATATATATATATATATATATATATATATATATAGTATATATATATATATATATATATATATATATGTATATATATATGTGTGTGTGTGTGTGTGTGTGTGTGTGTGTGTGTGTGTGTGTGTGTGTGTGTGTGTGTATCGTACAGCCAAACGCCTCAATCCCGTACGGGGTGGCCACAAACATATCGCCTCCACGTCGCCCTATTCCCCACCATTTCACTGCCGTGCTCCCAGCTCACACACCCCTCTCTCATATACCTCTCCACCCCATCCCTCATCTCATCCTCGGCCCTCCCCTCCCTCTCCCCCACTCCACCTCACTCACATACATTCTCTTCGTCAGTCTCTCACTCTCCATCCTCTCCACTTGGCCAAACCACCTCAGTGTGTTCCTCTTAACGCTTCCTATCACATCCACATCCACACCAAAATGCTCCATTATATCCTCATTTGTCAGCCTGTCTGTCCATGTGACTCCACAGGCTTCTCTCAAATAACTCATTTCCATTGCTCTCACTCTTGACTTGTGTCCTTCCAACAACGTCCAAGCTTCACTTCCATACGTTAGAGTTGGTATCACAATACTGTCATATAATATACTATATATATACATACATATATATATATATATATATATATATATAAATATATATATATATACATATATATATATATATATATATATATATGTATGTATGTATGTATGTATTTATCGTAAAAGGCAACTAAAAGGGTTGGCGGAGGGTTAGTGCCCCTCCCCGGAAAACAACTAACTAAAAAAACAAACAAGAAGCCTCGGACAAGGACTGACCAAACGATGACGACCCAGGACCGGACAATGGACTTGGTAATGGGTACATGGAATGTAAGAGGAGCGAATGATGAGGTGAAAGAGAGAGAGATTGTCCAGGTGCTTGAGGGTGCGAAAGTGGATGTATGTGGAATAACTGAAACAAAATGGAGAGGAGAAAGTGTGAGAGAATGGGAGTATGGATGGGGTATATGTGCAGGAGTAGGTGAGAATGAGAGGGCAAAAGAAGGAGTATGTATAGTTGTGAGTAAAAGATAGAAGAAGAGCATAAGATAGTATGGATCAGATTGGTCAAGGATTGTGTGGGTAAAGTTGAAAGTTGGAATACAAATGTGGGTGATTGTGTGTGTGTATGCGCCAATGCAAGATCGTGCTAGAGGAGTGAGAGAAGAGTTCTGGACAAATATAGAAGTGTGCATGGAAAAGTTTGGAAGGAATGAGAGAGTGTTTTTGATCGGTGATATGAATGGTAAAATTGGGAATGTGAAGGTGGATGGAATAGTTGGTGAGTGGGGTGTGCCTGCTGAGATAGATGAGAATAGGAGTGCGTTAGTGGACATTTGTGCTGGGAGGGGGTTGTTGATAGCCAATACCCTCTTCAGGCATAAAATGATCCACAGGTATACATGGCGAGTGGTGAGAAGGGTGGGTGGTGAACTGAATGAAAGGAAGGCAATGATTGATTATGTGTGTGTGGATGAAAGGATCCGAAGATGTGTAATGGTTGCAAGAGCTTATAGAGGTTGGGGGAGTGGAATTTCTGACTACTACTTGGTTGTGGCCAGAATTAGGATTCAAGTAAGATGGAGGAATAGAAGAAGGGAAAGACGAGAGGAAGGAGTAGTTGCAAGGAGAGTGGAAAGGTTACAAGAGGATGAGATAAAAGCAGAGTATAAGAAAGAAGTGGAGGAACGATTGGGCAAATATGAACTGGAGCAGATGGGAGACGTGGAAAGTGTGTGTAGGATATTTACAGAAAAAATATGTGCAGCATGTGAAGTGGTGTGTGGAAGGAAGAGAAGACGGAGGGGGGTGCAAGGAACAGCGTGGTGGACTGAAGAGGTGAGACAGGCTGTGGCACAAAAGAAGAAAGCATACAATGAATGGATGAGAAATAGGGGCGTGGAAGAAGTTGAGAGATGGAAGAGAGAGTTATATGTAGAAAGAAAGAGAGAGGTGAAAAGATTAGTAAGAGAGCGTAAGAAGAGAGTGGATGAGGAATTTGGAAGGAATTTGAGTGTAAAGTGGAGGGACTGTAAGAAAATGTTCTGGAAAGAGGTGAAAATAGTAAGACAGGGTGGAAGTGAAGTTAGCAGGGGAGTGAAAGATAAAAATGGTAGATTACTGGAGAAGGGAGAAAAAGTGAGCAGATGGAGAGAACACTTTAAGGAGGATGGAAGTAATGCGAGTATAAGTGGCTGGGGAATGGCTGGGAGAAGGAGGGAGGTGAGAAAACAGGAAGAAATCAGTAGGATAGAAGTTGTGGAAGCAATGAAGAAAGTTAAATCGGGGAAAGCCCCAGGAATTGATGGAGTGTGTGGTGAAATGCTGAAGCATGGGGGAGAGATAGTAGTAGAATGGACGTGGAAATGTGCAGATTGGCCTGGGAGGAAGGTCGAGTCCCGGAGGATTGGAAGTCAGGTATAATTATTCCCTTGTACAAAGGAAAAGGGGAAATAGAAGTGTGTGGTAATCATGGGGGCATTTGTCTTCTTAGTATAATAGGAAAAGTGTATGGTAGGATACTTATTGACAGAGTTAGAGAAAGAACAGAGAAATTAGTTGGAGAAGAACAGGGAGGCTTTAGGAAGGGAAGAGGTTGTGTGGATCAGATATTCATTCTTAGATCTTTAGTGGAAAAGTTTCGAGAGAAGGGAAAGAAGTTGTATGCGGCTTTCATGGATTTGGAGAAAGCATATGACAGTGTGGATAGACAAGGATTGTGGAAAATGTTAAGAATATATGGAGTAGAGGGGAAGTTGTTGAATGCTGTGAAAAGTATGTACGATGGTGCGAAGGCTGCAGTGCGTGTGGATTGTGAACTAAGTGAATTTTTCTCTTTGAAAGTTGGGTTGAAACAGGGATGTGTCATGTCTCTATGGTTGTTCAGTCTGTATATGAATGGGGTTATAAAAGAGGTACAAGGTAGGGTAGTGGATGTTGGAGTGGCCCTGGTGAGAGAAGATAGTGTTTGGAAACTCCCTGTGCTGTTGTTAGCAGATGATACTGTGTTGTTGAGTGAAGACGAAGGGGAGCTGCAAGGCTTGGTGGATGAGTTTGGGAGAGTGTGTAAGAAACGGAATCTAAAGGTGAATGTAGGGAAGAGTAAAGTGATGGTCTTTGAGAGAGGTGAAGTCAGTGATTGTACAGCGAGGTTGGATGGTGAGGAATTGGAAAATGTGAGTACATTTAAGTACTTGGGTAGTGTGATGAGTAAGGATGGAGGTTTGGAGGGCGAAGTTCTTGAAAGGGTACAGCAGGGAAGAAAGGTTGCTGGTTCTTTGAAAGAAGTGATAAGAAACAGGAAAATGAGCATGGAAGTGAAAAAGTTACTACATGACAGTATTGTGATACCATCTCTAACGTATGGAAGTGAAGCTTGGACGTTGTTGGAAGGACACAAGTCAAGAGTGAGAGCAGTGGAAATGAGTTATTTAAGAGGAGCCTGTGGAGTCACATGGAGAGACAGGCTGACGAATGAGGATATAAAGGAGCGTTGTGGTGTGGATGTGGATGTGATAGGAAGCGTTATGAGGAACACACTGAGGTGGTTTGGCCATGTGGAGAGGATGGAGGGTGAAAGACTGACGAAGAGAGTGTATGTGAGTGAGGTGGAGGGGGGAAGAGGGAGGGGGAGGCCGAGGATGAGATGGAGGGATGGGGTGGAGAGGTATATGAGAGAGGGGGGTGTGAGTTGGGAGCAGGGCAGTGAAATGGTGGGGGACAGGGCGACTTGGAGGCGATTTGTTTGTGGCCACCCGAAACGGGATTGAGGCGTCTGGTAATAAACAGAGATAGATAGATTTATATATACCTGGAAAAATGAATACAGGAGGGGAGGCGAGACAGTCAGAAGCTGCATTCACTCAAGTTGCGTCAGACATTACTAATATAAACAAAACTGACATGCGGTGAAACAAATTTGGGTGTTACTACCTGAAGTACAGTGTACGAGTATGATGGGAGTGGAATACGTACTGACAGAGGTATAAGGTGTAGTGTAAGAAATACTTATGTTGCCTGATGGGTCTCCTTATACAATGAGCGCTACCTACAGGGTGGAGTAGTGTGTGTGTGTGTGTGTGTGTGTGTGTGTGTGTGTGTGTGTGTGTGTGTGTGTGTGTGTGTGTGTGTGTGTGTGTGTGTGTGTGTGTGTGTGTGTGTGTGTGTGTGTGTGTTGAATCAGGGACAAAATTTCACCTATTATTCAACTTTGTTTGCATCACAATTGAGACATGTCCTTCATTTTCCTCCATGATACATCAGATCAAATGAGATCTATGGACAGGGAAACATACCAAACTTCTGTCAGCTTAGCAATGTTAGCCAGCAGACAAAACTGAGAAGCAAAAACAGGTGGAATATTAGACGAACTACTCTCCTCAAATGTATATATAGTGAGAAACAATGCTTGCTAAACTATTTCCCATTTCCTCGCCACCTAAGCATGCGTCAGTGGCCTGTTTATCTTCTCCATAACACTGCTACACACACTCAAATTTCCCATCTTTTCAAATGTCCAGTCCAAGCCTTCTCTTTCATCCCCAGGCAAGCGTCAGTGTGTAGGAGAGGCTTTGGCACGCATGGAGCTGCTAATCTTCTCCACTACGCTCCTCCAGAGTTTAAATTTTGCCATCCCGCCTGGCAAGACGCTCAGCCTCAAGCCTGAACCTGGAAATCCGTTCTTCCGTCGCTACGTGCCACAGGACCTGCTGATCACCGTTAGGAGTTAAAGGGAAAGGGTCTCTCTCTCTCTCTCTCTCTCTCTCTCTCTCTCTCTCTCTCTCTCTCTCAATTTAATCCCACTTGGTCTGAAGCCGTAGGTTGTCTTCCTATTACTTTTACCATCTCTAGACAATATTATGTAGTTTATGATACACTATTTTGAGCTGGAGAAGTTATATACTCATAGCCTCCAATTAATCACTGTCGGGATTTCAGGTTCCCACCTTTTATGCCTAGCCACAGCGAAGGACTGGTACTAGTTGGAGGTCATAGAGACGTGGAGGGACCTTCAGTTCCCATCCAGCATTCGACTAGACTATGAAAATCTGGCAACTTTGGCTGTATCCTGTCACACACAACAAACGGACGAAACTATCTGTACTGTGCTCATGGCCATAATTCCACTCTTTTTGAACCCCCCATTCCTATATTCTACGGCGAGTTATAATATGATATTTTCTCAATTGTATCTTGAATATATCAAGAATACATTAGGACAGCAAAAACTGAGCAAATTCATAAAAACAATTGTGTAATCATAAAAAGATAAAAAAAATAAATGACTGGGTATCGTACTTCCTATCAGGGAACTGGATTCCTATCATGTCTGTTTGTAGAACTGAAAGATACTTAAAAAAAAACAGTAAATTATGGTTTTGTAAGCTGATTTTTTTTTTTTTTTACGAATATCTGAGCAAAGGGAGTGACAGAACGTTACCCAACACTGAACCGTAGGTAGCACAGTTACATCTGGGATATAATCGGTCAACAGTAAGTCTTATGACTGGTGTATTATCTCATAATTTACTTTCATTTTTTTTTATTCAGGTTCTTTATTTACCATTCAGTACAAGCCCCTTCACGAGGAACACTGTTGCTGAAGGCCAAGCAGGGATGGGTGCGTGAAAGCAAAGGGTTTCATTACGCATATATAGTATGTCATAAAAAGTATAGAAGTAATTAGCAGTACAAGCACAGCAATGAACAAAGAGATACAATTACACATACATGGCACAAAGTTGTAGTTACAAGCATTACAAGTTTAGGAATGAGCAATGCGATACAGTGACACATATTTAGGCTACATACGTATGCAGAGAGAGGCACATGCACACATACATAAACGTATATGTCTATACATATATGTAGGCTATATATTCAAGCACATGTAGCCATAGCCATATTGTATGTACAGGATAGGTATTCACGTATAATGATATGGGTATGTGTACAGATGTGCTTACCTATACATATCCTAGATGCACATATATATGCTATCCATATATACATATACAGGGAGACATATATACATATTATACACCCTAAATGAATACATACTCTGTACATTGACACATTCAGAAGCAGACTGATAAACAGAAAAGGCATTCATTATAAAGTTGCACCCAATGTGTACGTGTGTGGACAACACACACACACACACACACACACACACACACACACACACACACACACACACACACACACACACACACACACACACACACACACACACACACACACACACACACACACACACACACACACACACACACACACACACACACACGCACACACGCACACGCGCGCACACACACACACACACACACACACACACGCACACGCACACACACAAGCACACGAGCGCGCGCGCGCGTGAGGGCTTGCTTTGGATCATCCACCTGTAGCTTTGACAATTGATCTTGATATAGGAAAGACATTATTACCATCACGGTTGTTAGAACGTGCCAGTAACCTGAGTAAAACATAAATCCATACTCTTAGTAATAATGTCTTAAAGGGCCCAAACCACAGCAGCGTTGACACCGAGGCATTTGTGGCTAGGATGGCCCGGTGTCAACCACCAAGTCTGGACGCTATGGATATGGAAAGTGTGGACAGGGCGGTAAACTAAAGTTACGAGAAGGTTAACAGGGTCGCCAGAGAGTGTAAGAAGGTAAACATTCGTATGGTAGAAGTAGACGGTATGTAACGAAGGTGGAAAAGATTAATGGACGAAAATGACAGTAAGAAAATATGGCAAGTAATAGATTGGAAAGGTGAAATATTTGATAATTCAAGTAACACCCAACCAAGTGATAGCCAATTCAAGATGTATTTTGAACAGTTATTAAACCCAGAAAGTAAAGAGATTGGAACAATTGACGTTGCACAAGCGCCAAACATCCCTATCCTAGACGATCCATTTACACCTGTAGAACTTGAACAAGCTATAAAGGCAATGAACACAAAGAAAAGTTTTGTGGGAATCAGCCCAGGTTTATTGACTCAGCTCCCTATGTCTTGGTTTATATTCCTACTCACACTGTTCAGCGCTGTCTTTCACGGAGTTTGTATTCCCCTTTCTTCGTGCTATAGTAAATTAGTTGTACTGTTTAAGTCTGGTGACCGTATGTCATGTGACAATTACAGGGGCATTAGTATTATGGATACCTTGGCGAAATTGTACGATACACTTATCATGAACAGGCTAAGACTCTGGATCCATGTAGACAAATGTCAGGCTGGCGCTATGGAAAAGAGAGGTTGTTTAGAGCAAATATTTACACTGAGACTACTGATTGATTATGCTAAACACATGAAGGTTAAGTTATATGAGAAGGTGCCTAGAAACAGACTCATTGAATGTATGAAAGCATTAGGATGTGGGAACATAATAGTGAAGCTGTTAAGGCCATGTATCACTGTACCCGAAACGTACTATGAGATGCCACGGTAGACTCCTCAGTGGGGGTGCGGCGGGGCGCGCCATCCAGCTGTTCATTATTTATCTTAACCAGATGGTTCGTATGTTAAAACAAAGGGTGGCAGCGGACTGCTTTCTGGGCGTACTGCACGCGCTCCTTCTGATGTATGACACTGTGATTATTGCAGCTTCACATGAGATGTGCATTAAGAAACTGAAGGTGGTGATAGACTATTGTAACGAATACGGTATGGTACTAAATGAGAGTAAAACCAAATTTTTCGTAGTAAATAATGATGGAAGTGATAAAATACCTCTACATGTTCATGAATATGTCATTAATTATTGTCTTCATTATCTGTATTTGGGTGCTTGGTTTACCAATACAGGTAAGATGAATGGCGTAATGCGGTTGCACGAAAAACGAAGCCAATCAGTTGTAAATAAATTTGCTATATTTGTGCATCCAATACTGATATGCCGTATTGTTACAAGCGCAGGGTGTTTGACGCTGCTGTACTGGCCGCACTGACTGACAGTTGTAAGTCTTGGCTGACAAAGAAATGTGTCTTTTTAACACGACAGTATAGCAAGCTAGCCAAATGCCTATTGGGCGTGAGAAACAATACAAGTACAAATCTATGTCTCATTGAGTCAGGAATTAGCCCAGTATCTCATGTTTTGTGTGTACATAGAAAAAGGTTTTTGGAGTCCAAACTGACCTCGCCTGACATGGAAGAGCCATTCCACATAGTACTTGAGCTGTGTAGAAATACCAACACTCCAGGCTATAAATTTATACACAATGCCCTACAATTTGACTGTAATAAAGATCCAGTAGAAAATATCATTGATCTGATAATGAACAAACCTGAAGATGCTACTATTATACATACAAAATAGTATTAAACCTGAGCATGAGTGTACATAAAGTATACTCAAATGAGGAGTATATTCCTGACTATAAACGACAAGCTTTCTCTAGACTTCGACTAATGTCTCACGACCTGAAGATAGAAACAGGTCGCTGGAGTCTCATACCACGGGAGATGCGTAGGTGTCAGTGTGATGAGCAAAGTGTCCAGACTGAAGGCCACGTGTTGGTTGAGTGTACACTCACGAGAGATCCGAGGTGGAGATATGGTATGGATCATGTGCATTGAGTGGAAGCTTTATTTGATGAAAATAATGATCCCAGCACCGTATGTAAATATGTTTATGAAGTACTGAAAGTTTATAAATCCTGCCCGGTCATTGATGCAAAGGCGTAAATTTCCTTTTTTTTTTTTTTTTTTTTTTTTTTAATCACAAGTTGTCTGTGTGATTTTGTTGAACTATGTGTTTTCAATTACGTGTGTAAAGATTTATAGGTGTTTGTTTTTGTGTGGGTATGGACGTGGATATTTGTACATGTGTGTAAATGTGTGTATATAGGTATGTCTGTTTTTTTTTTTCCTTTTTTATGTACGTATGTATGTCTACATGTATATATTTTGCCACAGTGTAAATGAATAATAGTAACTGGGAGCTCTTGTTTGGGTATAACGACGATAATGGAAGCCTGTGAATGTTCATCTTAGGAGATGGAAAAAATTCCCAGTAATGCAACTAATGAGATAGTCGTCGCATTCTGATAACAGTTGTTCGGTATTATTGATTATGTTGTCGTTTTTTTCGCATGCTATGTTGAAACTGCTATTATGAATAAGAAATTATGCTTTGTTGGGAGAATGATATTTATACTGGACCATTTTGGAGTGTTATTTACCGTTTATTATGATGTATTATTGCCTTGTACTGTTTTGGTCAATAAACTAACTACTACTATACCATAATTATTTTACCAGCATTGCCCTAGCTCCAGGGCATTACTATGAAAGGAAGTCGGAGTGAAGGGTGAGAATGTCTTCGAGTATATCAAGATGTGTGATGAATTACATACACAAAGCAGAAAACAAATATCCAGGGGGTTTGATGGGGGTAATAACTGGGCAGTTAACGATATGATGGGATAATGCTTCATCCATGGGATTGTGACAGAGTTTACATGGCCTGTTGGCGGCCGGTCTGCCGGTGATTTCCTCTGGGGAGCGATGCTCCAGGCGAATGCGGGCGACGGCTACATCACAGCGGCGGGTGAGGGTGGGGTTCTTGCCATAGGTGTGTCTCACGCCATGGTAGGTGTCATAGTGCTAGATGGTGACACTAGTGGGACGTTCTGCATCGGTACACAGGGCTAGGTCCTCCCTGGACTCCTCGAAAAGATTCTCCAGAAGATCTAGCTTAGCAGCCTAAGTCTATGACGAAATTTGTGTGTGCAGTTGCTGATTGCAAATCGGACTTTATGAAATGTGCCGAAAGCTATGCTTATATGGCTGACGTGAAGGAATGGACAAGATTCCCATCTCAAAAAAAAAAAAAAAAAAAAAAAAAAAAAAAGAGCCAAGGCGAAGAAAGCTATGGGAAGACAGGTGCAGGCAACAGCTCGGGTAGAGGGCCACGAGAAACCACATGTAATCAGTTTGAGACATTTTCTACAGCGGGGTGAAAATGGACCATTTTTATCCCATCCTGACCCAGAACTGTTAGCCTACAAGAGTTGGTCAATAAAAAGCTTCAAAGAAACAGAGGCACCCAACTCCTCTCCGCACTCAGCTGTGGTTAGTGTCGTACCGCGTTGTCGTTTTATTTTAATTAATAAGGCTGATTCATTAACCGTGCATTCGTTAAGTACACAAATTTCAGTGGAACTGCTTGCTTCTTTAAAGCATGCTAAAACACACACATCAGAAGTCCTGAAGGTAATCTCCTAATAACTGCACACGATTTATTCAAATGTATGTAAACAGACAATACACTATTTTAGTCCCCATGGTAAGATACTCTAAGATTCTCTGAAAGCCTGCAGGCGGATGCACTGTGTCCCTTTAAGATTACCGTAAGGCCACCGCCGCTACTGTCCCCGTACGATGGTCGGTGTTTTGCCATGCGCTAACATTTCTCCCACCATCGTACGGTGAATCGTAAGGCTAAGGGCGGGGAAGAACTCGCTGTGTTTGGGGGAATTTTTCCCCTTTCAGCTGATGATCTCTTTAGCCAATCACAACGCAGGATGTTTCTCTGCCTAGACGCTTCAGCCAATCATCATGTTTGGAGACACTGCTTCTCTCTCAGGTGACGAGAAATCAAAACAAAGCGAGGGACAGGCGGCAGGCCCTCTCACATTTGAATGAAATATGTTAATGTTTATCAGTCTGGGAAAGACAGAGTGAGCAGAAACATACGAGTAAGTCACATCATTACCAGCACAACTACTGCTGCATGTTGTGCAGCAGTACTGTACGTTACTATTACTATACAGTTATACACCAGTGTTCATTACTATCAGTATACTGTACAGACTAAATTTCTCGTATGTTTAACATTACAGCTGTACAACACTGCTACGACATTAATATGTGTTGTACATAACTAAACTGACACTATACCGTACACCACTGTATGTGACAGTATATGTAGAAAAAAGGCCCCTAGTACACAAGCCCCTGGGATAAAAGCTCCAGCAAGGAAAATACATTTTTGTATTTCTTTTATTTGTTTAACAATAGCCTGTCCTGACCTACCAACCTAAAATAACTTAGCCTAAGGTAACTGAACAATCTAGGTTAAGCTAATCTAACCTAACCTTAACCGAACCTAACCTTACTTGAACAACCTAACCCATACTAACTAAATTATCTAACCTAAATAATTTAGCTCAACAAACACAACAACCAAACTGAACAAGCAAACCTAAGCTACAAACACAAGCTAATCTTAACATGACCTAACAAGCTAAATTTGTCTTATCAAACCTCAACCTTGGCCAGAGACTCACAGGCTATTCTTGGCCAGATTTTTTTTTTTTTTTTTTTTTTTTATGTGAGGAAGAGGGAATTAAAGGCCGCGAGCCCGCAATTATTGTTCTTTCCAAGAGAAAAACCAAATACAAGAGAGAGCCAAATTCAAGATCCGATCATTTCGATATGCCTGGACACACTGCGTTTGAAAGACCGGAGATCACAGGAAGCAGGAAATACAGACAGAGGGAGACAGTTCCAGAATTGACCTATTGCATAAATGAAGGACTGGGAGTAACGGTTAACTCTTGCATTAGAGACCTGGACAGAAAAGAGATGAGGGTTTGCTGCTAGACGGGTGCTATGCGCCCGTCGTAGAGGTGCAGGAATGCATGCAGGCAGTTCAAAGGAGCAGTGATCATTGAAGAAGCGATAGAAAAGAGATAAAGATGCAACAGTGTGGCGAAGAGACAGAGCTTGAAGGGAGTCAGTAAGAGGAGGAGAGTTAATGAGATGGAAAGCCTTTGACACACCCTATTGAGAAGAGCTGTATGTGGGGAGCCTCCCCACACATGACAGTAGTACTCCACACGGGGAAGGATAAAACCACTGTATAGTCAACAATTGTACAGGGGTAAAGAAGGAACGGAGTCAGCTTAGCACACCTAATTTCTTGGAAGCAGATTTTACAAGAGATGTAACATGATCTTTCCAAGATAAGTCCCGAGTAAATTAAACCCCAAGCATGGTCAAGGATGATGTAGGATTAAGCTGATTATTACTGAACAGTAGTGAGCATACCTGTGGAAGATTTTGTCGGGTTGATAGGTGTAAAAACTGAGTCTTTCATGGATCAAAAGCAACAAGATTATTTTTACCCCAGTCAAAGATACGAGCCAAGTCAGACATTAGGTGTGTCATAGCCTCATCCCTTGGTTGCTGAAGTAACTGCTGAGATGGACGTTGCGGGAACCGAAAAAAAAGATGAAGGGTGGAGTCATCAGCGTATGAGTGGACAGTGGACAGCATACAACTTAGTAAGTCATTGATGAATAAAAGGAAGAGAGTTGGTGATAGGACAGAGCCCTGAGGAACACAACTGTTAATAGAGCTAGAAGAAGAACAATGGCCATCTACAACAGCGACTATAGAACGACCAGAAAGGAAGCTAGAGATGAAGGTACAGATAGAAGGATAGAAACCGTAAGAGGGCAGTTTGGAAATTAAAGATTTATGCCAGACTCGATTGAAAACCTTTGAGATGTCAAGTGCAATGGCAAAGCTTTCGCCAAAGTCCCGAAGGGAGGACGACCAGGAGTCTGAAAGGTAGGTGAGAAGATCGCCAGTGGAGCATTCTTGACGGAACCCATACTGACGATCAGAAAGAAGATTGTGATAGAAAAGATGCTTTAAAATTTGCTATTAAGAATTGACTCGAAAAAGTTTGAGATACAGGATGTTAAAGCAACTGGACGATAGTCAGAGGGTTGGGAACGGTCACCCATCTTTGGGACTGGCTGAATGAGAGCAATCTTCCAGCAAGAAGGAAAGATACATGTTGATAGACAAAGGCGAAAGAGTTTGCCTAGGCAGGGTGTAAGCACAGAAGCACAGTTCTTGAGAACAACAGGAGGGACTCCATCAGGCCCATATGCCTTGTTAGTACTAAGGTCTGCGATGGCAGAAAATACGTCAGCTGAAGAAATTTTAATGTCAGCCATGAGGAAGTCAGAGGGCGGAAGTGAAGGAGGAACAGCACCGAAATCGTCTAAGGTGGAATTGGATGAGAAAGTCTGAGCAAAGAGATCTGCTATATCAGTAGAAGAAATAGCTACAGAACCATCAGAGTAGATAAGAGGAGGGAAGGATGATGAGGTAAAGTTATTAGAAAGGTTTCTGGCAAGGTGCCAGAAGGAACGGGAAAAATTCGAGTCGGAGAGTTGACAGCATTTAGTACAGATAAAATTATTTTTAGCAGAGCGAAGAACAGACTTTGCACGATTCCGGGCAGAAACATATAAAAGATGTGATTCGGGGGTGGGTTGGCTCCGATACCTTTTATAGGCCCTCTCCTTGTTGTGGACAGCATTAGAACAAGCGTGATTAAACCAAGGGTTTTTTGCATTAGTCAAAGGATATGAGAAAGGAATGTAAGCTTCCATGCCCGAGAGAATAACCTCCATAATGCGCAAGGCACCCTCAGGTGGCTCCCAGCCATGGAAGCAATAATTATTCCAGGGAAAATCAAAGAAGTACTGCCTGAGAGCCTCCCAATCCGGAGATCCAAAGTGCCACAGATGATGTTTCTTTGCGGGGTCCACAGGCCGTACCGGTTAAGGTGATAAGGTTGTGATCAGAGGAGCCCAACGGAGAGAAAAAATTAACAGTGTAAGCAGAAGGATTAGTTGTAAGGAAGAGGTCAAGTATGTTGGAGCCCTCTCCAAGGCGGTCAGAGATATGGGTAGTGTGCTGTACAAGCTGCTCTAGGTCATTAAGGTTAGAAAAGGTGTAAGTTTGTTCACCAGGTGGATCAGTGAAAGGAGAGGAGAGCCAAAGGTGGTGGTGAACATTGAAATCTCCTAGAATGGAGATTTCAGGGGAAGGAGAAATGGATAGAATGCGTTCCATCATAGAAGTAAGATAGTCAAAGAAATTTTAATAGTCAGTAGAATTAGGAGATAAGTACAAAGCGCAGATATATTTAGTCAGAGAATGACAGGAAAGCCTAAGCCAGAGTGTAGAGAATTCAGAAGAATCGAGTTCAGGAGCACGAGAGCAAGATAAGTCGTTGCGTATATATACACAACAGCCACCTTTGGCTTTAAAAAGAATATAGAGAAAGTAGGAGGATACAGAAAAATGTCTGCTGTTAGTCGCCTCAGACAGCTGAGTCTCAGTTAGAAAAAGAAGGTGAGGTTTAGAGAAGAAGAGGTGGTGCTCAACAGAGCGAAAGTTAGAGGAAAGGCCGCTAATGTTGCAGAAATGAAGAAGAGAGTCAGACAGTGGTTCCAGGCATCTCGAGTCGTCACCGGGAGAGGGGCGAAAGGTGGGGGCATTTATGGTGCCCCCCGGGGACTCCGAGGCCACGTGTTTGAGCTGCCATGATTTTTTTTAATTTTGGAAAAGGATGTGTAATGTGTTCTGTGCATGTAGTTTGGTGTTGATAGAGAAACTTGTATTGGAGAGCTTGCTGGCCTACTCTCTGTGTTACTGAGACACTGAAAAAGCTCAGCAAAGGGGGATGGTCGGGACCTAGTCCCGAGGGCTGATGAAACGGGAGCTCCAGCTCTCCCTGTCATCAGCTTTCCATCCACCTTGGGAGTACTGTCCTGCTCGACTGGTGCTACAGTCAAGTCTCTGTAACTCCCTAGGGGGGCTGGAATCCCCCCTTGAGGGTTATTTTGAATAAATTAATACTCTACAGATAATTCTACTTTAATGACATGGAATTTTGTGGTCTTGTGGAAACTTTTGGCATGTTCTGGACATGTTATGGAGATTTTGTACCTTTATGTGGCCTGACAATTATTTGAGGACCCAAATTTTTCCCTTACTCTTAAAAAGTACAAATTAAAAGCCAAAAGCCATCAAATCTAAAACCAAAACATAAAAGGCTTTTATGATCGTTTTGACTTTTTCTACTTATTGCCACCTTGGAATGTCCAGATTTCCCTTGCCCCCTTCCCCTAACTTAACTAACGTAAACTAACTCAAATTACCCAAAAATAAAGTTATTCTAGCCTAACAAGTTAACTTTAACCTACCCTATCCCCAAAATAAACCAGCATAATCCTAATAACTCATTTAAAATAATCCAGTCGAACCTAAGAGTAACCAAAGTTTAACCTAACCTAGCCTAATTCTTTAACTACTAACCTACCCTAAATTAGCTCAAACAAAGTTTCACAAAGCTAACCTCACAATAACCCAGTCCAAAAATAAACAAATCTTACCTAACAAAAATTGACCTAATCTAACCTAAACTTAAACCTAACCTAAACTTACCTAATTCTTAAACTAATAAAATCTAACCCAACACTAACTTAACCTTAAACTGGCCTAAACAAAGTTAAATTTAGCTAAGCTAATCATAACCTAGTCAAAAGATAAGCAAACCTAAAAAAAAAAATACCTAATCTAACCTAAACAGACCTAACCTAACCTTGATCTCAAATTAACCTATCTTGAAACAGTACCTTAAAAAGTCACTTTTGTTCGAGGGGCTTGACCTAGTAGGCTATTCTCCCAAGGTATTTCGTCCTGGCAGAGTACACTACTGTACAACAAGACACATTATGCTCCTGTACAGCACTACACCTTACAGTATTACACATTAACCTTACTGTATACTACTGTAGGCTACAACATTAAAGCACAGTATAATTTTGTACACTAAACCACACTTCAGTATTGTATAACACTGATGTACACTATAATACTACACCACTAATGTACACTAAAATACTGTACAGCTCTAATGTATGCATGATACAATAGAATACTAACGTACACTATTACTGAAACCACTAATTTACACTATTGTACAACACCGCCTTGTATATTGTTGTTTAGACCTCTATAAACTACCCAATATAGTGAAATAATTCGTTTACGTAAGGAAGATTGCTTAATTCGGTTTATTTCCGGGTGGCTGAAAGATCTATCTATCTATGTATACACCTAGGCTGCTTCCCCCAAGGAAAGGGAGGTAGCCGAGACAGGACGACTCACTCTCCATTTACTCATCCATTCAAACACATTCATTCGCATCTTAGCCCCAAAGGGGAGAACGGACAGATCCTCACTGCACCACACCGCACAAGGGTCAACTGCGCAATGCAATCAGTGACATCCGCAGCAGGACCCGACAGCAGAACTGGTTTACCCCTGCCACATCATAATAGACCCATCCCCTTACCTGCACCTGACCTGACTAGCTGATCAGACCAAATGCGGGAGAATATCCCCTCAGGGCTGCGTCATCACTTATTCATTCACAATTTCTCTCCATTTATTTCTGTCATGCACAGCCACTCTTCCTTGGTCAACAGACATCCCTCTCGCATCCAGTGCTCTCTTCACACTGTCCATCCATCCTATTCGTGGTCTTCCTCTCAACCTTACACCTCTCACATCAGATCTAGTTATCTTTTTCACCAATCGCTCATTATCCATTCTCTCCATATGCACAAACCACTGCAACACCCTCTGCTCAGCTCTACCAGCCATCACCCGAACAACTCTAGTTCTCCTTCGCACTTCATTATTTCGCACTCGATCCATACGCGTCACTCCACACATACTCCTCAGACATCTCATCTCCATTACATATATATATATATATATATATATATATATATATATATATATATATATATATATATCCCCTGGTTATTCTTTCTTTACATATATATATATATATATATATATATATATATATATATATATATATATATATATATATATATATATATATATATATATATATATATATATTTAATAACAGAACGGAGGAAGGAAAAACAAATGAGTAAAAAATTAATAATCCATACACCAGATTACTGGTGTCCTCTGTTCATAAAATATCTGTAACAGTTAGACTTGAACAGTTGTGGGTTGAAATTTGGAGGGAAACAACTCTGGGGAAGCGAGTTCCAGAGAGATGCAGTTCGGGGAATGAAAGAATTCTGATAGGCAGAAGTTCTGCAATATGGCTGAGTGACATTCCAGTCATGAGCGCTACTAGATGCCCGTGTAGCACGAGGGATGGCATGGAGAGGTGGCACCATGGACGCAACTTTGTCTGAGCATTTGCCAAAAAAATATCTGTAAAATAATGCAAGGGAGGCAACATTCCTTCTTACTTGCAGGGGAGGTAGTTTATATGTAATGGCAGGGAGGTTAATGATTCTAACAGCTTTGTTCTGAATTTTGTCTAGTTGTCTTAATGCAACCTCTCCACAACCATTCCACAAGGGTGAGCAACATTCAAACTGAGAGCGCACATGACTCTTATAAATTATAGCTAACTGCTCATTGGCGAAGAAGTTACGGACTCTGTACAATAATCCAAGTTCCTTTGAGGCAGTTTTAGCAAATGATCTGACATGAGAGGTCCATCTGAGAGCACTGTTAAGTAAGACGCCAAGAATTTCAATACTTTTGGAGATGGGAATATTAGTAGCACTGAAGGTAATGTACGAATCTGGCAATATCTGTCTATTAGTAAACTGTATTTATTTAATTTTACTAGCATTAAAAGAGACAAGGTTGTTTTGTCCCCATTCACTGATTGTAGACAGATCTTGATTTATGGAGATGGCTGTACTGAGTTGAGAGGTGGAGATATTAGACTTTGTAAATGGATGTCTGAGTGAGAATGAACTATGTAGTGTTGAGTCATCTGCATATGAATGAATGGGATTGTGGGTGACAGATAAGAGATCATTAATATGAACCAGAAATAGGGTTGGCGCCAGAACTGATCCCTGCGGCACGCCAGCGTTAATTGAGTGGAAATTGGAATATACGTCATCTACTTTTACTCTTATTTTCCTGTCACTAAGATATGAAAAAATCAAAGGAACAAAAGACGTTAGTCCATAGCAAGGGAGTTTGGACAGCAGGGAACGGAGCCATACTCTGTTGAAAGCTTTAGAGATATCAAGAGCTACTGGATGAGTTTCTCCAAAAAGATCAATTGACTGATGAATGGTATGAGTTAAGAGATTGAGTAGGTCAATGGTGGATCTTTCGTGGCAAAAACCATATTGTCTATCACTAATTAGGTTGTTGGATTCAAGATGTTTAACAATGTGTTTATTGATTAAAGTTTCAAATACCTTACCAAGAGAAGATGTGACAGCTATTGGTCTGTAATATATATATATATATATATATATATATATATATATATATATATATATATATATATATATATATATATATATATACACAATGTGGTAGGTGATAATGTGGTAGGTGGGGGCACTCACCATCCACTCACTCGATGTAGTGCTGATTTCAGGTGTCTGATCTTTCCTTTCCTCCATCCTTGTTTCCTTCCATCCTCTTCTGTTTATCTTTCCTTCATTCTTTCCTCGTCCTTCTGCCTCCGGGTGACTTTATGCTCCCTTCTCTGTCTTTCTTTCCTTCATTCTTTCCTCTTCCTTCTGCCTGTGGGTGACCCTACACTGAGTTACAAGCCAAATGGTTTCCTGTACACCACGAAACCATTTGCTGCGCTGGGTGGTAACCATATAACCAAATTTTGACACCTGGTAGTTTAGTGGGTAATTACAGCGCTCCAATCGGATTGAACCGGTGAAGGTTTATATTCAAGGGATGGTTGGGGTTTATTGCTCACGTAATGCCACTTGGGGATGAGTGAGGCTGGTCGCTTTCATCTTAAATGTCAGGACTAACTTGCCTAGCCCCGGGCTCCTACGCTTCTTATGGGGCAATGTAGGATTGGATGATATATATATATATATATATATATATATATATATATATATATATATATACTGTATATAATTATATACACTGTATATATATATATATATATATATATATATATATATATATATGAAATACCAGCATCAAGGGGAGACCACAGGGAGGCGCGGAAAGGGCCTGAGCGAGACGGGCATACATCCTCCGCCACCATGCGCCCCTCTTCCCCTCAACGGAGCCAGCGGGAGGTACACTGAGCCGCCGCACTACTCTCGAGCCAGACCAGCACTCGCCAGGATCGGGGTCAGACTTGTTCCTTAACCCTCTCACGCACGATAAATTTCAGTAAGTTTTCCGGCGCACGATTATGTTTGCGAGGCCGCCCGGCCCGGCTACTAGCGCATGGCAAATAACACGTATTCTCTCCTTATTTTCGCCACCCAAACGTCAATATACTGCCATGAAACCCATCTCATCTTATTCGTCGATGTTTGTTCTAGCTGATAAGCCCACAAAAAAACAGGAAAACACGAATGGAACAACATTAGGCGGCCGAGAATAAACATTTCGTTACGTCATGTTCACTTCCCAAGATCGCCATTCGAATGTTTTCCATCATATAGGAAAATGTTATAAGAACTTTTGATAAAGAATTTCATAAGCTTTCTAAAGAGACATATCCGGTTGTGATACGATTTGTAACTTTCGAGAAATTAGCCAAAAACTGAAAGCCATTTTTGAAAAAAAAAAATCAAGGAGCTCTAATTCTGAACTTTTCTCGCACGGTAAGTTTTTATTGCATTATATTATGCAGAATTTCACCAGCTTTGTAATGACCTAAAATGGTTTCGAAACGCCTGATAGTTTTTGAGTAAATCGCCAAAAATTACTGGGAACTCACGTCCATACGTCACTTTAGTGATGTCCGCATAGCATAGCAATATTCCCGGCTACGTAACAATGAATTCTTATCATAGATATTACATTGTTATGTCTTGCACATACTTAGTTTACTGCTCTTTATCATGGTTCTTACAGGAAATCAATACGTCCAATAGTTTTCGAGTAATTGGCGGACAAACTGAGATTACTCCTCTGAGCACTTTCGACTTTACCACTAGCGAGGAAAAAAACAAAGTCTGTTCCCCCAACTTTTCCAACAAAATGTTCCCAATGGCTTGTATTCTGCAAATGAACATACGTAGAAATTACTGCTATTTATCATGGTTCATACAGGAAATCGATACGTCCAATATTTTTTCGAGTAATTGGCCGACTAAGTGAGATTATTCCTCCGAGCACTTTCAACTTTTACTGAAAGCGAAGAAAAAAACGAAGTCTGTTCCCCCGCCTTTTCCTACCAAAAATCTCCCAAAGGCTTATATTCTGGTAATGAACATACATAGAATGTACTGCTCTTTATCATGGTTCTTACAGGAAGTCGATACGCCCAATAGTTTTTGAGTAATAGGACGAAAAAGGTAGATTACTCTTCCGGTCGGTACCTACTTTTACCGCAAGCAGAAAAAAAACTGTTTTCTCCCTCTTTGCCTAAAGACTATGCTCCCAAAGCTTTTTTTTTTTTTTTTTTTATACAGACTATAAAATCTTCCAAGGTTGTTTTTTCTATGGTTGTAACGTACTACACATGAACACTACTTTTTTCCAAGTTACTGCTAATGAAGCTTTACTTTCTGTCATATGGGTAATATGTAGGAGAAGACGATTGTTTGCCTGGAAATTGTAGGGGTAATGATAATAGGTCAATATACATATCAACAAAATTTGGAGAACTCACTTCCTCCAGGGGTGTTGATGGAGTTGTAGGACCTTGTGGGATTGGAAGATGAGGAGGTATGTAGTGTGTGTGAGTGTGTGTGTGTGTGTGTGTGTGTGTGTGTGTGTGTGTGTGTGTGTGTGTGTGTGTGTGTGTGTGTGTGTGTGTGTGTGTGTGTGTGTGTGTGTGTGTGTGTGTGTGTGTGAGTGTCTGTGTTAGTGTGTGTGTAAGTGTGGTAGTGTGTGTGTGAGTGTGTGTGTGAGTGTGTGTGTTAGTGTGTGTGTGTGGAGAACCCACTTCCTCCAGGGGTGTTGATGGAGTTGTAGGACCTTGTGGGATTGGAAGATGAGGAGGTATGTAGTGTGTGTGAGTGTGTGTGTGTGTGTGTGTGTGTGTGTGTGTGTGTGTGTGTGTGTGTGTGTGTGTGTGTGTATGTGTTTGAGTGTGTGTGTGTGTGTGTGTGTGTGTGTGTGTGTGTGTGTGTGTGTGTGTGTGTGTGTGTGTGAGTGTCTGTGTTAGTGTCTGTGTAAGTGTGTGTGTGAGTGTGTGTGTGTGTGTGTGTGTGTGTCTGTGTTAGTGTGTGTGTAAGTGTGGTAGTGTGTATGTGAGTGTGTGTGTGAGTGTGTGTGTTAGTGTGTGTGTGTGGAGAACTCACTTCCTCCAGGGGTGTTGATGGAGTTGTAGGACCTTGTGGGATTGGAAGATGAGGAGGTATGTAGTGTGTGTGAGTGTGTGTGTGTGTGTGTGTGTGTGTGTGTGTGTGTGTGTGTGTGTGTGTGTGTGTGTGTGTGTGTGTGAGTGTCTGTGTTAGTGTCTGTGTAAGTGTGTGTGTGAGCGTGTGTGTGTGTGTGTGTCTGTGTTAGTGTGTGTGTAAGTGTGGTAGTGTGTGTGTGAGTGTGTGTGTGAGTGTGTGTGTTAGTGTGTGTGTGTGTGTGTTAGTGTGTGTGTGAGTGTGTGTGTGTGTCTGTGTTAGTGTGTGTGTAAGTGTGTTAGTGTGTGTGTTAGTGTGTGTGTTAGTGTGTGTGTTAGTGTGTGTGTTAGTGTGTGTGTTTGTGTGTGTGTGTGTGTGTGTGTGTGTGTGTGTGTGTGTGTGTGTGTGTGTGTGTGTGTGTGTACACTGCACTAGGGAATACTTCGCTCGGCATAGAACCGTTCGGAGCAGTCACCCATGCACAGTGCCACATCACAAACAGGACACATGTGACATGTGTCCCTCCTCAACTTCGCCAGGGAACATATGGTGCACCACAGACTCCTCCGGTTGGGGATCCTCTCCTGTCGGTGGCCCAGTGTGTTTTCCAACTGCACTCTGTCATTGATGAAACGACGACGCTTGGCTGGATGTCCTCCTGGCATTCCCCGGTCCTTTTGTCCTGGAGGTGCAGCTGCAGGCCCGGGCATGGCAGAGGCAGTAGGTTCTCCTGATGGACCAGAACTGGTGAAGGTTCTCTCAGCACCTGTGCTGGTCCTGCAGGTGATGGTGGCGCTGACTCCTGTCCTGGCCCTCCTCCTGGAGATGATGGTGTTGGTGCAGGAGCCGGTGGTGATGGCATCTGTGCTGGCGCTGCAGCAGGTGCCACAGGTGCTGGATGTCCTGTTGGCCGTTGGGTTGGAAGGTCAGGGGCATAGTGGATGACGTGCCCTGATGAGGGTCACTCTGCTTCATCAAAGTAGAGGAGCTTTTTTTTTTTTTTTTTTTTTTATGTGTCCGACTCTGGGCATAGGCTTCACAGCCTGCTATCAAGGCCCAGCAGTCCTCCTACATACCATACACCTCTACATGTCACCACTTCGGCGCTAACACCCACCGTCCATATTGAATACATGCTAGGGCTGTCTCATACAGGACTGGTGTATTGGTATTAGCGAGGGTATTTTTACGACATGTCGGCGGGTCTTCTGGTAGATCAGTAAAGCCTGATTTAATGAAATTCAAATCCTTAAACTGTTCCCTGCCCCAGCCGGGATTCGAACCTGGGTCCGTTAGGAATGCATGCCACCTCTCTACCGATTGAGCCACCGCCTCCCCCACTATCTCCTCCACGAATTTGAGCAGACTGACTGACCCGCGTGAGCACTTCTTGAACAAGGGAAACGCGTTGAAAATGGCCATGTGGATGAAGTAGAAGGTGATCTTCTTGGTCCATTTCATGGTCCGCCACTGGATAGGGTAGTATTGGACCATCTGGTCAGAGTGGTCCACCCCACCCATGTGTCAACTGTAGTCATCCACCACGACGGGCTTTTCCAAGGTCTTCAGGACACAGGTTGTCCTCCTGTCAGGAGCCCTGGTCTTCCTTCGAACCCACTTCTGGATGGTGCTTGTGCTGTGGAAGGTGGAGACCATGTTGACAATGTGCTTGTCCCTCCACAGCAACACCGTCACGTTGTCCTTGTGCATCGCTGTCATGCCCCCCTCTGGCAGGTTCATGGTCCTGGCAATGTCCTGCAGCTGCTTTGGTGCTCCTCTTGGCAGGCGTACGGTCCCACACACATAGGTTCCTGCGCTGAAGAGGCATTCGCACAGGGATACAGAGTTATAATACTTGTCCATTTAAACTCTGTATCCCTGATCCTTCAGCGGTTCTATGAGGGTCCACACGGTGGTCTCCAGTGCCCTCTTCTGCCCCGTATACACCTCAAAATTCCAGATGTAACCCAAGGAAGCCTCAGCCAGGTTATACAGCTTGATGGGATACTTTGAGGGCTTCATTGGGTTGTAAACACGGAAGCTTAGGTGCTCCTTCCACAGCAATGAGCCCTCGTCCAGGCTGAGATGCTCCTCTTGTAAGTAGGTGTTCTGGAACCGCTGAAGGAGGTACTCCATCACCGTGCGAACCCTGATGAGCTGGTCTTGATTGCCCCCTGGGGTATCGCAAGTGAGTTGAAGGCATGGAAGTGTTTCAGGATCACCCTGAAACGCCTTCCACTCATCACTTGTGTAAAGAGGGGGTAGTTGTGGAGGCGGGATCTCATCCAGTAGTTCTGGATGCTCAGGAGATTCATCGCCCCCATGAAAAAGTAAAGCCCCAGGGACTTGGCCATCTCCTCTTCATTGCAGATGAACCATGCGTCCAATGCAGTCCCCAGGTATGATGCGTAGCCTTTGGTCTCGTGGGTGAAATACGTCAACAACATCCACCTTCATTCCTGGGGATCTTGTGAAGGGCTCATTAGATTGTGTGAAAGGACCACTGCTCCACCCTGGATCCGTTGCAACAACACCTCCCGCGGTGGTGGCAGTGGGTCGGCATACCAACACCCTTATGGCTCTTCAGACACCCCTTGGCCGCCCCCATAGCCGGGCCATGGACCATGCCAGCCTCGTCGAGGTGGTGAGGGTTCCAACAGTGAGGAGGACGAGACTGACTCCTGCTGCTGGAAAACGTTGGGGGGGATGAACGATGTTGGAGACAGCACCCTTGTCGACTGGGCAGGGGACGACTACACAGTCGTCTCCTGCACCAGTTGCGCCGCAGACACTGCACCGCATGCAGGTGCTAGTGTCGTGTAACTAGGCCCTGCTACCGGTGACATAGGCTCGGCCAAGGGGGAACTGGAGGCTTGAGGTGGAGAGACCACGCTGGCTGTAGGAGTAAGAGGTCCAAGCCAAGGCGATGTCTGCCATCCAAGTGAAGACGATGACTGGGCCGATAGTCCTGACACTGGTGGTGGTGGTGTCTGCTCTCGTCGTGCTTGAAGTGTGGGCAATGCCGCCCGAGGGGAATCCTCTTGGACATCGTCTCATTCCTTCTCACTTGAAACATCGCTCAGCTCGTCCTCTACTTCGCTTTCGGTAAGAGAACCTTTTGCCAATGGTCAGAAGACAAACCTCTCCATTTTGGCAAGCACTGACACAGAAAGTCAAGTATGAGCTTTTTAGGTTCTCTGCTGAAAAAGAAGAGATATTATTCACTGTCACGCAACACCTTCCATTGAAAATAGCACTACACACGTCATGTTATATCTTTCCGTACAGCCAATCGCTGCACCATTTATGAACAGTTCACATAGAGGATAACTTTTCAGTGTCTTTTCACGGTCTCATAACTGTCCACTGGCGTACGTGGGTGTGTGCCATATATATATATATATATATATATATTCATTCATTCACTGCCAGACGCCATGTATCCCAAACGGGGTGGCCAAGGCTTAGAGTTAATTGTTTTACAGGGAGGGGCACTAATCCTCCACTAACCCCACTTGACACGTAGGGAGAACGTTATGCCAACAGCATCTGGTGTTCCCAGGCGGTCACCCATCCAAGTACTAACCAGACCCAACGTTGCTTAACTTCGCTGATCGGACGGGAAGAGGTGTACGCAACGTGGTATGGCCGTTGGCTTACAGTAATGCTGGCTGATATTTATGCCAATGAAGTACAGTATTATGCCAACATAACACAAGCAGTCAACAAGAGCGTGTGATTTTTTTTTTGCTGGGAACACACCATGGCACACTGTTTGCAAAACACCGCCCCAAAGAGTTAAACATAAGTGACTGCTAAGATATTCCAGCTTTATGATAGTCTGCTTTGAGAAATAAAGACCCCACCCCCTTTTATATTCTTGATCAGAAAGAACTGTTACAATTATTTGCATAAAGCGTTAACAGTTTACAATGATGAATTGTTATATAGTAAGCATAATTTACCCACGTTGCGAGCATCCTTTTACACACTCGTAAGTTTAACCACATAAAATACAGTAATGTGTTGTACTTGAATGGTACGAGTATAATAAACAAAACCACACAAAAATAGATAGATAGATAGAGAGAGTGATACATATATATATATATATATATATATATATATATATATATATATATATAATAAAAAGTTCCCCCCACACATGTTATACTCTCATATATATAATATATATATATATATATATATATATATATATATATATATATATATATATATATATATATATATATATTGTGGTAGGTGGGGGTGCTTACCATCCACTCACTCGATGTAGTGCTGCTCTCGGGTGTCTGCCCTTTCCTCTCCATCCTTCTTTCCTTCCATTCTCTTCTGTCTTTCTTTCCTTCATTCTTTCCACTTCCTTCAGCCTGTGGGTGACTCTACACTGAGTGACAAGCCAAATGGTTTCCTGTGCACCAGGAAACCATTTACTATGCTGGGTGGTAACCATATAACCAAATTTTGGCGCCAGGTGGTTTAGTGGGTAATAATTGCGCTCCAATCGGATTGAGCCGGTGAAGGTTTATATCCAAGGGGTGGTTGGGGTTGATTGCTCATGTAATGCCACTCAGGGATGAGTGAGGCTGGTCACTCTCATAAATGTCGGGACCAACTGCATAGCCCCGGGCTCCTACGCTGCTCATGGGGTAATGTATGATTCGATGATGGATGTATAATATATATATATATATATATATATATATATATATATTATTTATTTTATTTTTCGGCCCTCCTTCCCCTAAGTTTCACCACACACATGATATACACCCTCACAATATCTGAAGGTTCCCCCCACACGTTATACTCCCTCACATATATTTTCCACGAACACTCGTGGCATATGTCAAACATTTTAGATAAGAATCATAAATTTCAACAATTGTTTTAGAAAGGTTCAGTACCTGTCCACTGACGTCCGTGGTTGCCTGGCATTGCAAGGTACAGTACCTGTACACTGACTTCCCTCGTTCTGTTGCATTGTTACCTTTCCCAGCACACCTGCCGCTAAAGTATCGCTCACCTACGCTACGCACCTAAACAAACACTCGCGGCACAGTTCACGTATATTTTACATAAAGTATAATTTATCACTGTCAGACCAAGGTACAGTACCTGTTCCATGACGTCCCTCGTTCCTTGGCATCGTTACCTTTCACAACACAGCTGCCGCTAAAGTATCGCTCACCTACGCTAGCACCTAAACAAACACTCGCGGCACAGTTCACGTATATTTTACATAAAGTATAATTTATCACTGTCAGACCAAGGTACAGTACCTGTTCCATGACGTCCCTCGTTCCTTGACATCGTTACCTTTCACAGCACACCTGCCGCTAAATTATCGCTCACCTACACTATGTACCTAAACGAACACTCGCGGTATAGTTTACGTATATTTTACATAAAGTATAATTTATCACTTAATGTCAGACCAAGGTACGGTACCTGTTCAATGACGTCCCTCGTTCCTTGGCATCGTTACCTTTCACAGCTCAGCTGCCGTTAAAGTATTGCTCACCTATGCTATGCACCTAAATGAACACTCGTGGCACAGTTCACATATATTTTACATAAAGTATAATTTAACACTGTCAGACCAAGGTACAGTACCTGTTCAATGACGTCCTTTGTTCCTTGGCATCGCTACCTTTTACAGCACAGCTGCCGCTAAAGTATCGCTCACCTACGCTACGCACCTAAACGAACACTCACGGCACAGTTTATATTTATTTTACATAAAGTGTAATTTATCACTTAATGTCAGACCAAGGTACAGTACTTGTTCAATGATGTCCATCATTCTTAGGTGTCCCTATCTCCTGAGGACACCTGCCGCTAAGGTATTGCTAACCTTCGCTATGCACCATAATTTATGCTGTCACGAGGATACTTGGCACATTTCACTTACACTTCACACTGTATCATTCACAAATACATGACTATCACAATGATTCCACCCCAACCTAAGCAATTATTCCCTTCCTTACTAAGGTTCAACATGACTGTGATGCAGCATCCTTCACTGGGAGAGTATGATGCAACTCTATTGTATTGGCACATACCACACTCCTTCACTAACACTCGCAGCATGTTTGACATATACTTCACACAATTCCATACACATTTTCACTCTCAAAATCACAATAATTCCATCCCTAAACACCTCTAATTCTCCCTTCCTGACCAGAAAAACTGTAAATGATGCCTGCCCCATTCCACACTATGGCTTATGGCATCCATAACGCTAACTAGTTCCATAATTTCACCAAGCCAGCCACAATATCTTTCACACAAAATACAGCTTAGGCATTGGCTTCATTATATACGTATTTGTAATCACGCCATAGGGCCTTGGGGAGGGCAAGAGGCAAAATCCCGCAACAGTGAACACGTGTATCACCTCTAAGCCTAACGAATGATAATGGGCACAATTCCTTTTTCGTGACATATATCTATGTTCCATTGACAATATCACATACAAATATGCTCACAAATATTGGATGATCACACTGAGTCCATAGGGACTTCATCTCGGGCAGGAGAGGGAGAATTAGTAGAAGTTTAAAGGGACAGGACATGCGACGCAACCCTACCATCTGGCTGCTTGGAAGAGACTGAGCTTTATCGCTATGTGCTGGGCCCCATTAGGCAGCTCCGTGTTGCCTATGTCTTACCATGGGAAAGTGAGGTGCTCGCTAGGATGCATCAAAATTTGTTGCAAATCGGCCAGAAACTTAATTTTTGGCGAATTTTGTGTGTGCTTAGGAACGCGATTCGCGTGACTGTGCTTCTTTAGAAGAATCCATATGGAACGTGAATCATGTGACTGTGCCTGAGAGGGTTAATAATCCCAGGTAGAACTAAGACAATGGCCACAATACTCATCGGGGAGAGGACGGCCACTGTACTTCTCTCATCTACCACTCCTTGCTGGACCACAGCATGTCCACTGTAGCTGCTGGGGAAGGAACGGCCACTGTCCTTCCCTCACCTGCAGCCTCTGCTGGGAGCAGGATTTTGGTGATGGCCACTGTACTCACCAGGGAGAGGACAGCCACTGTCCTTCTCTCACATGCTGTCTCAGGGCAAGGCAGAACCGCAGCAGCATCCACTGTACCCGTTGGGGAGGGAACGACCACTGTCCTTCCCTCATCTGCCACCCCAACAGGCACAAGCAGAGCCGTGGCGGCACCAACTGTACTCACCTGGAGGAGAATGGCCACTGTCCTTTTTTCACCTGCTGTCCCAGAATCCAGCAGAACTGCAGCAGTGCCCACTGTGCCCGTCAGGGAGGGAACGACCAATGTCCTTCCCTCGTTTCCTACCCCTGTGATACCCCTCAAAGGTAACATCCCTTGTTTGCCTCACCCCTCCAGAGGCCAAGTGGGATGCCTCTCTCGCTCTCCCCACAGAGCTAACCCCCCAGCGGAGTTGAAGTTGGAGAGGATCTGGAGCAGCCTTGTAGTGAGCCTGGGGATACATTCACTGCAGCCAGTTCCCCTACATCACCCCTTGCTGCTAGACTCCCGGAGGAAGAGACGCCGCAGGCAGCCCCTGACAGCCTTTCAACCAAAGCGAGGCCGAAGCCCCCAGCCACCCAGGGGTGTCCCCAGGACTCCCGGATGAGACCTCCCCAGCCCAGCCAACAAGCAGTCCTCCTCCAGGAGCAGGTGCAGGGAAGTGGGCCTGCTCACCCTGTTCGGCCCAAGCCCTGAGGGCCGACACACCCACCAAGGCCCCACCAGGGAAAGGCATCCCTCTACACTGCCCAGCAGCCCACATCAAATGACCTGGCCCCTGTTGGTGGTCCTGTGGCTCCTGCGAGAGAGCACACCTGACGGGACCCCTCCCACACCAGGACAACACCTGCAGCTGCCCAGTCACTGGTAGCCCAACTTGGGTCCTCTGTGTCCTTGTTAGTGTGTTTAGTCTGTGCATTGTATTGTGTCCAGCACTGTATATCTTTGTGGTAATGTACATGTTAGGTTGGCTGACCCGAGTTTTTATGCCCTCTTCCTCTAGTTGCATACTTTAGACCCGGTCTTGAAAGGAACCTCAGATCAGTCACTCATGCTCAGAGAGCAAGGAGTTGAGCTCTGAGCATGTAGCATAACATTGGTGGCTAGTGGTGGTTCTTGATCTGGTCAGAGGGCAATGAGGAACAAAAGGGAAAGTGTAACAAAATGGCGGCCAAACTGCACATACAATTGCCAAAATGCAACCCCGAACAGTGCGACATTGACAAGTATATGTGCATGATTAAACCACTACTGGACATCTGATTCAACCACAACAGGGAGACGATAGCAGTCACTCTA
This sequence comes from Coenobita brevimanus, assembly GCF_032717465.1. Lineage (NCBI taxonomy): Eukaryota > Metazoa > Arthropoda > Malacostraca > Decapoda > Coenobitidae > Coenobita > Coenobita brevimanus. The sequence continues at coordinate 12,102,356 of NC_136999.1, forward strand.
CCAGACTTGGGAAAAGCAGTGTCATGCGTCGCCACGAAGATCATCCCGGAGCTGACATGGGACCATTTCACACAAATCGTGACCCAAGCAGTCACGCCATCCCTAGGGAAAGTCGTTGCTTTATCTCGGCTAGACACCCTCACCTACGACGGCAACCTGGATGACACTCATCCAGACCAGATGACTCGTCACCACCACTTACCCGGAGGCCGACATGGCCACCTGGGAACAGCATATCTTCAACACCCTGTTGAGGATCCTCCCCAGCACCATAAGAGAACATTTTACAAACTTTGACCCAATGGGAGACTTTGACAGGGATGTTCAACTTGTCAGGTGTCTTCTCGCCGTTCACACCACCCCACAACAGATCAGTGCAATGAGCAGAGTCCCGACAAATTCAGCACAACCCCCAAAACCATGGACATCCCCCACCTGCACAGTTTCACCAGCACCACCCAATATGCATAGAGTGCACCCGACCAAAAGGCGCCCCCCTTCTACAGAGAATACCAACCTGATTTTCATAGATCCGTGGAAGTTTTCAGCATGTAATCACCGGTACCCCATTCATGACATACGGGAACAACTTATAGCTGCCTGACGGAAAACAGCTACCCAAGGCCGCCACATGGTCTCCTCCATCAAATATCACGACACTCCCAGCACATACTGAAATCACCACGTGTGTCTCTTCCGCCTCCCACCCACCACCTCTCAACCACACCACACTCACTCCCCCACCCAGCACACCACACCACCACCCGCCTCCCCCAACCACACAACTGACTCACACACCTGCTACATCACACCATTTCACTGATCACCCTCACGCACTCCAACCTCCACAGTCACATCCCCCATCTTGCCCTCCACCAGTTCCACACCCACCCCACAGACCCCTTACATATCCCTGGCGACCTCACCTCCCACCACCCACCGCCATGCCACTACCACAGGATATAAAGGCCCCGGCACCCAGCCGGGGAAACCCCAACCACCCCCGGCCACCTCACCATGTGACCGATGCTTCACATTGCCTACACCTGCCCTGACCACTGCCACCTCTGGGACCAACTGCCTTACACCCACACACTCCTCTCCCTCACCCAGTCTTCATTCCACACCTACATCCTACACCAGACCCCACATCAGCTCCCCATCCTCAACCACTGCCACACCCCCACCTCCTACTGCAAAAACTCTGCCACCTAAACCAAGAACACCCCACCCCCACCAAGCTGCCTCACCATGTGGCCCAAGCTCCTTGCCACCCACATCCGTCTTCACCACATCCACTACTAGATCCGGCCGTCTCATCCACCAGCAAGGTACACACCCACACCTTCACCCACACCCCTATCACCGCCAGCACCACCCGGACCACCCACCTCCACCTCTCCCATACCAAACACATCCCACATAATCATATAAATACATCAGGCATAACGGAAAATTCCAGTGGCCAAGCCCACCAGGACAATTAACGCATGTCCCCCATGACCTCATAAAACCCATGTCACCTCACTCGTCTCCAGCATTCAACCCAGAGTCACCGTCCAGTCACCACACTCCGTGCCTCCAGATATGATGATCTGACGGGTACTCTGGACTCCTGCCTAGGGAAACAAACACTGCCTCCGGGGGACACTACAACTCCTGCACCTCCTGCAAAGGACCAAGCAGACCTCAACCCTCGAGGTAATATACCACCCTCACTAGCAGCCAAACCTACCCCCACACCACTGGACCTCCCTCCTTCACAGCCTAATGCCAACTCACCAGACTGCTACCTCCGACACCTACCACCTCCAGCCACGGGGACATGACTTTTCCAGCCGCAACAATGGTGAAATACCAGCACCAAGAGGACCCCACAGGGAGGTGTGGAAAGGGCTTGAGTGAGATGGACATACATCCTCCGCCACTATGCGTCCCTCTTCCCCTCAACGAAGCCCGCGGGAGGTACGCCAACCCTCCACACTACTCTCAAGCCAAACCAGCACTCGCCAGAATTGGGGCAGGACAGGTTCCTTAACAGTCCCAGGTAGAACCGCGACGACGGCCACTATACGTTTCTCATCTACCACCTCCAGCAGGACTGCGGCAGTGTCCACTGTACCCACCAGAGAGGGAACAGCCACTGTCCTTCCCTCACCTGCAGCCTTCGCTGATAGCAGGACGGCAGCAACAGCCACTGTACTCACCGGGGAGAAAACGGCCACTGTCATTCTCTCACCTGTTGTCCCAGGGCAAGGCAGAACAACAGTGGCATCCACTGTACCCATTGGGGAGGGAACAGCCACTGTCCTTCCCTCATCTGCAACCCCCATAGGCACAAGCAGAACCATGGCGGCACCCACTTTGCCCATCGGGGAGGGAAAGGCCACTGTCCTTCCCTCACCTGCCACCTCCACAGGGAGCAGGACCATGGCGATGGCCACTGTACTTACTGGGGAGAGAATGGCCACTGCCCTTCTCTCACCTGATGTCCCAGGGTCCAGTGGAACTGCGGCAGCGCCCACTGTGCCCATTGGGGAGGGAATGGCCACTGTCCTTCCCTTGTCTGCTACCCCCGTGATGTCCCTCAAGAGTAACGTCCCTTTCTCACTTCACCCCTCCAGAGGCCGAGTGGGACACCCCTCTCGCTCTTCCCACAGAGCTAACCCCCCAGCGGAGTTGTAGCTGGAGAGGATCTGGAGCAGCCCCATGGTGACCCTGGGGATACACTCACTGCAGCAAGCACCCCTACATCAGCCCTCGCTGCCGGACTCCCAGAGGAAGTGATGCCATAGGCAGCCACTGACAGCCTCTCAACCAAAGCGAGGCCACAGCCCCCAGCCACCCAGGGGCGCCCCCAGGACTCCCAGACGAGACCTCCCCAGCCCAACCCACAAGCAATCCTCCAAGAGTAGGCTCAGGGAAGCGCGCCTGCTTGCCCTGTTCGACACCGGTCCTGAGGGCAGACACACCCGCCGAGGCCCCACCAGGGAAAGGCTTCCCTCTACACCGTCAAGCAGCCCACACTGGACAACCCAGCCCCTGACAGTGGTCCCGTGCCTCCTACGAGAAAGCATGCCTGATGGGACCCCTCCCACATCTGGATGATACCTGCAGCTGCCCAGTCACCGGTAGCCCAATTTGGGTCCTCTGTGTACTTGTTAGTGTGTTTAGACTGCGCAGTGTATTGTGTCCAGCATTGTATATATTTGTGGTAATATACATATGCCCTCTTCCTCTAGTGTTGAAGGGAATCCCAGATCAGTCACTCGTGCTCAGAGAGCAAGTAGTTGAACTCTGAGCACGGAGTATAACGATATATATATATATATATATATATATATATATATATATATATAACCCAGATAGGCTTCACAGCCTGCTATCAAGGCCCAGTAGTCCTCCTACATACCATACACCTCTCTACATGTCATATATATATATATATACACACTTGATTCAATAGGAAAAAGTTTCCTGTTAATAGCTACATTATTATTAACCCTTTTACACTCAGAAAAGTTAATAAGTTTTTTGGGACATGACACGCTGGCTTTTCACCCCTCTCCCCCGCCCGCTCCAAAAATGTGTGTTCTTGGCTTATTTTCACCACCCAAGCATAATTATTTTGCCACGAAACCCACATATTCCTATTTGTCGATGTTTGTTCTACACAATAAGGAAAAAAAAAATAAACTATATATACATTAGGGCTGTGAGAATAAATATTCAGGAGCATACATCTCACTTCCCAACATCATAGGTCGAATGTTTACTAATCAATCTCTACATGTTATACAATCATTGGAATGAGAATTTTATTAGCTTTCGATTACTGGAGATCCCAGATTGATACGATGTATGGTGTTTGAGTGAAAAAGTAATACCCATTTCTGACTTGACAACAGATTTTTTTTTTTTTTTTTTTTGGAGCTTTAGCGAAAAACTTTTCTCGCCACTGTTATGTTTTTATTTATCACCCTATGCAGAATTTCATTGGCTTTCATTTGAGCCCACAACAGTGATCCTAGGGCTCATGGTTTTCAAGAAAAATGCAAAAAACTACAGTGTACCAACACCATGTCATGACTGTAGGGTGGTTTCCTGCCTTCCTCTAAGCTACTGCGCATATTTCACCAATTCTTTGTACACTAGATATGCACACTATTTTCACATGATTCACTGTCACTATTTTTGGTAACTGAATACTTCGTTGGTCCAACAGCTTATAACGACCAGGAATGCTTCACAAACACCAAATTTCCTATTGCAAACACCAAATCTATTCACAACAGTGCCCAAACACTAAACACAAGCACTACTGGTATAGTGAAATATGTTGCATGGCTGGGACAGGGGTAAGAGTGGAAATTTAAAGAGACAGAACTGCTCAGTACCTTCCCCACTCACAGCTCATTTGGTACTGAATAACCTGTCCGCTCTCTTGCTGGTTTTGGGACCCACAGTGCCAACTCATTACTTTTGATGAGGAGTAGGGAAGCTATGACGCTTCCAAAAACGACGGCGATCGGATGAAAACTTTTCCTTTGACGAAAGTATTTAAGTTTTAATGATGCCAAAGCGTCAGTGTGCATTGTCGCAGCCAGTACGAACGGGCTAACTTAGGTACAGTTTCAAAGGTCTTTAAAACCTCACAAAAATTGAGGCTAGGTAACGCTAACCTCTGAAACAGGACTTGGTGAAGATGGATATGGCAGCTAGGGGAAGGTCATGGGCAACTCGAGCCAGGTGATCCACGCTTGTCTAAAAGCAGCAGCTTCATGGCCAGAAGCCTACGAATCTGGAAACATACGTTTCACTCAGTTGTATTTTTTCTTTTTTTAGTAAATTCCATTGTGATATTTAAAAAAATTGCCTAATCATCTCATAATAAAGTTTCATAAAAAAATATTGTTAAATATTTTATTTACAAAGAATAAAAGTATTCAAAATACTTATTCATACTCTCGTATATTGATTACCTTCTTTCTCCCTCAGTTACATTTAACCCCTCTGTGGCCGCCGGCGTCGAATGACGTTTAGCCGATCAATGGCCACAGGCGTCGTTTGAGCGCGGCCTATAAAAAACTGCAAAAATTTTTGGGAAATGAACGGACATTCTGAACGTCTTCACACTGACCTACACTACACTCTCATACACCTCATCAAGCAGTTCAAAGTCTGCTCCTGTGATAGGTGGATTTTCGATTTTTTCGATCCTAGCCATCCTTAAGTACAACTACACTCATTATCTCGACCCAGGCAGAACATATCTTTGCAAATCACACACAACCACCTGCTTACGATTATGAAGTAATACTGGCACATACAAAAAAGACATGATAATAAGTGAAAAATACATTTTTGTCTTGGTATCTTTACCTAGTTGCTCAGGTTTGTTGTAATGGTTTGGATCATTTGATGCAGTGCAACTTGTAGAAAACCTTCGGGAAGTGATTGAAAATCTGGGACATGAGACTGACCTTGACTTCACCCTCTCACATATCTGTCAGTTCACCACCTGCTGTCATGATGAGTGGATGTACGATTTTTTCGCTCGTGGCCATGCCTAAAAACACATAGCTACACCCATTATCTCGACCCAGACAGAAAGTACAATCTATTTCCTCCCTTGCAAAACACATACAACCACCCTGTTTACGAGACAGCCACATATATTGCGAAAATAACAAGGTAAAATGATAAAGATGAACGTAAAATGATAAAGATGAACATGTTATTACGGAAAAAGTACGTTTTCCCCCGTCTGTAAACTTATTTATTTCTGCTTTGTATCTGTATTCGTAATAATTAGACTTCTGAAACTGCATTACGATTCTATTTTTAGCTATGCTCGTGGTGTGGGAGCTCGAAGGTGCGACTCAACCTCCACATTGCTAAACGGATCTGACCCTCCACTTTATTCTCCTGTGGGAAAGTCTAACCTTGGAGGACGTGCAGTTTTCTCATTTAGGACCGAAAATTCAACTCTTTCGCTCCCTTTTCCAAGCATGGGCACAAGGATGACGTAAAAAATAACTCGAAACTAACATAAATATATTTTATATAAAAAAGGTGCAAAGGTATTCATAATTTCTATTTCCAGCCATTCCTAACAGATTATGTACTGAAATCATTCGATATCATCATATCTCATATATGCACACCATTTCAGCACCATTCGTATTGTTTTGGGAGGTAAAAAAAAAATAACAACATCTGCCCAGTTGCGTTGCGGCACGCCCCTGGGCGGCAGATATCGGTTGCCGATATTTTGCAACTTCTGCGCTCAATTGCAAGCGAAAAAAAATGCGTCTAGGAAGCTGGGATTTGCACTGTTAGGTGCATCTGAACTTTCTCTTCAATATGGCAAGAAATAAAAATCAATTTTCGAAACTTCAAAAAATGGCCCCGGCTTCAGCCTGGCGTGCACGGAAAATTCCGGCCCTTTGGCCACGGAGGGGTTAATCATCATCATCATCATCATCATATATATTTGGTTCTCTTAGATGCGCAGTCACCTCAGGGAAGAGTGATTTCTCCGGTCTGATGTATCTTGCTTTTCTATGGTATGCAACCACTGGATGCGATAATGCAAGAAGCCAGCGCATCAAGTATATGTTGATCCGTCTTCAGGTCTTACATGTATATCAGTCTAATTGTTTACCGTACACATTATATTTTCTTTAAATATATTAATGCTCCTTTACTTTAGGAGAGACATAATTATTTCTCTCTCATTATCAATTCTTTTTCTTCCTGCACAATTTTGAAATCTGTTCAACTGTATCGCACCTTTTGTCATCACATATTTGTCCACAATCATTCATGTCGCTGTTATGATAAGAAATTATACATATGAAGGCACCTACCCTGTCTCAGAGAAATGTGTAGATGCGGAAACTCATCACTAGGTCTGAGCGGTTGAAATTAGGGATGGTCTCTGAAGAAAACGGTAAGTCCGCGGTAAATTTAAACTGTGGCCAGTTTCAGGGAAGTTTGAGGAAAATTGGTATAACTTCCTAATGTGCAAACATGAACAGCTAATTTTTGCATTTGTTATTCCTAGATAATTATCCCACAAGGCTGTAGTTAGTACATAATTCAATATGGCTCGATCTGCTTTGCAAAAGGCTTGTAATAAAAGTACATAACATCATAATCTTCATACTTAGAAATTGCTGAAGTTCACATTTTCCGCGAAACCGTAGAGTAAGACACATTTGTAGCCATTTTTTGTGTGTGTGTGTGTCCGATGCTGGGCATAGACTTCACAGCCTGCTTTCAAGGCCCAGTAGTCCTCATACATACCGCACACCTCCACATGTCACGCACCGTCCATATTGAATACATGCTAGGGCTGTCTCATACAGGATTAGTGTATTGGTATTAGCGGGGGTACTTTTACGACATGTCGGCGGGTCTTTGGTAGATCAGTAAAGTCTGATTTTAACGAAATTCAAATTCTTAAACTGTTCCCTGCCCCAGCGGGCATTTGAACCTGGGTCTGTTAGAACTGCAGACCAGGTCTGTACCGACTGAGCCACCGCCTTCCCCCTGGTCGAATATCGTAAAACAAAAAAATTACAGCAGTTTTTTGTATAAGGGAATTTTATTTTTTTATCGTCTGCTGCAGTTCCTTAACATGAGGTAATACTCCTGCAAAAATTATTTGAAATTTTCATAAACTATGTATATTTAGCTCCCCAGTTCGATTACATGGTATATAGTTACTCTCACTTATGGCCAAGAAATGGCGCTGTATATGGACCACTGTGATCATGATCTGCCTGATCGTGGCGGATGTGACCAACATGAGCTGGAATCCAAATGAAAGAAACTCAGAGACCAAAGGCATGAGCCTGATGAAGGCGGGAGTAGAGGGAGGCGAAGTGAAGGGAGAGGAGTCGGAGGGGAGATTGCTAATCAGGGCAAGGGTAGCCTAGGTTGGGAATCGCTGATGATGAGACTTTTTTTTTTTTAATTCGGGTTCTTTATTATTTTACCATTCAGTACAAGCCCCAAAACTCTGGGGAACATTGTCCCTGAAGGACAAGCAAGGAGGGGTGCATAAGAGAGAGAGAGAGAGAGATAGAGAGAGAGAGAGAGAGAGAGATAGAGAGAGAGAGAGAGAGATCGGTACCTTATTACGGCTAGAAAGTATGGAAGAACTTTTTATTACAAGCACAATAATGAACAAAGACATACAATGACACATACATGGTACAACGTTGTTGTAGTAATTATCATTACATGTTCTGAGATGAGCAAAGTGGTACGTAGATACACAAGTATGTGTACATTCGTATGCAGAGAGAGGCACATATGCAAACATGATATATACACATCTGTGCATATATGTATGTATTCAAGCACATGTAGCCATAGACATACTGCATGTACAGGCTAGGTACACATGGATGGAAAGTTCATGACAGGGAGAGCTGGAGCTCCCGTTTCATCAGCCCTCAGGATTAGTTCCTGACCATTCCCCTTTGCTGAACTTTTTCACTGTCTCAGTAACACAGAGAGTAGGCCAGCATGCTCTCCAATACAAGAGTCTCTATCTTCACCAGACTACATGTACAGTACACACTACACTTCCTTTTCCAAAATTCAAAAAATTATGGCTACCCAACACACGGCCTCAGAGTCCCTAGGAGGGGGGACCATAAATGCCGCCACCTTCCGCCCCTCTCCTGGTGACAACTTGAGATGCCTGGAACCACTGTCTGACTCACTTCTTCATTTCTGCAACATTCGTGGCCTTTCCTCTAACTTTTGCTCTGTTGAGCACCACCTCTCTTCCTCTACACCTCACCTTCTCTTTCTGACTGAGACTCAGCTGTCTGAGGCAACTGAAAGCAAACCCTTTTCTGTGCCCTCCTACTTTCTCTATACTCATTTCAAAGCCAAAGGTGACTGTTATGTATATATAGGCAACGACTTTTCTTGCTCTTGTGTTCCTGAACTCGATTCCTCTGAATTCTCTACACTCTGGCTTCGGCTATCCTGTCGTTCTCTGACTAAATATATCTACGCTGTTTACTTTATCCCCTATTTCTACTAACAAAAATCCCTCGACTATCCTACTTCTACGATGGAACACATTCTATCCATTCCTCCTTTCTCTGAAATCTCCATTTTAGGAGATTTCAATGTTCACCACCACCTTTGGCTCTTCTCTCCTTTCACTGGTTCACCTGGTGAACAAGCCTACACCTTTTCTATCTTTAATGACCCAGAGCAGCTTGTACAGCACCCTACCCATATCCCTGACCGCCTTGGAGAGGACTCCAATGTACTTGACCTCTTCCTTACAACTAATCCTTCTGCTTACACTGTTAATCTTTTCTCTCCGTTGGGCTCCTCCAATCACAACCTTATCACCTTAACCTGTCCTATCGCTCCAGTTCGGCCTGCGGATCTTCCAAGGAAACATCGTCTGTCACTTTGGAGCAGCGGATTGGGAGGCCCTCAGCCAGTACTTCTTTAATTTTCCCTGGAATGATTATTGCTTCCATGGCCAGGAGCCATCTGCGTGTGTCTCGCGCATTACGGAGGTTATTCTCTCAGGCATGGAACCATACATTTCTTTCTCATATCCTTTGACTAATGCACAAAAGCCTTGGTTTAATCACGCTTATTCTAATGCTGTCGGCAACTAGAAGAGGGCCTATAAAGGGTACCAGAACAAACCCATCCCTGAATCACATCTTTTATATGTTTCTGCACGGAATTGTGCTGAGTCTGTTCTTCACTTTGCTAAAAATAATTTCATCCATATTAAATGCTCTCAACTCTCCAACTCGAATTCTTCCCAGTCCTTCTTGCACCTTCCCAAAAACCTATCTAACAACTTTACCCCATCATTCTTCCCTCCTCTTTTCTGCTCTGATAGCTCTGTAGCTTTTTCTTCTACTGATAAAGCAGATCTCTTTGCTCAGATTTTCTCCTCCAATTCCACCTTAGATGATTCTGGTGCTGTTCCTTCTTCACTTCCCCCCTCTGACTTCGTCAGGAATGTCATTAAAATTTCTTCAGCTGATGTATTTTCTACCATCACAGACCTCAGTACTAACAAGGCATATGGGCCTGATGGAGTCCCTCCTGTTGTTCTCAAGAAGTGTGCTTCTGTGCTTACACCCCGCCTAGGCAAACTCTTTCGTCTTTGTCTATCAACATGTACCTTTCCTTCTTGCTAGAAGTTTGCCATCATTCAGCCAGTCCCAAAGATGGGTGACCATTCCCAACACTCTAACTATCGTCCAATTGCTTTAACATCCTGTATCTCAAACGTTTTCGAGTCAATTCTTAATAGAAAAATTTTAAAGCATCTTTCCTATCACAAGCTTCTTTCTGATCATCAGTATGGGTTCCATCAGGGACGCTCCACTGGTAATCTTCTCACCTACCTTTCAGACTCCTGGTCGTCCTCCTTTCGGGATTTTGGCGAAAATTTTGCCATTGCACTATACATCTCAAAGGCTTTCGATCGAGTCTGGCATAAATCTTTATTTCCAAACTGCCCTCTTAAGGTTTCTGTCCTTCTATCTGTGCCTTCATTTATTGCTTCCTTTCTGGTCGTTCTATAGCCGCTGTTATAGACGACCATCGTTCTTCTCCTAGATCTATCAACAATGGTGTTCCTCAGGGCTCTGTTCTATCACCAGCTCTCTTCCTTTTATTCATCAATGACCTTCTAATCTGCACATGTAACCCTATCCACTTGTAAGCTGATGACTCCACTCTTCACATTTTCATTCGGTTCCCGCAACGCCCATCTCAGCAGTTACTTCAACAAACAAGGGATGAGGCTATGGCACACCTAATGTCTGACTTGGCTCGTATCTCTGACTGGGGTAAAAATAATCTTGTTTTTAATGCATCAAAGACAGTTCTTACATCTATCAACCTGACAAAATCTTCCACATGTGTACCCACTAATGTTTAATAATACTCAGCTTAATCCTGCATCATCCTTGAGCATGCCTGGGGTTTCATTCAATCGGGACTTATCTTGGAAAGATCATGTTACATCTCTTGTAAAATCTGTTCCAAGTGATTAGGTGTGTTAAGCCGACTCCAATCCTTTTTTTCCCCTGCACAATTGTTGACTCTATACATGGGTTTTATCCGCCCCTGTGTGGAGTACAACTCGCATGTGTGGGGAGGCTCTCCACATACAACTCTTCTCAATAGGGTGGAGTCAAAGGATTTTCATCTCATTAACTCTCCTCCTCTTGCTGGCTCCCTTCAACCTCTGTCTCTTCGCTGCACTGTTGCATCTTTATCTCTTTTCTATTGCTACTTCAATGGTCGCTGCTCCTCTGAACTGTCTGCATGTATTCCTCCATCTTTATGACGGGCGCATAGCACCCATCTAGCAGCAAAGTCTCATCCCTTTTCTGTCCAACTCTCTAATGCAAGAGTTAACCGTTACTTCAGTCCTTCATTTATGCAACAGCTCATCTCTGGAACTGTCTCCCTCTGTCTGTATTTCCTGCTTCCTATGATTTCCAGTCTTTCAAACGCAGTGTGTCCAGGCATCTTGAAATGATCGGATCTTGAATTTGGCTCTCTCATGTATTTTGTTCTTCTCTTGGAAGGAACAGTTTTTGCGGGCTAGTGGCCTTTGGTTCCCTCTTCCTAGCATAAAAAAAAAAAAAAGTATAAAGATATGAGTATGTGTACAAGTGTGCATACATATACATATGGTACGTGCACACACACACACACACACACACACACACACACACACACATATATATATATATATATATATATATATATATATATATATATATATATATATATATATATATATATATTGCCAGACGCCTCAATCCCGTTTGGGGTGGCCACAAACAAATCGCCTCCAAGTCGCCCTGTCCCCCGCCATTTCAATGCCCTGCTCCCAACTCACACTCCCCTCTCTCATATACCTCTCCACCCCATCCCTCCATCTCATCCTCGGCCTCCCCCTCCCTCTTCCCCCCTCCACCTCACTCACATACACTCTCTTCGTCAGTCTTTCACCCTCCATCCTCTCCACATGGCCAAACCACCTCAGTGTGTTCCTCATAACGCTTCCTATCACATCCACATCCACACCACAACGCTCCTTTATATCCTCATTCGTCAGCCTGTCTCTCCATGTGACTCCACAGTCTCATTTCCACTGCTCTCACTCTTGACTTGTGTCCTTCCAACAACGTCCAAGCTTCACTTCCATACGTTAGAGTTGGTATCACAGTACTGTCATGTAGTAACTTTTTCACTTCCATGCTCACGTCCCTGTTTCTTATCACTGCTTTCAAAGAACCAGCAACCTTTCTTCCCTGCTGTACCCTTTCAAGCACTTCACCCTCCAAACCTCCATCCTTATCATCACACTACCCAAGTACTTAAACGTACTCACATTTTCCAATTCCTCACCATCCAACCTCGCTGTACATTCACTGACTTCACCTCTCTCAAAGACCATCACGTTACTCTTCCCTACATTCACCTTTAGATTCCCTTTCTTACACACTCTCCCAAACCCATCTACCAAGCCTTGCAGCTCCCCTTCGTCTTCACTCAACAACACAGTATCATCTGCAAACAACAGTACAGGGAGTGTCCAAACACTATCCTCTCTCACCAGGGCCACTCCAACATCCAGTACCGTACCTTGTACCTCTTTTATTACCCCATCCATGTGCAGAATCATCATCAGACGTTGAGGTCCACTGCATGACGGGCCTATCCCTACCGAAGCAGGGACGATACAGCAAATGTATCTCTACCCAGTGGCTTAGGCTGTCTGGTAGAGACTGTATGTAGGGTGAGAAGTGTTTGTGAGTGTGATCGTAGTGTTGTAGTGGCTTTGGATGTGTATGTAGTCTGTGAACTAAGTGTAATCGGCCCACCTTAAGCCGATTGGGTGCAAGCATACTAGTATGCGACACTGGTTCAACCACAGCACCCCTTGTGTCCGCCAAAGTAGCAAGTGGCTTGGTGAACACTCTCCAAAGTTTTACAACTCTGGCGGTAGGCGAACCCGCGCTAACCAACATGTGAAACGCACACTCTACCACTGTACCACAGAGGCTCTGTATATATATATATATATATATATATATACAGTATATATATATATATATATATATATATATATATATATATTTCTCTCTCTCTATCTATCTATTTATATATATATATATATATATATATATATATATATATATATATATATATATATATATATATGCTCTAAATAGATACATATACGTAGATAGACATACAAAAACGATTTGCATTATTAAATTACATTGATTCAAAATACTAGCAGGAAGCAGTTTTATATCAGTTACCCATTCATTGATATACAGAAAACTTTGTACCGTATTTGTATTATAGAAAATGTCCATCTATATATATATATATATATATATATATATATATATATATATATATATATATATATATCCGATAATCATACTGAGAGAGAAATCTGTAAACATAATTATGTCGTCAGCTAGAGAGTAACCCGATTTCAGGATGGCTATAAATTTTTATAGTCTCGTTCGTTGGTATGCATCCTTAATGGTTAAAAACGCACCTGAAGGTCAGGTAGGGTGTCACTGAAGGAACGATCAAGTAGGTCATTATTATAACTCTGTTATCGGCTAGAAAGAAACCCTATTTCAGGATGACTATAAATATTTGTTGTCTAGTTCGTTGGCATGCATCTTTCGTGGTGAAAAACACATCTGAGGTGTCAGGTAAGGTGTCACTGAAGGAAATATGAAGTAATTTTTTTGTTCTCGTTCGGGGGGATGCATTAATAGTGGTGAAAAACGCATCTGAAATGACAGGTAAGGTGTCAATGAAGGAAAAATCCAGTAGGCCATTATTAAAAATATGTCTTCGGTTAGAAAGGAACCCGATTTCAGGATGACTATGAATATTTTTTGTCTCTTTCGTTGGGATGCATCTCTAGTGGTGATAAATGCACTTGAAGTGTCAGGTAAGGTGTCACTGAACTAACTCCCAAGCGGCCACAACGTTCCTGCTTCTGTTAGGCTCGGCAGCACTGGAATCCATTGGTTTAAATTTATTGGCAAGAAAGGAAGGTGTGAGGTATGCTTCAAGAAAGGGGCAGAATCAAGACCAATATTGATCTGTAGTCACTGTGGTATTCATCTCTGCCACAATGCAACAAAGAATTGATTCCCTGAATATCGTACCTAAGTTCTCGCTCTGGCAATACTAAGTATGAAAAAATATTAGTTTTATTTTCAATTGTTTATATTGCCTGTTGGCATAGCAAGGTAATTACAAAAGTAAATGTTCATAATAGAAATGATTTTAACCCTTTCGCTCACGCATAGGTTTCAGTAAGTTTCCCGGCACACGATTTTACTAGCCTGGCCGCCCACCCAGCCCGCCTGCACGCCACTGAAAACAAGTATTCTCGCCATATTTTCGCCACCCAAACCTCAATATACTGCCATGAAACCTATACCACCTTATTCGTCGATGTTTGTTCTAGCTGATAAGCACATTAAAAAAAAAAGAAAAAAAAAACGAATAAAAGAACATTAGGCGGCCCTGAATAAATATTTTGCAACATCAATTTCACTTCCCAACATCACCATTCGAATGTTTTCCATCATACAGGAAAATGTTATTAGAAGTTTTGATAGAGAATTTCATCAGCTTTCTAACGAGAAATATCCGGTTGTGGTACGATTTGTAGTTTTCGAGAAAATAGCCAAAAACTGAAAGCCATTTAAAACTTTTTTGTACAGGGAGCTTTTCCGCAAAACTTTTCTCGCACACCATATGTTTTTATTTCATAACATTGTGTAGAATTTCATGAGCTTTCTCATGGTCTGCGCAGATTATTGATACTCCTCATAGTTTCCGAGTAAAACACAAAAAAACACAGGGTACTCACGGTCGCGCATCACTTTCGTCTTGAGCACACAGCAAACACTATATTCCTGCCTACGTAACAACGACTTATCATCAGAGATACTAAATTGTCGTGTCCTGCACATATGTAGAACTTATTGCTCTTTATCATGATTCTTACAGGAAATCGATACGTCCAATAGTTTTCAAGTAATTGGCCAACAAAGTGAGATTACTCCTCTGAACACTGGTTACTTTAACCTCGAGAAAAAAAACAAAACATCTGAGGTGTCAGGTAAGGTGTCACTGAAGGAAATATGAAGTAATTTTTTTGTTCTCGTTCGGGGGGATGCATTAATAGTGGTGAAAAACGCATCTGAAATGACAGGTAAGGTGTCAATGAAGGAAAAATCCAGTAGGCCATTATTAAAAATATGTCTTCGGTTAGAAAGGAACCCGATTTCAGGATGACTATGAATATTTTTTGTCTCTTTCGTTGGGATGCATCTCTAGTGGTGATAAATGCACTTGAAGTGTCAGGTAAGGTGTCACTGAACTAACTCCCAAGCGGCCACAACGTTCCTGCTTCTGTTAGGCTCGGCAGCACTGGAATCCATTGGTTTAAATTTATTGGCAAGAAAGGAAGGTGTGAGGTATGCTTCAAGAAAGGGGCAGAATCAAGACCAATATTGATCTGTAGTCACTGTGGTATTCATCTCTGCCACAATGCAACAAAGAATTGATTCCCTGAATATCGTACCTAAGTTCTCGCTCTGGCAATACTAAGTATGAAAAAATATTAGTTTTATTTTCAATTGTTTATATTGCCTGTTGGCATAGCAAGGTAATTACAAAAGTAAATGTCCATAATAGAAATGATTTTAACCCTTTCGCTCACGCATAGGTTTCAGTAAGTTTCCCGGCACAGGATTTTACTAGCCTGGCCGCCCACCCAGCCCGCCTGCACGCCACTGAAAACAAGTATTCTCGCCATATTTTCGCCACCCAAACCTCAATATACTGCCATGAAACCTATACCACCTTATTCGTCGATGTTTGTTCTAGCTGATAAGCACATTAAAAAAAAAAAAAAATAAAAAAAAATAAAAGAACATTAGGCGGCCCTGAATAAATATTTTGCAACATCAATTTCACTTCCCAACATCACCATTCGAATGTTTTCCATCATACAGGAAAATGTTATTAGAAGTTTTGATAGAGAATTTCATCAGCTTTCTAACGAGAAATATCCGGTTGTGGTACGATTTGTAGTTTTCGAGAAAATAGCCAAAAACTGAAAGCCATTTAAAACTTTTTTGTACAGGGAGCTTTTCCGCAAAACTTTTCTCGCACACCATATGTTTTTATTTCATAACATTGTGTAGAATTTCATGAGCTTTCTCATGGTCTGCGCAGATTATTGATACTCCTCATAGTTTCCGAGTAAAACACAAAAAAACACAGGGTACTCACGGTCGCGCATCACTTTCGTCTTGAGCACACAGCAAACACTATATTCCTGCCTACGTAACAACGACTTATCATCAGAGATACTAAATTGTCGTGTCCTGCACATATGTAGAACTTATTGCTCTTTATCATGATTCTTACAGGAAATCGATACGTCCAATAGTTTTCAAGTAATTGGCCAACAAAGTGAGATTACTCCTCTGAACACTGGTTACTTTAACCTCGAGAAAAAAACAAAACACTCTGTTCACCCGCTTTTTCCTACAAAATATGCTCCCAAAGGCTTTCATTTTGGTAGTGAACATATGAATAAATCACTGATCTTTATCATGGATTTTACAGAAAGTCAATACCTCCAATAGTTTTCAAGTAATAGGACGACAAAGCTAGATTACTCTTCCGATCGCTACCTACTTTTACCTTAAGTGAAAAAAAAAAAAACATTGTCTTCCTCCCCCCCCTTTGCCTGAAGACTATGTTCCCAAAGCCTTATTTCTTTTCTTTTTTTATGTACAAACTGTAAGGTCTCCAAGGGTTGTTTTGATAGTGTTATAACCTACTAGACATAAAAACTCCTTTTTCTAATTACTGAGCTATACTTTGTCATATGTCAAGTATGTAGGAGAAAATGGTTATTTGTGTGAAAAATATAGGGGTATTGATAATAGGTCAATATACATTTCAACAAATTTGGAAAACTCACTTCCTCCAGGGGTGTTGATGAGCCTGAAGGACCTTGTGGGACTTGAAGATGTGGAGTTATGTAGTGTGTTCTTACCTAATTGTATTTTTACAGGAATGAATCTAGCTCGTACTGTCCCGTGTCTTAAACGATATTTATTGTACATATCCTTAAAATTGTGAATTGTTTTGGCACACGCTATTTCATTCAGTAGTACATTTCACTGATCAATTGCTCTATTTGGGAAACTGAATTTCCTTACGTCTTTATCACCTCTCTTCTTATGCAGTTTTTTGCAATGTCCTCTTGCTGATACTTCTCCATAGGTTAAGTAATCATTTATGTCTATTTTCTCCTTCCCTGATATGCATTTATACCTTAATCATGTCACCTCTTTTCCTTCTCTCCTGTAGTGTTGGTAGATTCAGTTTATTTGGTCTTTCTTCGTAGCTTAGATCCCTTAAGCTTGGTACCCATCTTGTAGCGGCCCTTTGAACTTTTTCAATCTTGTCTATGTGTTTTTTGAGATGAGGACTCCAGACTACTGATGCATACTCCAGGGTTGGTCTGATGAATGATGTTATTATCTTTCATAGCATGTCTTCATTTATGTATGTGAACGCTATTCTCATATTTGCAAGCAGTGTATACATGTTCCGTACCTTCTCACTGATGTGGTCTGCCGGAGATAGTCTGTTATTGATAATCACACTAGGTCCTTCTCTCTTTCTGATGTGTGTAGGGTTTTATTTCCTAACTTATAATCCCAATCAGGTCTTTTTCCACTTTTACCAAACTTGATTACATGACACTTGCCATTTGCCATGCATTACTCCATTCATGAAGTTTATTTAATTCTTCTTGTAGCTCTTTACAAGAGTCTGTGTTAATAATTCTCCTTTGTATTTTTGCATCATCTGCAAATATATTTAGATAGCTTTCATTTCCAGTGTTACTGTCTATATCATTTATATACACTAAAAACATGATTGGTGCCAGCACTGAGCCCTGTGGTACTCCACTAGTCACTTCTTTCCATGATGAGTAATTTCCCCTTAGTACTGTTCTCATTTCTCTTCTTATGAGAAAATCTTGCATCCAACAATACAGTTTGCCTCGAATTCCTCCTTGATGGTACAGTTTCCATGAAAGTCTTTGGTGTGATACTGTGTCAAATGCTTTCTTGAAATCTAAATAGATACTGTCCACCCATCCTTCTCTTTCCTGTAATGTGTCTGTTATTCTGTCATAGTAGCTCAACAGATTAGTAACACATGATTTTCCTTTTCTGAAACCAAACTGTCTTTCTGTTATAATATTGTGTTCTTCTAGATGATTTACCCAAGCTTTTCTTATAAGTTTATCTAATACCTTGCTTACAACACTGGTTAGTGATACTGGTCGGTAGTTGAGTGGATTTTGTCTATTCCCTTTCTTGAATAAGGGAACAATGTTTGCTTTCTTCCAAATATAAGGTAGTTTACTTTGACTCAAGGATTTCTTGAAAATTAAAAATAATGGTTTACTTAACTCCTTTGCACATTCACGTAGTACCCAACATGAAATTTCATCAAGACCATTTGCTTTTCCTTTGTCTAATTTGCTTAGCTCCTCCTGTATTACTTTTTCTGATGTTTGTATATCTGGTAGTATGTGTGGGCATGCATGTTCCACATAATCCCTTTCAAATTTTTTTTTCTCTGTAAAAACTGGTTGGGATTTCTTGTTTAGTGCTTCACAAATATCCTTCTCTTGTGTATAGGTGATCCCCTCGTCCGTAATGGATTGTATTCTATCTTTTACTTTGGTTTTGCTTCTGATGTAGCTGTAAAATAGCTTCGGTTGATCACTACTTTTATTTATGATATCCTCCTCAAACTGTTTTTGGGCTTCCCTCCTTATTCGTATATAATCGTTTCTTGCCTGTTTGTCATTATTATATGCCCTTTCACTATTGTGTCATCTGTATCTATTCCACAACAAATCTCTTTTTTCTTTTGATTTTTTACATTCTGTATTGAACCATTTCTTTATTTTCTTTTCTGCTTCTTTGTGCTTTGGGATGTACTTCTGGACTCTAATTTCATAAAGTTCACAGAATTTTTTATATATAGCATTTAAATCTTGTCCTCTAAGCTCCTTTCCCCAATCAATTTCTAAGAAGTACTTCTTTAGGTCATGATAGTTTCCCTTTTTATAGTTTAGGCTCTTTTTGTAACTTTCATTGCTGTTAACTATGTCATATGCAATCCTGAAGTTGCAATTTAGTACTGCATGGTTGCTTTTGCCGAATGGAGGGTGGTATATTAAATTGTCAATATCGTTTTCTTGCCTAGTAAATGTGAGATCTAGCACTGAGGGTACATCAAGTCCTCTATTTCTGGTGTTTTCCCATACATGTTGCGTTAGGAAAAACTCTTGCACGAGATCCAGGAGCTTTTGGTCTCAACAGCTTTCTTGGCTTATTATAGCTAGGGTATTCCAATTTATATTTGTATTAAAATCTCCAGTTAGTATAATTCTTTCCGATTCCTCTTCCATTTTATGTAGTAATGATCTTAAACTCTGAACTGTATTCTCTGCCAGGTCCTCACACTCGGCTCTTTCCCATGTGTTTGACTTGGGTGTCATGTACAAATTGGCCACAATTACTTTCCCTTCAGCTGTATTGATCTCTACTGCAATCAGTTCTACATGTGAGGGTATATCTAGTTCTATTTCTTTGACTTTTAGATTTTTCTTAGTTATTATTATAATTCCTCCTCCTTTTTTTAAGTTCCTATCTTTTCTCCATATATTATATTCCTCTAAGTTTAGGATGTCATTTGATAGCCTTGGTGTTAATTTTGTTTCAGTTAGGCATATTATATGTGGTTCATTTTCTTTGACATAATCATTCATCTCTAATAATTTAGATACCATTCCATGCACATTTGAGTACATCAACTTAATCATCTTGTTTATATACTTGTCATGACTTGGTTCTACTACCTTCCTCCTTTTTATTCCCTCCTGTTTATGTACCACTTTCATACCTGCAATCCTATTACTCTGTAAAAAAAAAAAAAAATGCATTCTTCTCCTCCTCTGACCTTCCCTTATTTTTTGTTTTTGCTTCCTCCCTCTTCTCTTTCAGTAATTCCAGTCCCTCTTGTGTTAGGCATCTTTTTATCCATACATTTTTGAACTCCTCTTTTTCCATGACATTCTTTGCATTTTTTAGTATCTCCTTCACGGTGTTTACACTCTGGAAGGTTACCTTTAAGGGTCTTGACTTGCTTCTCTCGTATTTCCCTAACCTTTTGTGTTCCTCTATGTCTTTACTACAGATTTCCTCTGATACTTCTTTCAATATGCTCATTACATTTGCCATCTCCTTTTCGTCTCTTGAGATCTTGTTTTTTACTTTTTCCTCTTCTATACCAGTGATTACTATAGATTTGTTGATATCTACTGAATCTCTGACTAACTTAGGATTGTTTTGGATTATTCTTTTCACTTCCTTTTTAATGCTTTTTTCTTCCACCCTTGTTTCTAAGTCTTTCTTTACTTTCACCATTTCAGCATAATTGGTTTCCACATCATTTTTGTAGCTTTGCACAGCTTCATTCACCTGTGTTATCTTCTCCTCAATATCACCGCTCTGGTCTATCAGACTGCTTACTTGCCTAATTGTCTCTGTATCATTTTTGAACTCTTCCATAATACTCTCGTGGTTGACTACTGTACCAGCCATTTCACTAATTTTTCTTCTAAGTGAACCCAGTTCTACTGTCAGCTCACCTATGGTTATGTCTTTCTTCCCGACTTCCTTTCCTAATTTTTCTATTTCTTCCTTTTGCAAGTGCATCTGTTTCTTAATTTCATCAATCTCATTTTGAAAAGCCGTCTCTAGCCTGTGTACTCGTTCAACCAGTTTATTGTGAGTCTCCATTTCAACCAGTTCTTGGTAGAAATCATCGTCCTGCTTTCTACCTTTATCCCTTTTCTTTTCCAAATTTGCTTTACTAAAGTATGTGGACATTTTGCAGTCCTAAAAGCACATATGGTACTTACATTCCCTGAAGCAGTTGTAGACAAAACAAACGATCAGCTGATTGTGCGCATTCTTACTCTATTTTGTTTTCTTTTCTGTTTGAACAAGTCTTGCTTTAACCCGCGGCATCCCGTTGACGTGAATTAACGTCCACACGTTTTGTCACTGCCAATTCCGTCGATGTACATAAACGCGAATCAATTGCAAGGTCCCTAATTTGCACAATTTTCGATTTTCGCGAGTGATTTTTGGTACGTATACATGGGACACCTTCCTCTACAAAATTGCCAGGTAAGGACAATGCCTTACCCAGCATGACCTCCCCCCCCCCCTGCATGCCATTGTCTCATCAATTCACCTGTTACCAGTGACCTGGCCAGTAAAGCCATGTTGTGCCACAGTACAAAACTCAGGGCCAGAGTGATTCCCCAATCGATGACAATGTGGAGGACAAGCTTTATATAGCATTAGAGGAAGAAACAGTCAGAAATGATGATCAGGAAATGTCGCCAAAAAAGGTCAGGTATGTTGATGTGTTTCATGAGTGAAACAATGCTTATATTGCCTATATTACCATGTGAAAACCAATATTCTCTCGTACCACATATAAATTCGTACCAAATAAATAAATAAATACCGTTTATGAGTGATGTGGAATGGTTACTCTCCCATAGAACTCGTTTTCTTTGGAGCCAGCCTGATAAAAAACACAGTAAGGTGAGGAGGTACCGTTACCTGTTTCGAGTATTTTAAACCTCAGGTGAGCGATTTCTTTACGATTTTTCGATGTTTCTCACCAAAAGCGGAGGTTTGAGCCAAGAAAATTTTTTTCCAAAAATGGTGGGGTTTGGGGGGAGTCAGTGGTGGAAAAGTGGTCGGGATGGGGTGGGTTAAAACTTTTTTTTTTTTTTTTATTAGACCACCATTTAGTCTAACCTGGTACAGAGCTTGGCTCATATAAAGATACTAATTTAGGTAATGCCACTGGCCAAGTTGGCTGTTTATGGCAGTAAGCATCTGTTCTCCTCGGTACCTTGTGTGTGTGTGTGTGTGTGTGTGTGTGTGTGTGTGTGTGTACACTTCACTAGGGAATACTTCAATTGGTATGGTACCATTCGAAGCAATCACCCACGCAAAGTGGCACATCACAAATAGGATACATGTGACTTGTGTCCCTCCTCATCTTTGGCAGGGTACACAGGGCGCACCAGAGCCTCCTCCAGTTGGGGATCCTCTCCCGTCGATGGCCCAGTGTGTGATCCAATCGCATTCTGTCATTGATGACTTTCTGACATTT
This sequence comes from Coenobita brevimanus, assembly GCF_032717465.1. NCBI lineage: Eukaryota > Metazoa > Arthropoda > Malacostraca > Decapoda > Coenobitidae > Coenobita > Coenobita brevimanus. The sequence goes on from NC_136999.1 coordinate 12,124,745, forward strand.
GGTTGGATGTCCCCCTGGTCTTCCCAGGTCCTGTTGTCCTGAAGGTGCAGCTGCAGGGCCGGGCATGGCAGTGGCAGCAGGTTGTCCCAACGAACCAGGAACTGCAGATGGTTGTCTCGGCACCTGTGCTGGTCCTGCAGGCACTGGCGGCGCTGGCTCCTGTGCTGGTCCTCCTCCTGGAGATGGTGGTGTTGGAACTGTGCTGGTGCTGGTCCAGGAGGCGGTGCTGGCCCAGGAGACAGTTGTGATGGCACCTGTGCTGGTGCTGCTGCAGGTGCCACAAGTGCCGGAGGTCCTGCTGGCCGTTGGGTTGGAAGGTCAGGGGCATGTTGGATGACGTGCCCTGATGCGGGCCACTCTGCTTCATCAAAGTGGAGGAGCTTGTCCACTATCTCCACAAATTCCAGCAGACTGACTGACCCGCGAGAGCACTTCTTGTACTGTGTGAATGCGTTGAAAATGGCCATCTGGATGAAATAGGTGATCTTCTTGGTCCATTTCATGGTCCGCCACTGGATGGGGTAGTACTGGACCATCTGGTCGAAGTGGTCCACCCCACCCATGTGTCGATTGTAGTCCTCCACCATGACGTGCATGTCCACGGTCTTCTGGACATAGGTTGTCCTCCCGTCAAGACCCCTGGTCTTCCCTTGAACCTGCTTCTGGACGGTGCTTGTGCTGTGGAAGGTGGAGACCATGTTGACAATGTGCTTGTCCTTCCACAGCAACACCATCATGTTGTCCTTGTGCATGGCTGCCATGCCCCCCTCTGGCAGGTTCTTGGTCCTGTCGATGTTCTGCAGCTGCTTTGGTACTCCTCTTGCCAGGAGTAGGGTCCCACACACACAGGTTCTTGCAATGAAGAGGCGTTCGCACAGGGATACAGTTATAATAGTTGTCCACGTAAACTTTGTATCCCTGATCCTTCAGCGGTTCTACGAGGCTTCAAACGGTGGTCTCCAGCACTTTCTTCTGCCCCGTATACACCTCAAAATTCCAGATGTACCCAGAGGAAGCCTCAGCCAGGATATAAAACTTGATGGAATACTTCGAGGGCTTCATGGGGTTCTAGACACGGAAGCTGAGATGCCCCTTCCACACCAGTGAGCCCTCGCCCAGGCTGAGGTGCTTCTCAAGTAAGTAGGTGTCCTGGAACCACTGAAGGAGGTACTCCATCACCGTGCGAACCCTGATGAGCCTGTTGGGATTGTCTTGGAGTATAGCGAGTTGAAGACATGGAAGTGTTTCAGGATAGCCTTGAAATGCCTCCCATTCATCACTGGCTGGAAAAGGGGGTAGTTATGGAGACAGGTTCTCCTCCAGTAATGCCTGATGGTCGGCATATTCACCACTCCCATGAAGAAGTACAGCCCCAGGAACTTGGTCATCTCCTCTTCATTCCAGATGAACCATGTGTCCAACACAGTCCCCAGGAATGATGCGTAGCTGTTAGTCTCACGGGTGAAATACATCAACAACTCCCTGGTGAAAAACAGCTGGAAGAACTGGAAAGGCGTTGTTGTTGGACCCACCCTCATTCCTGGGGATCCTGTGAAGGGCCCATTTGCTGGTGTGAATGGGCCACTGCTCCACCTTGGATCCTCTGTGGCAACACCTCCCACAGTGGTGGCAGTGGGTTGGGCTACTGACACCCTTCTGCCTCCTCTGACACCCCTTGGCCGCCCCCCATAGCCGGGCCATGGACCACGCCAGCCTCGTTGAGGTGGTGAGGGTTCTGACAATGAGGATGATGATACTGAATCCTGCTGCTGCCAAACGTTGGGGGGGGGGGATGAATGCCGTCGGAGACAGCGCCCTTGTCGAACAGGCAGGAGACAACGACACAGTCACATCCTGCACCAGTTGCACCACAGACACTGCACTGCATGCAGGTGCCAGTGTCACGTAATTAGGCCTTGCTACCAGTGACATGGGCTTACCCAAGGGGGAACTGGAGGCTAGAGGTGTAGACACCGCAATGGCTGCTGAGCAAGAGGTCTGAGCAAAGGTGATGCCTGTTGTCCAAGTGAAGATGATGGCTGGGCTGTTGGTCTCAACACTGGTGGTGGTGGTGTCTGGTCCCGTCGTGGTAGGGGTGGGAGCAAAGCCTCCTGACAGGAACGGCGTTGGACATCATCCATGTCCTCCTTAGTTGAAGCATCGCTCAGCTGCTCCTCCTTCTTGCTCTCGGTCTCCTCCATGAAGAGAACCTTCTGCCACTCCTCAGAATACAAACCCATCTTCTCCATTGTGGCAAGCACTGAGACACAGATCCAGTATGAGCTGTTTAGGTTGTCAGCTGAAAAACAAGAGATATTATTCACTCTCATGCAACACCTTCCATTGAGAGTAGCACTACACAAGTGATGTTATATCTTTCCGTACGGCCAATCTCTGCACCATTTACGAACAGTTCACATAAACGATAAGTTTTCAGTCTTTGCACGGTGTAATACCTGTCCACTGTCGTCCATGGGTGTGTGCCACACACACACACACACACACACACACACACACACACATATTCCTATATCTATCTATCTATATCTATATCTATCTGTCTGTCTATCTATCTATCTATCTGTACATATGTCTATATATATATATATATATATATATATATATATATATATATATATATATATATATATATATATATATATATATATATATATATATATATATATATATATATATATATATATATATATATATATATATATATATATATATACAGTATATATATATATCGATATAGATAGATAGATATATATATAGATATAGATAGATAGATATATAGATATATATATATAGATAGATAGATATGTCTCTCTCTCTCTCTCTCTCTCTCTCTCTCTCTCTCTCTCTCTCTATATATATATATATATATATATATATATATATATATATATATATGTATACTTATAAATAGGAAAAGTGTATGGTAGGATACTTATTGACAGAGTCAGAGAAAGAACAGAGGAATTATTTGGAGAAGAACAGGGAGGCTTTAGGAAGGGAAGAGGTTGTGTAGATCAGATATTCATTCTTAGATCTTTAGTGGAAAAGTTTCTAGAGAAGGGAAAGAAGTTGTATGCGGCTTTCATGAATTTGGAGAAGGCATATGACAGGGTGGATAGACAAGGATTGTGGAAAGTGTTAAGGATATATGGAGTAGAGGGGAAGTTGTTGAATGCTGTGAAGAGTATGTACGATGGTGCGAAGGCTGCAGTGCGTGTGGATGGTGAACTAAGTGAATTTTTCTCTTTGAAAGTTGGGTTGAAACAGGGATGTGTCATGTCTCCATGGTTGTTCAATCTGTACATGGATGGGGTAATAAAAGAGGTACAAGGTTGGGTAGTGGATGTTGGAGTGGCCCTGGTGAGAGAGGATAGTGTTTGGAAACTCCCTGTACTGTTGTTTGCAGATGATACTGTGTTGTTGAGTGAAGACGAAGGGGAGCTGCAAGGCTTGGTGGATGAGTTTGGGAGAGTGTGTAAGAAACGGAATCTAAAGATGAATGTAGGGAAGAGTAAAGTGATGGTCTTTGAGAGAGGTGAAGTCAGTGAATGTACAGAGAGGTTGAATGGTGAGGAATTGGAAAATGTGAGTACGTTTAAATACCTGGGTAGTGTGATGAGTAAGGATGGAGGTTTGGAGGATGAAGTGCTTGAAAGGGTACAGCAGGGAAGAAAGGTTGCTGGTTCTTTGAAAGCAGTGATAAGAAACAGGGAAGTGAGCATGGAAGTGAAAAAGTTACTACATGACAGTATTGTGATACCATCTCTAATGTATGGAAGTGAAGCTTGGACCTTGTTGGAAGGACACAAGTCAAGAGTGAGAGCAGTGGAAATGAGTTATTTAAGAGGAGCCTGTGGAGTCACATGGAGAGACAGGCTGACGAATGAGGATATAAAGGAGCATTGTGGTATGGATGTGGATGTGATAGGAAGCGTTATGAGGAACACACTGAGGTGGTTTGGCCATGTGGAGAGGATGGAGGGTGAAAGACTGACGAAGAGAGTGTATGTGAGTGAGGTGGATGGGGGAAGAGGGAGGGGGAGGCCGAGGATGAGATGGAGGGATGGGGTGGAGAGGTATATGAGAGAGGTGGGTGTGAGTTGGGAGCAGGGCAGTGAAATGGCGGGGGACAGGGCGACTTGGAGGCGATTTGTTTGTGGCCACCCCAAACGGGACTGAGGCGTCTGGCAATAGATAGATAGATAGATAGATATATGTCTCTATGTATATATATACATATATACTGTATATATATATCTATATCTATCTATCTATACAATATATATATATATATATATATATATATATATATATATATATATATATATACATATATATATATATACTTCCCCCAAGGATCCCCCAACACATGATACTATCTCTCGATGAGCACTCGTGACACAGATCAGAAACATTTTATTAGAAATCAGAAATAGTCAACAATTGTCTTAGCAAGGTACAGAAGCTGTCCACTGACATCCGTCATTGCTCGGCATCCTTACGTCACCTGCACACCAGCTACAAAGGTATCGCTGACATACGCTAATCACCCACATCCCACAACGAACACTCGTGACATATCACAAATATTTTATATAAATCATAAATAATCAACAGATGTCTTAGCATGTTACACTACCTGTTCAATGATGCAATTGGTTGTCCAGCGTCCTGACGTCCCCGCACACCTGGCGATAAGGTATCGCTAACTTATGCTACGCACCCACAGAATTCCTTCACGAACATTCGCAGCACAATTCACGTTCATTGTACCTAAAGCATAACTTTTCACTAAATGTCTCAGAAATTAGAGTACCTGTTCAATGACGTCCATCGTTGCCCGGTGTCCTTACATCATCTGCACATCTGCTGCTAAGGTATTGTTAACCTATGCTACACACCCTAAAATTATCCCTTCACGAACATTCGCAGCTCAGTTCACGTACAGCTCCGGACAGATGAAACGGCTACACCCCATCCACCAGCGACTTGGTTTGGGTCTCAGTGGATCTGGTAACAGTTGCAGGTGGAGGGAGGGGGGATGTGGGAGGGTGGGGAGGGGAGAAATGTGGGCGGAGTTCCATAGGGGGTAGTGTGGGAGGGTGAAGAAGCACCACAGTCTGGCTGGTGGGAGGGGGAGACGAATGGTTGGGTAGCGGAGACGAGAGTCTGCTGGAGGGTAAGACAGGTGAGTGTGATTAGATGAAAAGAAATTACAAAAAATGAATTATTATAATATCTGCTGCATATATTGCATTTTATCTACTAAATAAAAACACTGTCTATTATTCACCACCGTATTTGGGTATCCTACTCATTATTATTATCCTTTGGATATTAGGCAATAAATAAAGATATTGGACGGTCTTTCGGACCCGAACCAATTTTTTCATAACTTTTTTCTTCAGCTTTTTCCGTATTCCTATTATCCCTCGTGCTTGAAGTTCCCCTTTTTATCACTTTCTCCTACGCCCTACATTTTTTTTTTAGGCATAAGGCAGTTTAACTTTCTCTTTAAAACCATATTTGTCAACACATATTCCTTTCATTAATCTATTTAATTACCTGTTTTCTTTCAGTATGCATTTGTCTAATAATGGGTGTTACACCTTAATTGGCGCCGCTATTTGACGTTGTGAATAAATTTGGTCTAAATTTACGCATATATTGCAGTCTCTCTCAAGTAGGCTGGCAACCTCACACATCCTCCCCCCTGCTTTCTCCTTCTCTCGCTACCCGTTCCCTCCTTTCCTTTTGTAGTACTGTTTATCTATTCTTTCTCATATTTTTAACCTCATTCCTTCTTACAAACTTTTAGTGCCATAGGAATTTCTCCCTTATCATCTACAGTCCTACTACATGAAAGTGGAAAAAACTGCCATCGGGAAAAGAATAACTGGAAATTTATGGCGAAGGTTACGATATTAGTTATTTAGAATGAAAGTGTTGGCAGATACGCATTCTTGACGTAATTATCACAGCCACAGCATTTCGCCATCATAAAACAGAAGGACTATAGGTTTCATGCATTACCTCCTTACGTCCAGCATTACTGTGCAGAACGCCATGAATAACACATTAAGGACCACAAGGACAGTACTGGTAGTCATCGTGATTCTCATGAATCTCTCCATAGGCTATTGAAAACAGTGCTTTATGCTCAACTTCAGAATTATGTTCTCATCATGGCAATGATAGGCAAAGATAATAAAAACAATATATACAACCAAATTATCATTTATTATACAACAAAGCTCAAACTGCTTCCGTGCTACCTGAAAAGAATTAAATACCTTCTCATATATATATATATATATATATATATATATATATATATATATATATATATATATATATATATATATATATATAAATAATCATACAGGCTCTACACTTATGAAATTTAACATCGAGTAACCCTATATGCCCAAAGTAATTTCCTCTGCATGGACTGACGTTGTAACGAAACTGGTTGTCCCCCTGCAGTAATTATTAATATATTTTTATGGTCATGTATGACTGAATAGTTTAGTTTATACAAGCGAAAACCTCAGAAATAATACTCACCGAGTATTATTCCTTCTCCAGCAGTTGCGCCTTCAGTGACACACTTCCAAAAATCCTCTGGCTTGTCAACATAACGTTTGCTGGGGTCCTGTGATGCAACCCTGCTTCGTGCAATACTCTTCTCATAGTCTTTTCGCTGATATCATGGTCTGTGCATCGGTTTCTGTGGCGTGTAGTGCAACATGGTGGTTTCCGTGTGGTAGGTTGCCATGCTAGTTAGTGTCCTTTGCTTTACCCAGCACAATACATTTTAGATCAAACAGTGTTGTTCATGGTTATTAATATATATATATATATATATATATATATATATATATATATATATATATATATATATATATATATATACAGTATAGGATCATGTATTTAATTTCTTCAGGTTACATGTGATTGTGTGAGCTGGTTACACTCTTGAAACTGCAGCACGGAGGCAGTTTGAGCTTTGTTGTATAATAAATGATAATTTGGTTGTATATATTGTTTTTATCTTTGCCTATCATTGCCATATGAGAACATAATTCTGAAGTTGAGCATAAAGCACTGTTTTCAATAGCCTATGGAGAGATTCATGAGAATCACGATGACTACCAGTACTGTCCTTGTGGTTCTTAATGTGTTATACATGGCGTTCTGCACAGTAATGCTGGACGTAAGGAGGTAATGCATGAAACCTATAGTCCTTCTGTTTTATGATGGCGAAATGCTGTGGCTGTGATAATTACGTCAAGAATGCGTATCTGCCAACACTTTCATTCTAAATAACTAATATCGTAACCTTCGCCATAAATTTCCAGTTATTCTTTTCCCGATGGCAGTTTTTTCCACTTTCATGTAGTAGGACTGTAGGTGATAAGGGAGAAATTCCTATGGCACTAAAAGTTTGTAAGAAGGAATGAGGTTAAAAATATGAGAAAGAATAGATAAACAGTACTACAAAAGGAAAGGAGGGAACGGGTAGCGAGAGAAGGAGAAAGCAGGGGGGAGGATGTGTGAGGTTGCCAGCCTACTTGAGAGAGACTGCAATATATGCGTAAATTTAGACCAAATTTATTCACAACGTCAAATAGCGGCGCCAATTAAGGTGTAACACCCATTATTAGACAAATGCATACTGAAAGAAAACAGGTAATTAAATAGATTAATGAAAGGAATATGTGTTGACAAATATGGTTTTAAAGAGAAAGTTAAACTGCCTTATGCCTAAAAAAAAAAATGTAGGGCGTAGGAGAAAGTGATAAAAAGGGGAACTTCAAGCACGAGGGATAATAGGAATACGGAAAAAGCTGAAGAAAAAAGTTATGAAAAAATTGGTTCGGGTCCGAAAGACCGTCCAATATCTTTATTTATTGCCTAATATCCAAAGGATAATAATAATGAGTAGGATACCCAAATACGGTGGTGAATAATAGACAGTGTTTTTATTTAGTAGATAAAATGCAATATATGCAGCAGATATTATAATAATTCATTTTTTGTAATTTCTTTTCATCTAATCACACTCACCTGTCTTACCCTCCAGCAGACTCTCGTCTCCGCTACCCAACCATTCGTCTCCCCCTCCCACCAGCCAGACTGTGGTGCTTCTTCACCCTCCCACACTACCCCCTATAGAACTCCGCCCACATTTCTCCCCTCCTCACCCTCCCACATCCCCCCTCCCTCCACCTGCAACTGTTACCAGAACCACTGAGGCCCAAACCAAGTCGCTGGTGGATGGGGTGTAGCCGTTTCATCTGTCCGGAGCTGTACATTTTACACTAAATCATACGCAAATATATGACTATCACAATGAGTCTACCCCTACCTCCACAATTATTTTCATTCCTTACTACGGTACAACATGACCGTGATGCAGCACTTTCGCCTCAAGATTTACGACACACTGCTATGTTGGCACACACCGCACTCCTTCATGAACACTCGCAGCATGTTGGTCTTATATTTCACACAAATTCATACATATATGCAGTATCACAATCAAAATATCAATCCCTAAACACCTCTAATAATCCCTTCCCGACTACAGAGTACAGGTAACGCCTGCCCCATTCCACGCTATGGCTGTGGCGTACGTAACGCATGCTATTTCCAATATATCACAAAGCAAGCCACTATAGCTTTCACACACTATACAGTTTAGGCATTGGTTTTTCTATATACTTATGTGCAGTCACAGCATAAGGCCCAAGGGAGGCGGAGTGGCAAAACCCCGCTACAGTGAACACGTGTTCTGCCCCTAGGCCTAACGACTGAAAACAAACACCATTTCTTCTGAAGATATATATGTATGTTCCATCGACAAAAACACTTCAAATTATGCTAAAAAATAATACATTATCACACTCAGTCCACAGAGGCTTCGACTTGGACGGGAGGGGGAGAATTAGGGTGATTTAAAGGGACAGGACACGCAACATAGCCTTACAGCCTGGCTTCTTGTGGTCGACTGAAGTTTCTTGCTACAGGCAGCCTCCAGGGAGGCTCTACAGTGTTGCCAAGTGTTTACCTTGAAAGGGGAATGCGCCTGCTAGAACGAGTACAAATCTGATGCAAATCGTCCAAAAACTTTTCCTTTGATGGCGTTTTTTTTCTGCTTTTTCACGCGATTCATGTCAATGTGCATTTATGTGCTGAACCACAAGGAACGCGATTCGCTTCAACGTGCCAGGGAGGGTTTTAAAAAATATAAACTTAATAATTATGCAATTTTCATACTATTAACACCACATATTACAATGAGAAAAAGCTTACTTTTTTTTCTGTATATCCAGTGAATCTCATATATTGGGAAATGATCTCTAATCATCTTATGTTCAAGGCAAAATTAATAAAGCATTTTCTTTTTATATGTAACTGGATGCAAATAATAAATCTTAGAATATATATTAGATTAGAATAATTTTTTCTTACTGTATTTTTATACACTTGTAACTTCACTTTTTACTCTCAAAAAGCCTGAGGGGACCCAGAGTTCCCACAATTATATTTTTTGTAATTATATACTTTTTGGTAATTTTCTAGAATGAGTGTATTCCTTCCATTCCTAGGAAGGAAATATCTACTTGTATGAATGGGAAAGAAAAAATGTCTTTCATAATTCAGGACAGAAAGGAGTAAGGCACTAATTGTGACTTATTCAAACCATTACTGTACACCCACATATTAAAAAGGTTTGTACTGAGAAGAAACAAGAGTCAGCTCAGCTTGGATTCTGTTCAAGTATCTCCTCAAAATACTTTTTCCAAAATGTGGGTGTAATTCTTCCATGTACTGTACTTGCATCTTTATTAAATGGCTTCAAGCTCTTCTTCCCACTGGTCATCTCCCCAACTGCTGTGCTTTTAGCACAGAGTCTTTTTGTTTTACTCTTGCTACTTTCACTCATTTGTACTTTTTTACTGTCTTTTCCTCTTCATCTTCTTCAACTATGAACACTATGAACACTTTCAACTGCACGACATTTTAAGAGTTATTATTGATAAATCTATATGCTTGGAGTAAACTTAGGAGGGCTCTACCAAATTCCATCACTTGGAAAAGTCTCCCTGAAATTGACATATCGTCCGGCGATGTTAAGAACAAAGTAAAAATACAATCACACTGAAATCTGAATCAGACACCTTAGGTCATATTCCCGTTAAAGATTTACTAACAACTCAAACTAACCACTTTTTCGTGCATAATACACTTGCATATTCTTTTACACATTATTTTCATAATTTTAATATCGCCGTACTTTGCATAAAAATCATATAGGGGAATTTTTACGAGCCATATTCTACTGTAGATCAATATTTGTTATCTGCCACATACAGGATAACATTAATGTGTTGTTTACATACTACAGTAAATCGCCAAGGAAAATGTGCTGACAAGAATGTGATCCCTAATCCAAGATTTTATTTGACTGACCTACGTACAAAATCCTTTAAGTTCCACTGGCAGCATTGGAGTCTTCGTAGCACTTTTAATAACACAACCTAACTCAATTTTCTGTCAACCACCAAGGAGAAAAACACCTGATTCCACAAGCACATTGTCTTGCAAGTCAGTCAACCAGGTAGTCAAGTTACTAGCCTACGCGCAGCCAAACTCCAACATGAGTTAGAGGGGGAGTCTGTGCCTGCACAGTATTCAAGGTATCACCTGCAGCAGCTGCCGCTCTCTCGCGGGACATTAGAGTGAAACATACTTTTTGCAGGGATCTTTAAAGGGGTTTGCATCCTTCTTCGTGTAGTTATTTCCCTTTCCTTTGCTTTCAAATAGTGGAAGGGCCGAGTGGTTTACCAATCCTGGGTGTCCCTCTGGAAGCCCCGTTACGCTCCTAAACCTCGGCTGTAGAGCTGTGACTGTGTAGTCAGGGTCAGGGTTGGTGGGCCTGACCTATTGCTGGAACCTGAACTGGCATGGTACATAGCAAGAATAGTCAGCGACAGGGCATTAGGTGAGGTCTTCTGCATCTCCAGAAATCCTTTTAAGCCACAAAACGTAGGGGGTGTCGGTTTCTTAAATTGTTAGGGATAGAGATAAGTGAGCCCAGTCACCAGGGAAGCCTGTTCTTCTAGCCTAGGATGCCTGAGTGTAGGTACGTTCCCATCAAACTCCTACATGCCAAAGCCCCATCAAAAATGCTGTGTGCCATGATCAAACACCTGAATCCCAAAGGCAAGAATGCAAGGCTTGGATTTGTCCAGATACTGTTCAAGCATAACATAAAATGTCACCAATCTTTTGACCACAAACAACGCTACCACTGCCTGCACCACATCCAAGACTTCTGTCGACAAACCATTCCACAAAGACTGCCACAGTGACCTCTTGAAGCAGGGCAATGAGTCCACTTTCCCACTAGAACTTCAATGCAGTTATCGATCATCCTGAGTAACACAGATGAGTTAATCTATGATAATGAATCAGATAACATCATTGCCGAGATCGAGAGGCATAACTGGTTGTCGCAAGTGGAGTGGAGTCGGTATATAAATCCCCCGATTGCAAAACACAAGGGAGCTTTCAAGCAAATGGCCCAAACAGAAAAAACTGCTGAAGAGGGGTTCGCCTCTTCTACCTCAGTGTGCCAGACAGAACCATCAAGGAGGAAGAATATCATGACAGCCAAACCTGCTACAAATACAGCGCAGTTAATGAGAATGTGGCCAAAACCTTCCCCAAACCAGATAGTCGGTTAATTTGCTTCAACTGTGTTAACACTAGACATGGATACAGAACCTGTAATACTAACACCAAGAAATGCTTAATGTAGTTTTCCCCACGTCATTTATAGCAATATCATGTGATTTGCAGAAAAAGACCCTTCACACAATGAGAAAGGCAGCCCAAACTTTCCAAACCACAGCTTCCACAGTGACATACGACGATGTGGTAACAGCATCCCAGGCATCTTTCTCTGCCTTGAGAATCTAGTGCTTGTTGCTTTGTTCTTGTTTTTTGTTTACTTGTTTTGTTTTTTATTCTTCTTGCTGATGCTTGAAGTTGCGTGTTATTTGTAGTTAATCGTAGAGCTTGTTGATCCTCACTCGTAACTCGTCGTTGCTACTATATGCTCTATTGTGTTTCATTGATTGTAGAAATGATGGTTCGTAGGCGTAGAGCCGATCATTACTGCCACCATTTATATATATGTGATTCTTTGGTCTTGTAATATGTAAGTCTTGAATTTTGGTTAAAGTTATTGTGCTAATCGAAGAGCAGGGGGATTTAAAGATGAATACAGGAGTTTATCTTGATTTATTATCTTCAAAGAAAGTCTAAGTTGAGCAGCGTATATATTACACAGGGACTTAATTTACTAACAAAGTCTCGTCAGACCCCTCTTGTTATTTGCTCTCTCCATTACCAGTTGGTTCTGTGGCCAGCCCCTTTCTGATCTCTGATTCCTACATTCTCGTTTAGCAGGGGTCGTGTCACGTAGCTATACTGTTGTTGAAACTTCTCGAACACTGTATGTCTGTGTTTATGTACTGCTTCCGGTGAACGTCAAGGATTCCTTCACGTAAGGGTTGCAAACCCGTTTCCTTTTGGTCGATTCTCACTGACACACTTCCTATCTCACCCCCTGGCTTGGTGCTTCTGTCTATCTATCTATCTATCTGTCTATGAGTTGTATTATTATAATATGGAGTTCTGACATCTCTGCTGACGCACAGACCACCTCCCTCAGTACCTACCCCTCCCCCCCAGGAGAACTGCCTATCGGTCCAGACAACATTACCTCAGTTTTCTTTCGTATGATCTATGCATACTTATATTAAACGCATTTGAGGCTGGTTGTTACAAAAGATAACTAAATGCAAGACTTTAAGACCCTCAAATCCTAAAAAGCCCCAGCCAACCTCATTATCATCCAAACTCTTTGTGCCAGGAATGCCTCAACCTACCCCCCCACCCAACCACCACAACCCATAGACAACTTAGACACACAGTGAGACCCAGGCTGTGAGCCAGGAGGACCCACACCTCCCCCCGTCACTTCCAGAACCTCCCACAAGCAGGTCTCTGTATTCGATGCCATTCCAGCCTTCGTCTTCCCCTTCACCCCCCCACTCCCTCCTCACCTGCCTCCTTTCGCCTGCACTCAGACACGAAATATGACATCAAGAAAACTCAAAATCCATTGAATCTAGACGCTGACCAACAAGTGTATGAAACTGATGCTATCCCTAAAAATGCCTAATTAACGAAATACCTTGGCCAATACGGCCAACCAAGGAGAATGAAGTTAAGAGACAATAAGTGAAGGAAATCAGTATTGTCTTCTCCAGCAGCCACTGCTCTCCTAATCAAATAACAGCACTGCTTTGAAACCACCTGGTGGAATCCTCTCCAGCTATCTTTACCACAGCAAACTCCCATGAATTCAAAGATATGCCCTCAGTAAAGCAACACTGAGCACGTATACAACCCAATTTTGAAATAATACTGTAATTGACCAAAATAATTTTGGGCTGCATAACACTCTCCACGGGCCCAGTCACATTACTGCACTACTGACCAGCTACCAGACGACCATTATCATGCTGAACAATCACCTGCTGAAGGACACTGACAGTATGATGATACACGACTACGCGATCCACATGCGCAATTTGAGCGGTGATTTAAGTGATGGTTCAACAATCGCAATAAAACATGACCTTTCCCACAAACTCAATGACGACTTCCTCAGGAACGTACTCTTTGCAGTAATATCAAGCTACCTCAAGACTACATCCCTCCTATACTTCCCTAACATTAACAAATTCATTATGATAATGACCCAGTTTACATCTTAGGAAACTAAAACTGAAAACGCCGAGGACAGGGTAACAACTATAACAACACAGGCAGAGCTCTACACATAATGCCATGTTTTCCTATGTGATAAGGCAAAACATTGTGGCCATCACAGTAAAGCCCACCGACACTCATTTTTCCAACCCGCACTCCTCGCCACGTCAGATCATAATCCCAACATCCTCATCATCTCATCCACCAAGCTCTCCCCCCTCTCTCCCCCCAACTCGACTATAACTCTGCTGACTGGGACCTCTTCCACGCTACCACTGACAGACTCCTGACTAATAAATCACCTTCTACAATAGACCAATAGAAGAGGTAGACAAGGCTTTTTCTTACTGGGCAGATGCTACTCACCAAGGCGTGGGAGTCACTATCCCCGGTAAAATATCGAGAGCTGGACTATCACGGGAGGTAAATGAACTACTGGCCAGATACATCCAACTGTGTAGCAGAATGAGACAGCAAGAGCTGATGAACGACGAATATAACAACTTTAGACTTTTCCAAGAGGAAATAAAACGCCTCTCTAAGCGTCTTAAATGAAACTAACGGGAGTGATAAATAAAACAGACAGCTAACTTATACCCGGACCCTACCAAATTCCGGAGACAGAGCAGATATCTATTAGTATCAGAAGAACGACAGGCTCTTTTCCTAACTGTTGACCGTAGGCACAAAATTTACGACATTTAAGGGCAATTGAGACTAGTAACAAAAATATAAGGGGAAGTTTTTAGAATACATGATCATGAAATCATCGGCTTTGATGATGAGAACGAACGACACACCCTCTGGTTCGTTAACGAAAATCTAGATAAAGCAAATTTCACCGCTATACAGACTAGACTGTCGAAGGACAACCCACTGACAAGGTGAATCACGTTAGAAGACCTAACAATGGCTGTAAAAACGATAAAAACTAAATACGGGGACAGGCAGACTTCAACATGGCCGCTATTACTGAATGCTGGCAGACGACTACTGAAAGACTTGTAATTATGAAAAATGCTACCATACATTCTGGCTACTTCCCAGACAAGTTTATGGAAGCCGTTGTTACCCTAATCCCCATACCAGGAAACTCGGACACGTGACCGGAAACTACCACGCAGTCTCCCCCTTAAATCCCTGAAAAAATTCCGCGAGAAAATTAGAAATTCTTTTGCAAAATATATTGATTATACTTAAAGACTGATGATTTTGATGTGACTAAAAATATTAAACTTGTCCCTCCTTTTAATGACTCTGATTTAACAAAGTATTTTCAGTTGTTTGAGAGGGTAGCTACAGGTTTTAATTGGCCCAAAGAGTATTGGCCAGTACTCCTTCAGAGTGTTCTCACCGGTAAAGCTCAAGTAACTTATGCATCTTCGCCTCAGGATCAATCTGATAATTATGATGTAGTTAAGAGCTTGATTCTTAAGGCCTATGAGCTTGTTCCTGAAGCCTATAGAGTAAAATTTAGGACAACTTATAAGCAAGATAAGCAATCCCATGTTGAGTATGCAAAAATCAAAGAAGATCTGTTAGAACAGTGGTTAAATTCTAAGAATGTAAATTCTGATTTTGATAAATTTAAGCAGATGATTTTGCGGAGGACTTCAAAAGGTGTATTAATAAAGATGTAAGCCTATATCTTGATGAGAAAAGAATAGATAATTTGTCTGATGCTGCAGTTTTAGCTGATGAATAAGTTCTCACTTACAAGAGATATTCTAAAGAAAAAAGGAAAGCTGAGAGTAAGTACGTTGCCTCTACTCAGAGTACAGGTAACAGGAAAGAGAATAAAGATGATGTTTCTCAGGAAGTAAATACCAGCTCCACCTCTAGATTTCAGAAAAGTAAATGTACTTATTGTAGTAAGGTTGGTCATACTACGGAGAAATGTATCAGGAGACAGCGTGATGTGAACAAAAAGGAGTCTTTAAATATTCAGTCAATTGGTCTAGTGTCTACCTTTGAGAGCTCCCAGAATTCTTTAACCGAGTTAACTGAACCTGCTTTGAGGGGTAAATTAAATTCTCATGATGAAGCTCCTCTTTTGAGCTGTAACGTGGGTGACATTCTCAAGAGTTCATGTGCTAATTTCCTGTCTGATGGTTTTGTCAGTCCTCTGGACAGTAATGACAGGAAACCAGTTAAAATATATCGTGATACAGGTGCTTGCCAATCCCTTATGCTGACCAGTGTTCTAGGCTCTAATGTTAATTCCTCTGATGAAACTCTAATCTTACAAGGTGTACGGAATAATTATTTCTCTGTCCCTCTGTGCAGAGTGAATTTAGAGTCTGGTTTTGTTAATGGTTCCGTTATGGTTGGGTTGGTTGAGACACTCCCAATGTCAGGTGTAACTTTCTTACTTGGAAATGATATTGGTGGAAGTCAAGCGTGTCCAGCTCCTCAGTTGTCTAGAGAACCAGTGACTTTGACCCAGGATTGTGATGACCCTGATGTGTTCTCTGCATGTGCAGTCACTAGGGCTAAGTCTAAAGTTACTGGTGCCTTAGAAGATAATGATGATGATGATGTTATCCTAGCTGACACTTTTCTTGCTAATTTGGACCACTCACCAGATGAGGCAGTACCCCGTAGTGTTGATAATTTGTCTCGTCAAGAGTTGGTTGAGTTGCAGGTTGCCGACTCTGAGTTGAAAGGCCTAGCTAACTCTGCTTGCAGTGAGGAAAAGTCAGCTGGTGCTTCTACTTGTTATTATATAAAGTCAGGAGTACTTATGAGGAAGTGGAGACCCCCAACAGCATCAGCCGACTGTGAATGGGAGGTTGTACATCAAGTTGTCATCCCTCGTGTTTGTAGGCAGGATATCATTAGAGTGGCTCATGATTCTAGTTTGGCAGGACACCTTGGAGTGAGGAAGACTGTGGCACGCATTTTGAAACACTTCTATTGGCCAGGTATCTTCAGAGATGTTTCCTGGTATTGTAAGTCTTGTCACACCTGTCAAGTTGTGGGGAAGTGTAATCAGTCCAAAAAGGTTGCACCTCTAGTTCCCATTCCTCCTTTTGAGGCGCCATTCACCCGTGTGTTAGTGGATATTGTGGGCCCTCTTCCTAAGACTTCTTCAGGATTTCCTTATGTGTTGACCATGATTGGTATGGCTACTCGTTATCCTGAAGCCATTCCACTTAGAAATATCTCAGCAAAGAACGTGGTTAAGGAAATGCTAGGGTTCTTCACCAAGTTTGATCTGCCCAAGGAGGTACAGTCAGACCGGGGAAGTAATTTTATGTCAAATGTTTTCAAGCAGTCTCTGAAAGAGTTGGGCATCACCCAGATCACGTCTTCAGCTTACCATCCCCAGACCCAAGGAGCATTGGAGAGATATCATCAAACACTCAAATCGATGCTCAGGAAATACTGTTTGGAACATCAGAAAGATTGGAATAAAGGTCTTCCATTCGTTGTATTTGCCGCAAGAGAATCTCCAAATGAATCACTGGGCTTCTCACCCTTTGAACTACTGTTTGGCCATGAAGTAAGAGGACCCCTTAAGCTACTCAAGGAATGCTGGCTGTCGGAGGAAGATGACGCCAACCTGCTGGAGTATGTGATGAAGTTCAAAGAACGGCTGTCCACTGCTTTACAGCTGGCGAGAGAGAATTTAGGAGCTGCTCAGGAGAAGATGAAGACTTGGTATGATAAGAAGTCCAGGTTACGCCACTTTCAGCCAGATCAGGTTTTGATTCTGCTACCAGTGCATGGGCAACCTCTTCAAGCCAAGTATAGTGGTCCTTATTTCGTGGAGAAGAAACTCAGTGATGTCAACTATGTCATCGCCACACCAGGTCATAGAAAGAACAAGCAACTTTGTCACATCAACATGCTAAAGTTATTTCACAGGCGGGACGAAAATAACCCAGTCTGCACTGTAGCTGTTCCACCTGAGTCTGCAAGTGAAGCTCTCCCATGCAGTATGAGCCTGAGTGATAGTTTGCGGAAGAATCCTGATATCATGAATGATCTCCAGACTAAGCTTTCTCATCTAGCTCCCGAGGAAAGGCAGGAGTTTTCGGCATTACTGCAGGAGTACCCGCAAGTGTTCCGTGCCACTCCAGGAAGAACCACTGTGTTGATGCATGATGTCGATGTTGGAGACGCAAAGCCAATTAAACTGCCTCCTTACCGTGTGAACCCAGTGAAAGTTCCTCTCATCCAGGAGAAGCTTGGCTACCTGTTGGACCACAAGATGATTGAGCCCTGTCAGAGCGAGTGGAGTTCTCCTGTCACTCTAGTCCCTAAGCCAGGTGGGTCACAGCGGCTTTGCATCGACTACAGACGTGTTAATCAGATAAACAAAACAGACACCCTCCCCCTCGCGTGGAAGATTGCATAGACAAGATCGGAAAGGCTAGGTACATAAGTAAGTTTGATTTGTTAAAGGGATACTGGCACGTACCTATGACTCAACGTGCTAGGGAGATCTCATGTTTTGTAACACTAGGAAAGACTTTTGCATGTTCTGTAATGCCATATGGTATGAAGAATGCACCAGCCACTTTTCAGAAGCTCATGAATGTTGTAACAGAGGGTTTGGCAGGGTGTGTTGTTTATATTGATGATGTATTAATCTTCAGTGACAACTGGAAAGATCACCTATGCCATGTCAGTAAATTTCTTGAGCGTTTGGTTCAGGCTAATCTTGTAGCTAATTTATCAAAGTGTGAGTTTGGTCAAGCTAAAGTTCAGTACCTTGGGTACGTAATTGGTGATGGACACGTTGCACCACCAGGAGCTAACGTTCAGGTTATAAGTGATCTTCCCAGACCTAAAAGTAGGAAAGAACTACAAAGATTTTTGGAAATGGTAGGTTATTACAGGAGATTTGTTCTTAACTTTTCATTTCTTGTATCACCACTTACAGACCTACTGAAAAAGGGAGTTAAATTTGTCTGGACCGATTACTGTGAATCCTCTTTCAGTAAACTTAAAGCTATCCTATTAAGTCAGCCAGTGCTCGCTACTCCAAATTTTGCTAAGCCTTTTAAGATGGCTGTTGACGCAAGTGATACAGGAGCTGGGGCTGTTTTGCTGCAAGAGGATGATCAGGGTATTGAACACCCTGTATCTTATTACAGTAAGAAGTTCACTCCACCTCAAAAGAACTACTTAACTATTGAGAAAGAGCTTTTGACCTTGATTTTGGGTTTACAGCATTTTTCATTTTATTTGTGTTCTGGTTTTGACCCCATAGTCATTTATACCGATCATAACCCACTGAAATTCCTTAGTAAGTTTAAAGATAAAAATCAGAGATTGACAAAATGGAGTCTACTTCTTCATGAGTATTCATTAGACGTACAACATGTCAAGGAGAAAGAAAATGTTATTGCAGATTGCTTATCTAGACTTTAGACAGATTGTTTTAGAGTATTATGAAATTTCCTTTGTAAATTTATTTTTCTTTGTGGGGAGGTGTTACATAGCCTATGATTTCATCATCCTTTGTATAATTCTAACTTATGATACAGTTTTGTTCATGATTGCATCATCCTTTGTATGATCTTAATGTACAGTATGCTGCATGTTTGTTCACGATTCGCCACGTGGCTTCCATAGTGACCAGGTTTGCGTATTCTACCTCACTCCCCCTTCTCCCCCTTATAGTAGAGTAAGTCGTTCTTTCTGTTGTTCAGAGCAGGATTGTCAACTCTTCGTCCTCTATGCCTTCATTTCCGCGTCCTTCTTACAAGTTGAATCAAGCTCTGCTGGCCCCTATATAATGAGCTCAGTCTCTGCATTAGTTGCCACTTAGATTTACTCCTCATTCTGTTCACATCTTGTCCTCCCCTGTACATATTATTATTTTGTTGGTACTCAGGAAATCTCCAGCCATCTAGCTGCTGTGTAATTTGAGTATAAGTGTTATTACCAGTTTTCTTGTACTGTATAGCCTAAGGCGTTAATTCGTAAGCCTGGTAAAGTTTTTATGATTCATATTGGTTCCATACTGTCAGCCAGTATTTGTAATATTTTGTATCTGTAATAATATTATATCTTGCTTTAACTGAGCATTATCCGGTTTTCTCATTTTATCAGGGCTGACTTAGATAAGTTTGCTCTTGCTAATTTCGTGTTAATAGAGGCTATTGCAGTTAACCATATATGTAACCTGTTTTGCCATTACATTATTCTTATGAGTCCTGAATGTTTAGTTGTTAGTTTGAGCATTAAACTTTAACTTGTAATTTTACCTAAGTCTTTTGTTTTGAACCTGGAACTTTGCAGGACAGTAGTGATTTTAGTATTCTCACTTGAAGTGTTCATTATCTCTCTCTGTTCCGTAACAGACTCCACATGCACCTCTCAAATAACTCGTTTCCACTGCTCTCACTCTTAACTTCTGTCCCTCCAACAAGGTCCAAGCTTCACTTTCATACGTTAGAGATGGTATCATAATAATGTCATGTAGTAACTTTTTCACTTCCATGCTCACTTCCCTGTTTCTTACACTGCTTTCAAGGAACCAGCAACACACAATCTCCAAAACACAAACACTTGCCTTCTAAGGAGTGTTCAACAAAGCAATATGCATTGCACGCAGTGAACACTACCCATACATGAGAACTACATAACTGTTACAAGCATTAAGTAAAATTTCACTCTTAAACATGAGACCCCGCAACATAACCACCAAAACAAGAAGAACTGGACGGACTCCATTTCCCGATATAGAGCAATTAAAAAAATTTGTTTATGAAAAGGAACACACCTGGTTCCTGAGCTCACTACAAAGAGCCCAAGGGGAACAATTAGATCCAATAGTTACATATGAGACCGAAAAAACAGAAAGGAAACACAAGCAAAAAATAATAATAATGAAAATGATAGCCACAATAAATACAAGATCGCACTCCCTGTAAATCAACCTAAAGCCACCCTCAGACTCTGGCCCCACCCCCCATCTCTTGCAACTCATTCTCTCAGCCACGCACCAGAGAACTTGCACTCCCCACCCCTCTAGACCCCCACCTCCCATCCGAGACATGTCGTATTGCCATTACCACTGCAGCCACAGCCTTGGACGCATTTTAGCGAGCTATAGCAGAGTATGGAAGTTCGCACGATGACGGCATCAAATAACATTACAGAAATGGCAAGGGTAAAGTTGTAATGATAGCCTTTAAAAGATGCAGAAATTAAATATACTGCACAGTAAATTAAACTGCAGAATGAGATCAGAATCTCTAGCAGTTGAGATTTATGTAACTTTCTACTAGATAAACTTACTGCATTTTACAGTTCATAATTAGATATGGAATCCCATAGAATTCTGGTGGAGAAGTAATCAAACATCAGAATCTCTTCAAAGCAAAGCTCCCAAGTATTTGTGCCATTCACAACACTGAACTATATGCATGGATTATGTAAATGTACAGTCGCCCTAAGAATTGTTTGTAGAGTATCCAGATTTCCGTCAGTGATAATGCACATACTCTTCTTTATAGCTTTAGAAGGTGGAACCTATTACCGTATGTAAAATTGTTCCAGAACACAATTAGTAACTGCTAAAGTACCTATATATTTCAAACTTGTATTAAGCACTGCGGTATATAGTTACTATAATAGGAAATCCTAAACGGAACTAATTGAATTTTCAGGACTATCGCTCAGGGACAGTCAGGAATAAGTTGCGGAATTCCAGTCTAATATGCTAAAATGCAATAATTTTTTGTGCCATAAGACTGAAAAGAAAAGAGCTTCAATAAACCTGTTATAGTATGTAAAATTGTTACAGAAAACAATAAGTAATTGCTAAGTACCGGCATATTCAAAGTTGTTGGAGGCAGTGCGCTACTTACTGCAATAGGAAATCTTAAAAGGAACTAACTAAATTTCCAGAACTATCGCACAGGGAATCAGGAACTATTTGTGGAGTTCAAATCTAATATGGCAACATGTAATAATTTTTTTGTGGTGTAAGACTGAAAAGAAAAGAGCTTTAGTAAACAATACTATTAATATCAGTCATTATTATTTATTTTTAAAAAATCCGTTACAGTACTAGGGAACAATTTCAAGTAATTTATTTCCGTTTCTGTTGTGTCCATGGATGACGACAAAGTGAGAATGCGGCCCAAGTTAGTAGGCAATTTTAAAGCTTGATCAACAAGCACGAAAGGAGACATCATTTACTCAAAAGCACGCTGTCATTACACTGCATTTGACCAGTTTTCCATTAAGAATAATCTCTGGAAGATTTAATATATGCCAGAGGGCTATCAGTGAATGAAATGTAATGAAAGAACCTCGAAACTTTACGGAGAGTCGGAGCTCTTTGAAGAACGTCAACTTGTGTCAGCCTATAGTTGCAGCGCACGAGTCTGAAGGTGTCATTATCGTGCTCTGGCAACTCCGCCAACAGTGCATCCGGTTTCGTCTATGATGTGATACGCATGTGATTCGTATATAATATGTCCGTGTATACTAATATTCGTGTATAATATGTTCGTGTATAAAAATAATTCCTGTATAGTATGATACAAACTCGGACACACTGTTGACATGTAGGTTGCCAGGGTATGACAATGACACCTTCAGACTTGCGCGCCGTGACTGTAGGATCCGCAGTGCATAAACGATTGGCAGGAGTAATAAAATGCAAAGGTTCATAAACAAATCACTGAGTTCAAAACTTCCAAATCTGCATTTTCAGTTAAGAACATGGCATTTATTTAAAATGAAATATATTACAGATCTAAAAATAGAGCAAAAATATGTGCTTTTGCATTGCTACACTGGCATAGTTAGGCCTGGGTGTTGGGGGCTATAGCCCCAAATGTTTTATGAGTAGCCCCGAATCTCAAATAGCCTTTTTTTTTTTTTTTTTTTTTTTTTTTTTTTTACAAAAATAAGAACAGTTCCGGCCAGAGCCAACACAAAACTTTAATTCTTGTTGCTAGTACTAGAATTGATAGATCTCGTACCGAAACATTTGGTTTGATCCCGTTCGGTTCACGTTCGTTTCTATCACGTATTCACGGCCGCTCGCCAGCAGTCCTGCCAGCGCTTGAAATTTTTTTTCAAGATCTTGAAAAATTAACCCTAAGCTTGAAAGCTTGAAATAAAGATTTGTAAATCTCCCATTTCTTGAAAGATTTTATATCTCCTGTAACAGTACCAACAGCTGTAAGAGAGAGAGAGAGAGAGAGAGACTTGGCAACCTGCTACTGCGACGCGAGTACAGGACCAGTACAGTCAAAATACAAGAACTCTTCTGTAAGATTCTGAGAGTGAACATGATACTGATGCCTAGGCTTCAGGGACTAGATATGTATTGTATTATAGCATATGGTTATTCTAAGAATATGTTACTGTTAGCCTGCTTAGTGTGAGTTACTAGAGTAGCAGGAGCCATTTTATTTTTCTTTAGCTTGGCTGTCATTTACCAAATATGGTTTCTTTTACAATCGAAGCTTGATTATTAACTTTAGGGCATATGTATTGTAGCATGGTTATTCTAATATTATTTTATGTTAGCCTGCTTGTAATGTACTAGAGTAACAGGATCCATTTTTTTTCTTTAGCTTAGCTTTCATTTAACAAAAACGGTTTCTTTTAACACTGATTATTAACTTAGGGAATAAATATGTATTAACTTAGGGAATAAATATGTATTGTACTTTGTAGCATGGACATTATGTCAGTCTGCATAATCGTAATACACTAGACTCTAGAGTAGCAGGAGCCATTTTTGTCATTAGCTTGCCTTTTAACAGACACGTTTTCTTATACACTGCATAGTCTCCATACAGATCTGAATTGTGTATTTTACTGTCATTGTATTGTCTTTTTAAGTTCGGAATTAAAAAAAAAAATGGAATTGCAATAATGAATGTTGTTTTGTCATACCTTGAAAATTCTTAACTGATCTTGAAAGAAATCTGAAGCTCAGCTTGAAAGATATTTTCCTCAGCGCTGGCAGCACTGCTCCCCAGTCGGCCATCAGTCATGCAGTGGTGCCACCCCACGCACGTGTGTGTGTGTGTGTGTGTGTGTGTGTGTGAGAACAAACTGCACGGGTTACAGGGCTTCTTGACATTGGTGGTAGCTAGCAAGACCTGAGGCTATGGATAAAAGAAGTTTTTTCAAAAAGAAAGGGGACCAAGGCACTGAGACGCAGCCTGCATGGCTAGAGGAGGCGGAGGAAGAGTTACTTCCTGCTGTTGCTGTAGCATCAGATGAGTCAGGACGGGAGATTGCCGCTGCCTGTACTCTAGAAAATCAGGTTGGTGAAGCAGAGGGCTCTTTAGCCAGGTAGTCAGTAGCCAGTCTAGCTCAGTGGTTCTCAAACGTTTTTGTTACAGAAGTAAAGTGACCAGATTTACCCGAGCTAAAAGCGGGACATTGTCAAGTGTGTGTGTGTTTGTGTATATATATATATATATATATATATATATATATATATATATATATATATATATATACTCGTATATATCACCACCTCACCCTGGGGGTGCTAATCAAGCACGTAAGTCGTAGACACACTCCATACATACCGTATGGTACGGTGAATGGCCCACCAAATGTAATGCTGGAAAGGTTATCCCACCGGTATTCACCAGTGTAACGGCAGGATTTTTCAATCCCATCGTTATTGTTCATCCAGTGTAATGCTAGTGATTTATATTCTTACCTGTTGTTGGTACTGATCAACTCATCCATGGATAATACAAGTGGTACTCGATTTACTATAATAGTTTATAGTAATTTAAGAAATATTGTGGTAGCGTTTGTAGTTTTTGGCCGAGCTTAGATTTAGTCAGTACCACAGGTGGTCGTCGTTCCCTCAGCGAAGGAATCTTGAATTGGAAGGGGAGTGAATTTGGCTTGAGGACATAATTTCCTTGATGAGGTACACCAATAAAGAAAAGAAAATGATATATACTTTACTTTAATAACCTGATGCTAGTCACCACAAAACATTTTTAATTACATGACCCTTTTTAGTATGAGAGAAGATTGTACATGTTACCAAGGTTTTGGATGATCATTCCTCTAACATTATTACCAGACGAAAAAATTTGATACCAACGATTTATGAGGTTATTGTACTTTACTTTCTTTTTGGCAGTTACTCTTGGGCTCAACAATAGCCTCAAGCCAGGGACCTTTTTACGAGCATGGGTTATCAGTTCGGGCTGGCATAGCCTCGAACTAATAAGAATGATTACTTGTGTTCATTTTCATCCATATAATATACTCTCATCATGTAATTTTCTAGAATCCAATATCAATTCAGTACTATTTACAGTTCATAATCATCATTGCTATATAATCACTAGAAATACATAATCACTCGGGCTTGTCTAGCCTCGAGGAATAATTCAGAAAAGAAACATAATCACTAAGAATTCGTAATCACTCGGGCGTATTTAGCCTCGAGGCACTATTCAAACATTGTATAATCACTAAGAATACATAATCACTCGGGCTTGTTTAGCCTCGAGGTTCATTTCAAAATTACTTCATTGCTCACAGTCACTAAGTTCCCTTCCACACTCCTAACTTCCTTAGTTACAAGAAAGAAAACGGTTAATGGTTTGAATTACGCTCTTCCGTTACCAGATTACATCACTTTCAAATTTCTATTTCTTATTTACAAAATAAAATTCACTTGATAGATCAATAATACTAATACATTTGGGTTATATAATAATAATTTATGGATAGTGTAATGTGTGTATGCTCAAGTCGTTGGACAATACTATGGGAAAAACGTCGTGCTCACACTGACGTCGCCAGTGCCTGGGGGACTGAACAAACGTCCATTATACACGACGTCTGGGGCTCGAGTGACTACGTTAAACTTTCAACAATATTACTTCATATAGTCCATGACAAGTATGGATTAAACAAAGAAAAAGAGGGGGAGGAAGAAGAAATGTGGACGGCTCACCTGAACAAACGTCCATTATACACGACGTCTGGGGCTCGAGTGAGCTCCTTGGGCATGCCACCGCTTAGTCAAATGAGGTGGTATTTTTGAAATATGGTGGGTTTCAATTCTCTTTACAATTTATTCAGCAGCGTACCCATGATGCCAGGGCTTTTGATTGAATTGGGGAATATTTGGGATTTATTCCTTACTCAATTTAGATACTGATTCTATCACTGTCTCACTTTGAATCTGAGAGCAGCTCATGCCATCTAGTGACGGCCAAGATAAACGGGACCTTTAAATCCTCACAAATGACATTATTTAGGCCTTTTGGACTGCTAATCTTACATATTTGGGTTCTAGCAGCTTCATTAGTAAACATTTCACAACTAGGTTACGGAAAGAATTGTATATTCATCATTATTCTGTTTAAGGTTTAAACTCGGCGCCCAACAACGACGCACAAAGGAAGGGGACAAGCTGCGTGCATCTGTTATCCATTACTAGATTGAGGAATTCCCGTAGCTCAACATCCACAATTACATCACCCACCGCATAGATGCAGAGATACATACATATAAAAATAGAATTAGCCCTACAGTAATTATAAACATATGAATTACTACTTAGGATAGGAACTTATAAACTAATATTCAGGTTACACCCTATTTAACTTAAAATTACAGTACTACTAAACACATACATGAATATCAAATGTGTGGCACTACACGGCTCCCACGTTCGGAAAACAAATTTTACCCAAGTCAATTTTCTATGACATGTGCAAGGATGGAATGTTGTTACTCTTATAACTGCTATGAACACTTTGAATTGGAATGCTTTTTCCCCACAATCGGTGGCACCTGTCGGTCCACATTAAACACGTGATGCGTACCTCGGAAGGTCGCTTACTCACTACATTAGGAGGTATGATCACTCCTTACTCGAGATGTTATGAGGGAATTTATGCCCCAGTCAGCCTCAGGTTTTGGAGGATAGCTTGTCGCTCACCTGAGCTCAACAGGGTCTCTCGAGATTGAGATCACCATGGGAGGCGCTTCCTTACACTCTTCCATTCGCAATCACATTCACTCTGTCCTTTCTTTTCCAGCTTTCCGCCCGCAAGAGGTGAGCGCTCATTCTGTCCTGAAGACTCCACTACCTCACAAACCGTGCTAACTGTAAGGTGAGGGGATTATATACTCCCCTCGAAGTAAGGCACTTCCCGGTTCCAACAGGAACTCTTCTCTCTCTTCCTTTTTTACACCCTCTCCTCGGGGATGAGTCCACCCGGAACATAACTTTAAGCAGTTATGTTTCACAACATTCGTCAGATGCTGCTTGTCTACTTTTCTAACACTCCTCTATGAGTCTCCGAGGGGCATTCCTCACTCGTGGTGGTAATTGTTCATCTTCGGGCTCCGGGGCGAGCTCCTGTTGCAACGGTTCTAAGAGCCATTCCTCGGTACCGTAATATGGTTTTACCTTTTCAGCAGCCCTTTGTATTTTTTTTCTACTAAATACATTTTCAATGATATAAACACTTCCATCTAGCAGCACTTCAATCACTTTTTACGGGCCGTCCCATTTGGCATTCAGTTTTCTACAGGTACCCGGCTGTATGGTCTCTTTTTTTCCCCCACACCAAGCTATTGACTTCAACCTTCTGGGCTCTCCTTCGCCTGTTGGCCACCTCCCGGTATCGCCTAGTCATCTGTTGGTTTGTACTCTTTATGAGTGTGTGTGCTATTGCCAAATCGTCCTCCTCTGCATCCACGGAAGGCAATAAGGTACCAATGAGGCGAGGGGGATGGCGTGAGAAGAAGGCATAATAAGGTTGTTGTCCCGTGCTCGAGTGCACCGCTTGATTTATGACGGTTTGACACGATTGGAGAAGCTGAGGCCAACGCAAGGGGTGTCCGTTGCAGAGAGATGTTAGGATGCTTTTCATAGTCCGATGCATCCTTTCAGTGGTGGAATTTCCCTGGGGATGATAAGGGGTGACATAGAACAAGTCCACCTGGTTCCTCCGGCAGAACTTCTTGAACTCTCCACTCGTGAACTCTCTGCCGTTGTCCAGCACGATACCTTGTGGCGTCCCAAAGTCGGTGAAGTATTGCCCAAGACAGTGTATGATGTGTTGTGTATGTTTATCCCTGAGGGGATAATATTTTACAAACCTACTATAATGATCTATCACAATAAGGACATAGTGGTAACCCTGAGATCCAGCAACCATATCAGTATCAATCCTGATACGTTCCAGTGGTTTGCTTACAGGCGGGAAACCTTTCCAAGGTTGCTGCAACCCAGTTTCACCTTTGAATCTCTGACAAGTGGGACACTGTTTCACATACTCGCATACATCTACCTTTAGATTTGGCCAATAGAATAGTTCTTCGGCTTTCTTAATGGATTTTTTCTGACCTAGATGTCCTGAGATTTCATGAGCGTGTTTGATAGCTTCTCTAGTGATTGACTTAGGAATCACCAAACAATATTGGATGCTACCATCATTTGTTTCACGGGCAATATATAATAGTTCGTCAATCAATGCGAACTGGCTCAGCATAGCTTTCGGTAGTCTTTTAGTAGGTAGCTTCTCACTACGCAAGTACTTATCTAACTCATCCCACATGGGTTCCTCTCGTTGCTTATCTCTCATCTCGTCTCGACTAAATCCAAGCCAGTTGGTTTCTGACTGGTGGAATATCACTCTGACAGGTCTAGAAAGTTGATCGGCGACTACCTTATATTTACCCTTGACGTACTGCACGTTGTAGTCGTACTCACGCATCTTGAGAATCCATCAGTTCATACGTGGGGATTTGGTTTTTCACTTAAAAATGCTAGTAAGCGGTTGATGGTCTGTCAAGATAGTAAAGTGGGAACCCCACAAGTAATGGTGAAAGTTGCGGCATGTGACAACGACTGCCAATGCTTCTTTGTCTGTTGCGGAATATTTTCTCTCGCAAGGATTGAGCTTTTTGGAAAAGTAACAATAGGCAAGTTGGAGTTGTCTGGTTGGATCTGACTTAATACGCCACCAATATGGGTGTTGCTCGCGTCGGTGGTTACAATGAATGGTCGAGTCGCGTTGGCTCTTACCAATACTGGCGCATTCACTAAGCTCGTCTTCAATTGATCAAAAGCGGATTGACACTCATCTGACCATTCGAACGCTACTCTGGATCTGGTTAAGTTAGTTAGGGGAGCTGCTATTTTTGTGAACGAAGGTACATGTTTTCGGTAGAATCCGCACATTCCAAGGAATCTCCGGACTTCTTTTACTTTGGTGGGTCTTTTCATTTTGTTGATGGCCTCTATATTCTTTGGGTCCGGCGTACTCCCAGCCGCTGAGATTTTATGGCCAAGAAAGGTTACTTCTTTTAACCCAAAGGTACATTTGCTTAAATTTAACTTGGCCCCATTCTGTGAGAGTAAAGTGAATAGTTGCTGTAAGCGACTCAACAACATGGGGAAGTCATCAGCCCAAATTATCAAATCGTCTAAATAATTCTTTACCCAGCCTTGCTTCAACAATGGAGTGAGAATGTCCTGCATTTGTCGGAAAAATATGGCTGGTGAACATTTTAGTCCGAATGGTAAGCGCCTAAATCTGTAAAGTGTGACTCCATCACTGAATGTGGTTAAATCACGACTTTCCTCGTCCAGCATGATTTGAAAATATGCCTCGCGCATATCAAGAGTCACATAGTAATTATGACCTGCAGCCTGCTCGACTAATTCTTCCAGTCTGGGCAGTGGATAGATATCCGTGGCTAGATGTTGATTCACGTGGCGATAATCTAAACACATGCGTTTGCTGCCGTCCGGCTTGTTAACTAATACAATAGGAGATAACCAGGCAGCTGTTGATCTTTCAATAATTTCTCTCTCTTCCATGTCTTGCAACATTTCAGCGATCACCTGTTTAGCCTGTTCAGGGTATCGATAGATCGGTCCACGGCTGGGCTGTGGATCTGCTACTTTAATATGAATGGGGGGACCGCTGATGGTTCCTAGTTCTCCTTTTTCCAAAATGAAGAGGGGATCGTGTTGCAGAATTACGTTAGCTAATTCTTCTTGTTGAGCTGAATCTAAGTGTGGCCATGTCTGTTCGTCAATTAGTTTTCGGAGTCGTTGAACACGAGTTCCGCTTACATCTGTTCGATCACTGGTAGGGATCAGGTCATTATGAATTTTAGTAACTGAGTTGACTGTACTTACAGGAGGGTCATCAATGATTTCATATGAGCCTAGTATGGTACCTATCCGAAACAGTTTGTCTTGTTTGGCTCTATTGTTGAGGGGCAAATAGACTAGGCCCTCTGGATTCACCTGTAATAAGTAAGGGTGACTATTATGACTGAAATGTGCTTGTGAGTAAAACAGTAAAGTGGTTTTAGGCTCCTCACTCACTGGCACGGCAATGAATTTGGTTTGATATGGGGTGAGTCTCTTTACTGTTACAAGATTAATTTGCTTCAACTGTTGAGGATTCCTGACGCCCCTGATAGGTGTGGCCTGGACTCGCTCAACTTTTCCTTTCCGCTGCGGAACATAGTTTACGACGTACGGGGCTCCTCCCCACATTAGTGCTCGTTGCGCACCATTCCAGATCAACGGAGATTGTCCGAGGACATCACATCCCAACAACATTTCAGTAGTCAAGTAGGCGTTCGGGACGACTGGACACCACTGTTGATGAACTTTCTCATCTCCCACTCTGATATCTACTTTGACCATACCCAGGATACGGAGTGGTGCTCCTGTGACTCCCTGTAATCTCGGTGGATTTCTCCTCGTATTTATTTCTGTTCCTAACCGCTTCGCGGTGGCCTCTTTAAGTAAGGTATATCCACTCCCTGTGTCAACAACAGTTTCCACTATTTTATTATTCACGCTGACACTTATTGTGGGCAATGTTATACCTGCGGTTAGTCAAATAGCCTGATGGGGGAACTTTGTTTGAGTGGCGGTCTGCCTCGCATTTGGACTGGGTGGGTGAAATCTGTTATTGCTCCGCGTCACTGCGCTGCGGTTTATGTGCCCTGGGTAATCATTACTGCCTCTACGACATCCCAACCTACGGCAATCAAAACAGTGGCCTGGTGGTGGTTTGGCCCAACATTCTTGCAACGTGTGTGAACTCTTCAGACAATGACTACAGTATTTTCGCCTCGGTGTTACAGTAGATTGTTTTTGATTGAGTTGCTCTAAATTTGTTTTCAAATCTCTTAATTGAGCTCTCAATTCAGTCACTTCCATGTCTGACTCAGATTGACAATTATCATGGGATGGTCTTGGTGGATTATCAACTGCATTGGTAACTGAGGGATCTTCATTTTTATTGTCTCTCTCCGGCATTGCATTAACTCTGGTGGTATACCTCTCTTTGGGAAGCTGCCTTTCATTTTCGATCCTGTCAATGAATTTACGGAGTGGATATCCGTCATCAAGGTAAGCTTCCAATTTTTCCCTAGACTCGAGCAGAAGACCATACCACAATTTCTTCTTGATCCGTTTATCTCACGAGGGAAACTTTTCTTTTGGGAACTTTGTTTCGAGAGCCGCATGCTTACACATGAACCTATGTACAAACGCCTGGGGTGATTCCTTCCAGTCATAGGTCATGTTCTCTAACTCTTGCCAAGCTCGATCTACACTCAGCTCGATGGCAAACTCCGCATTCAAGAATTTTTTAAGCTCGGGCCAAGACAGTGCAAAATGCTTCTTTTGATAATTATGAATAAAAGTGGCCAATTCAGAACCCATTCGACTCTTGGCAACCTGGATTCTGGTTGTGTTGCTAGTATGAGTTTGTTCCACTGCCTCACAAAACATTTCGAGGCGAGATGTAGCTTCTATCCCTTGCAGCTGATTTAATTCCAAAATTGGGATATCGCGGGGTTTTGTGAGAAAGTGATGTGAACTCATAATGTGTGAACAAGGGGTCGAGTGTGAAAGCAGCGTTCTGTTAGTAGCACCGAACTGTTCCTCAGCCTCATCCAATTGAATGGTTACGTCATCTCTCCCTACTTGTGACGGACGATCAGCTTCCGGCTGTGTCTGAGCAAACAACTGTCCATACAGAGACATGGTGACCCTAATGTACTATTCTTACTCACAAAAAGAGGAAATTAAATTTTGAAATGTTGTCTCTTTACCTTTAACTTCCCTTAATTTTCTCACCAACGCCACTAATTTGGGAACGATGAATATCCCACCGCCATTGCCACCAGTGTAATGCTGGAAAGGTTATCCCACCGGTATTCACCAGTGTAACGGTAGGATTTTTCAATCCCATCGTTATTGTTCATCCAGTGTAAT
This sequence comes from Coenobita brevimanus, assembly GCF_032717465.1. Classification (NCBI taxonomy): domain Eukaryota; kingdom Metazoa; phylum Arthropoda; class Malacostraca; order Decapoda; family Coenobitidae; genus Coenobita; species Coenobita brevimanus. Next base: position 12,156,861 of record NC_136999.1, read on the forward strand.
GCTAGTGATTTATATTCTTACCTGTTGTTGGTACTGATCAACTCATCCATGGATAATACAAGTGGTACTCGATTTACTATAACAGTTTATAGTAATTTAAGAAATATTGTGGTAGCGTTTGTAGTTTTTGGCCGAGCTTAGATTTAGTCAGTACCACAGGTGGTCGTCGTTCCCTCAGCGAAGGAATCTTGAATTGGAAGGGGAGTGAATTTGGCTTGAGGACATAATTTCCTTGATGAGGTACACCAGTAAAGAAAAGAAAATGATATATACTTTACTTTAATAACCTGATGCTAGTCACCACAAAACATTTTTAATTACATGACCCTTTTTAGTATGAGAGAAGATTGTACATGTTACCAAGGTTTTGGATGATCATTCCTCTAACATTATTACCAGACGAAACAATTTGATACCAACGATTTATGAGGTTATTGTACTTTACTTTCTTTTTGGCAGTTACTCTTGGGCTCAACAATAGCCTCAAGCCAGGGACCTTTTAACGAGCATGGGTTATCTGTTCGGGCTGGCATAGCCTCGAACTAATAAGAATGATTACTTGTGTTCATTTTCATCCATATAATAGACTCTCATCATGTAATTTTCTAGAATCCAATATCAATTCAGTACTATTTACAGTTCTTAATCATCATTGCTATATAATCACTAGAAATACATAATCACTCGGGCTTGTCTAGCCTCGAGGAATAATTCAGAAAAGAAACATAATCACTAAGAATTCGTAATCACTCGGGCGTATTTAGCCTCGAGGTACTATTCAAACATTGTATAATCACTAAGAATACATAATCACTCGGGCTTGTTTAGCCTCGAGGTTCATTTCAAAATTACTTCATTGCTCACAGTCACTAAGTTCCCTTCCACACTCCTAATTTCCTTAGTTACAAGAAAGAAAACGGTTAATGGTTTGAATTACGCTCTTCCGTTACCAGATTACATCACTTTCAAATTTCTATTTCTTATTTACAAAATAAAATTCACTTGATAGATCAATAATACTAATACATTTGGGTTATATAATAATAATTCATGGATAATGTAATGTGTGTATGCTCAAGTCGCTGGACAATACTATGGGAAAAACGTCGTGCTCACACTGACGTCGCCGGTGCCTGGGGGACTGAACAAACGTCCATTATACACGACGTCTGGGGCTCGAGTGACTACGTTAAACTTTCAACAATATTACTTCATATAGTCCATGACAAGTATGGATTAAACAAAGAAAAAGAGGGGGAGGAAGAAGAAATGTGGACGGCTTACCTGAACAAACGTCCATTATTCACGACGTCTGGGGCTCGAGTGAGCTCCTTGGGCATGCCACCGCTTAGTCAAATGAGATGGTATTTTTGAAATATGGTGGGTTTCAAGTCTCTTTAGAATTTATTCAGCAGTTTACCCATGATGCCAGGGCTTTTGATTGAATTGGGGAAAATTTGGGATTTATTCCTTACTCAATTTAGATACTGATTCTATCACTGTCTCACTTTGAATCTGAGAGCAGCTCATGCCATCTAGTGACGGCCAAGATAAACGGGATCTTTAAATCCTCACAAATGACATTATTTAGGCCTTTTGGACTGCTATTCTTACATATTTGGGTTCTAGCAGCTTCATTAGTAAACATTTCACAACTAGGTTACGGAAAGAATTGTATATTCATCATTATTCTGTTTAAGGTTTAAACTCGGCGCCCAACAACGACGCACAAAGGAAGGGGACAAGCTGCGCGCATCTGTTATCCATTACTCGACTTGATTGAGGAATTCACATAGCTCAACATCCACAATTACATCACCCACTGCATAGATGCAGAGATACATACATATAAAAATAGAATTAGCCCTACAGTAATTATAAACATATGAATTACTACTTAGGATAGGAACTTATAAACCAATATTCAGGTTACACCCTATTTAACTTAAAATTACAGTACTACTAAACACATACATGAATATCAAATGTGTGGCACTACACAAAGTTGTCAGTGAGTATAACAGAGTCTATATTAACAATTCGGTATTTAATTTGGTTAGGATTATGCATAATTTCACTAATTCATCATAGCTTCATTAAAGATCATCTTATATCTAATGTAATAGTAATTTTCTAAAAGCCGGACACGTAAGGTAATTTGCTAAAAAAAAAAAAAAAAAAGCGGGACATTTTAGTCGCAATTAAATAAGCGGGACAGACGTCAAAAAAGCTGGGGCCGGATGCACTAATGCAGTTGCAGTCCCGTAACTCGCTACGGCGGATGCACTAACACGTTCCTGTAAGGTCCCCGTAAGGGCGCCACCGCTACGGTCCCCATACGATGGTCGGTTTCTTGCTATGTACTAACATTTCTCCCACCATCGTATGGTGACCGTAAGGCTAAGGACGGGGAAAAACTCGCTGTGTTTGAGGGAAATTTTCCCCGCTCAGTTGAGGTCGCTTTGGCCAATCGCAACGCAGGATGCTTCTCTGCCTAGACGCTTCAGCCAATCATCGTGTTTGGTGACACTGACTCTCAGCTGAGAACTCAAAAACAAAACAGAGGACAGGCTTGGATGAAATACATGAGGTGTATGTCAGTTTGGGAAGTGCAGTGAGCAGAAAGCAAAACTACATGCACAGTACACACTACACTTCCTATTCAAAATTCAACAAAAATGGCGTCTCTTCATCAAGCCTCAGAGTCCCAAGGGGGGGGACCATAAATGCCCCCACCATCCGCCCCTCTCCAGGTGATGACTCTAGGTGCCTGGAACCATTGTCTGACTTCTTCTTCATTTCTGCAACATTCGTGGCCTTTCCTCTAACTTTCGCTCTGTTGAGCACCACCTCTCCTCCTCTAAACCTCACCTTCTTTTTCTAACGAAGACTCAGCTGTCTGAGGCAACTGACAGGAAACCTTTTTCTGTATCCTCCTACTTTCTCTATACACATTTCAAAGCCAAAGGTGGCTGTTGTGTATATATACGCAACGACTTATCTTGCTCTCGTGTTCCTGAACTCGATTCTTCTGAATTCTCTACACTCTGGCTTCGGCTTTCCTGTCATTCTCTGACTAAATATATCTGTGCTGTTTACTTATCCCCAAATTCTACTGACTATCAAAAATTCTTCGACTATCTTACTTCTGTGATGGAACACTTTCTATCCACTTCTCCTTTCTCTGAAATCTCCATTCTAGGAGATTTCAATGTTCACCACCACCTTTGGCTCTCTTCTCCTTTCACGGATCCACCTGGTGAACAACCCTACATCTTTTCTATCCTTAATGACCTAGAGCAGCTTGTACAGCACCCTACCCGTATCCCTGACCGCCTTGGAGAGAGCTCCAACATACTTGACCTCTTCCTTACAACTAATCCTTCTGCTTACTCTGTTAATCTTTTCTCTCCGTTGGGCTCCTCCGATCACAACCTTATTACCTTAACCTGTCCTATCACTCTGGTATGGCCTGTGGACCTTCCAGGGAAATGTCGTCTGTGGCATTTTGGAGCCGCGGACTGGGAGGCCCGCAGGCAGTACTTCTTTGATTTTCCCTGGAATGATTATTGATTCCATGGCCGGGAGCCATCTGAGTGTGCCTTGCGCATTACAGAGGTTATTCTCTTGGGCATGGAAGCATACATTCATTTCTCACATCCTTTGACTAACGCAAGAAAGCCTTGGTTTAATCACGCTTGTTCTAATCCTATCCGCAACAAGGAGAGGGCCTACAAAAGGTACCAGAGCCAACCCACCCCTGAATCACATCATCTTTATGTTCCTGCCTGGAATCGTGCTAAGTCTGTTCTTTGCTCTACTAAAAATAATTTAATCCATACTAAATGCTCTCAACTCTCCAACTCGAATTCTTCCCGCTCCTTCTGGCACCTCCCCAAAAATCTTTCTAACAACTTTACCTCATCATCCTTCCCTCCTCTTTTCTACTCTGATGGTTCTGTAGCTATTTCTTCAACTGATAAAGCAGATTTCTTTGCACAGACTTTCTCCTCCAATTCTACCTTAGACGATTCCGGTGCTGTTCCTCCATCACTTCCCCCTCTGACTTCCTCATGGCTGACATTAAAATTTCTTCAGTTGATGTATTTTCTGCCATCACTGGCCTCAATACTAACAAGGCATATGGGCCTGATGGAGTCCCTCCTGTTGTTCTCAAGAACTGTGCTTCTGTGCTTACACCCCGCCTAGGCAAACTCTTTTGCCTTTGTCTGTCAACTTGTACCTTTCCTTCTTGCTGGAAGTTTGCTCTCATTTAGCCAGTCCCAAAGAAAGGTGACCACTCCCAACCCTCCAACTATCGTCCAATTGCTTTAACATCCTGTATTTCAAAAGTTTTCGAGTCAATTCTCAATAGAAAAGTTTTAAGGCATCATTCCTATTACAACCTTCTTTCTGATCGTCAGTATGGGTTCCGTCAGGGACGCTCCACTGGCGATCTTCTCACCTACCTTTCAGACTCCTGGTCATCCTCCTTTCGGGACTTTGGCGAAAGCTTTGCCATTCCACTTGACATCTCAAAAGCTTTCGATCGAGTCTGGCATAAATCTAATTTCCAAACTGCCCTCTTACGGTTTCTATCCTTCTATCTGTGCCTTCATCGCTAGCTTCTTTTCTGGTCATTCTATAGCCGCTGTCGTAGACGGCCATCGTTCTTCTCCTAGATCTATCAACAGTGGTGTTCCTCAGGGCTCTGTCCTATCACCAACTCTCTTCCTTTTATTCATCAATGATCTTCTAAGCTGTACGTCTAACCCTATCCACTCATACGCTGATGACTCGACCCTTCATCTTTCCATTCGGTTCCCGCAACGCCCATCTCAACAGTTACTTCAATAAAAAAGAGATGAGGCTATGGCACACCTAATGTCTGACTTGGCTCATATCTCTGACTGGGGTAAAAATTATATGGTTGTTTTTAATGCATCTATGACTCCGTTCTTACACCTATCAACCCGACAAAATCTTCCACAGGTATACCCACTAATGTTTAATAATATTCAGCTTAATCCTGCATCATCCTTGAACATGCTTGGGGTTTCATTTACTCGGGACTTATGTTGGAAAGATCATATTACATCTCTTGTAAAATCTGCTTCCAAGAGATAGGGCGTGCTAAGCCGACTCCACTCTTTCTTTACCCCTGCACAATTGTTGACTCTATACAGGGGTTTTATCCGCCCCTGTGTAGAGTAGAACTCTCATGTGTGAGGAGGCTCCCCACATACAGCTCTTCTCAATAGGGTGGAGTCAAAGGCTTTTCGTCTCATTAACTCTCCTCCTCTTACTGACTTCCTTCAACCTCTGTCTCTTCGCCGCACTGTTGCATCTTTATCTCTTTTCTATCGCTACTTTAATGGTCACTGCTCCTCTGAACTGTCTGCTTGCATTCCTCCACCTCTACGACGGGCGCGTAGCACCCGTCTGGCAGCAAACTCTCATCCCTTTTCTGTCCAACTCTCTAATGCAAGAGTTAACCGTTACTCCCAGTCTTTCATTTATGCAACAGGTCAGCTCTGGAACTGTCTCCCTCTGTATTTCCTGCTGCCTATGATCTTCAGTCTTTCAAACGCAGTGTGTCCAGGCATCTCAAAATGATCGGATCTTGAATTTGGCTCTCTATTGTATTTTGTTTTTCTCTTGGAGGGAACTGTTACTGCGGGCTCATGGTCTTTGGTTCCTTCTTCCTTGCATTAAAAAAAAAAAAAAAAAAAACATTGTTACTGCTGCATGTTGTGCAGCAGTACTGCACATTACTATTATACAATAATGTACGAGTACATTAAAATGCCTTTAGTATACTGTACAGACTGAATTGCTCTTATATTTAACATTTCAGCCGTACAACACTTATTATGACATTAATGTGCGTTGTGCAAAACTAAACTGACACTGCTGTACACTGTACTGTACTGTATCTGACATTTTATGTCGAACAAAAGCACCCTAGATAAAGCACCATGGGATAAAAGCCCCAGCAAAGAAAGTAAATTTGTGTAGTTTTTTATTTATTTATTTTATTTTTTGCTTAACAGTAACCTGACCTAACCTAAAGTAACCTGACCAAAGGTAACTGAACAGCCAAAGCTAAGCCAACCAGCCTAACCTAACCAAACCTTAACAAAACAACTTCACCTTACCTAGCAACCAAACCTTAACTAACAACCTAACCATACCTAACTAAATAACCCAACCTAACAGAACTTAGCTGAAGAAACATAAGAGCCACATAGAGCAAGCTTACCTAAGCCAGAAAAAAAAAAAAAAATAATAATAATAATAATCTTAACCTGACCTAACAAGCTAAATCTATCCAACCCTAACCTTGGTCTGAGATTCACATATATACTCTTCTGTCATTCCTCACTTTTGCCAGAAAATACTGAATAATTCCTTTCTAAGACCCAAGAGGGATTCCATCCCTCCTTGGAAGTTTTGAATAAATATATACTCGAGTTAATATTAAATTTTTATGGCATGGAATTTAGTGGTTTTAGGGAAATTTTTGGTATAATCTGTTTATATTAAGATTTTGTACTTTTCTGTGGACATAACAATTATGTGAGGATCCAGATTTTGTCCTTACTCTTAGAAGGCACAAATCAAAAGCCAAAAACCATCAAATCCAACCAATATAACAGGCTTTTATGACCGTTTTTTTTTTTTTTTTTTTTTTTAATTAATTGCCCCCTTGAAATGTCAAAATTCCCCTTGCCCCCTTCACCCAATTACCATATGCTAACTCAACCCAAAACATAAATTAGCCTAGCCTAATAAATTAAGCTAATTTTAACCCACCCAATTCCAGTAATAAACTACCTTAACTTAAATAACCTAAATTTAAAATAATCAAGTTTAAGCTAAAAGTAATCAAAGCTTAACCCAATTCTTACACTAACCTAATCTCACCTAACCTTAAATTAGCCTAACATTAGTTTAACATAGCTATCCTTATCATTACTCAATCCAAAAATACACAAATCATACCTAACAATAATAAACCTAATCTAACCAACATTTATCCTAACCTAACCTAATACTTAAATTAACCTAATCTAACCAACATTTAACCTAACCTAACCTAATACTTAAATTAACCTAACCTAACCCAGTACTAACCTAACCTTACATGAGCCCAAATTAAACTAAGCTAACCTTACAATAATCAAATCCACATATAAACAAACGTAACCTAACAACAATTAACCTAATCAAAAATAATGTAACCTTGATTTTATATTAACCTAACCTATCTTGAACTATATTAGAAAAAGGATTTTTTTTTCTAGGGACTTGACCTATTAGGCTATTCTCCTAGTCCTGACGGTGTACTCTACTGCACAACAGAACATATTATACTACTCTACAGCACTACACCTTACACTATTTCACACTAACATTTCTGTACACCACTATAGACTACATTAAAGCACACTATAATTTTATACCAACGTAAAACATACGTTAATACTGTAAAACACTAATTTATAGTATTACACAACACTGATGAGCATATAATACAGTAGAACACTAATGAACACTAATACTGACTCCACTAATTTACACTAATGTACAATTCAGCACACTGTATATTGTTGTACAGCACCTCTATTAACTACCCAGTATAGTGAAATAATTCGTTTACACGAGAGAATGCTTAATTCAATTTATTTTCGGGTGACTGAAAGATGCGGGAGACGTTAAGGGTGGTCGGGCCCACCCTTAGCGGCGATCGTAACTCCGGCTCCCGTAAGGTCTCCGAAAGTGTTTTGTGCATGCCAACATCCGACGCCGCTCCCTATTCCCCCGCCTGGTCTTCCCCGCCTAAAAACGGGGCTCTGGTCACCATAAGGCACACCAAGTATTTAAGGCACACTTTTGATTACAGCTATGTAAAACAACCATCAAATAAGAATAATTCCAAGGCACATCAGTTTCCGAACCACTGGTCTAGCTAGCCTGTACTCAGTGTGATACAGTAATATTAATGTTATTTACAAAGTAAATTGCTCCATCTTCCTATTGGGAAAAAAAAGTCTATGTAGTCAGTGACACTTTTAATTATTTAGAAGAAAAATAATCGACCCAATAATTGAGCGTGTTTTGTATGATTTCCACATACACATTAGTGTGCCAACAGTGTCATTCAAATAAAACTAGTTAGTTAGTGTTCTTACCTAATTGTTCTTACCTAATTGTGTCTTTACAGGAATGAGTCAAACTCGTACTGTCCCGTGTTTTAAACCATATTTATCCTGCATATCCTTAAATTTATGAATTGATTTGGCACACACTATTTCGTTCGGTAGTGCATTCCACTGATCAATTGCTCTATTTGGGAAACTAAGTTTCCTTACGTCTTTATCACCTCTCTTTTTATGCAGTCTTTTGCGGTGTCCCCTTGCTGATGTATCCCCATAGGTTATGTAATCATTTATGTCTATTTTCTCCTTCCCTGATATGCATTTATGTATCATAATCATGTCTCCTCTGTTCCATCTCTCCTGTACTGTAGGCAGATTCAGTTTTTCTAGTCTTTCTTCGTAGCTTAGATCCCTTAAGCTTGGTACCCAGCTTGCAGCGGCCCTTTGAACTTTTTCAATCTTATCTATTTGTTTTTTGAGATGAGGACTCAAGACTACTGATACATACTCCAGGGTTGCTCTGATGAATGATATTACCTTTCTTAGCATGTCTTCATTTATGTATGTGAATGCTATTCTCATATTTGCAAGCAGTGTATACATGTTCTGTACCTTCTCGCTGATGTTGTCAGCCGGAGATAGGCTATTATTAATAATCACACCTACTGTAGATCCTTCTCTCTTTCCGATGTGTGTAGGGTTTTATTTTCTAACTTATAATCCCAATCAGATCTTTTTCCACTTTAACCAAACTTGATTACATGACACTTGTCCACACTGAATTCCATTTGCCATGTATTGCTCGTTATGTTTATTTAATTCTTTTTGTAGCGCTTTACAAAAGTCTGCATTAGTAATTGGCCTTTGTAGTTTTGCATCATCGGCAAACATATTTAGATAGCTTTTATTTCCAATGTTGCTATCTATATAATTTATATACACTAAAAACATGACTCGTGGCAGCACTGAGCCCTGTGGAACTCCGCTAGTCACTTCTCTCCATGATGAGTAATTTCCCCTTAGTACTGTTCTTTTTTTTTTTTTTTTTTTTTGAGAAAATCTTGCATCCAACAATACAGTTTGCCTCGAATTCCTCCTTGATGGCACAGTTTCCATAAAAGCCATTGGTGCAGTACTCTGTCAAGTGCTTTCTTAAAATCGAAATAGTGTCCACCCATCCTTCTCTTTTCTGTAATGTTTCTGTTACTCTATCATAGTAGCTCAACAGATTAGTAATAACAGATTTTCCATTTCTGAAGCCAAACTGTCTTTCTGTTATCATATTGTGTTCTTCTAGATGATTTACCCAAGCTTTTCTTATCAGCTTTTCTAATACCTTACACTGGCTAGTGATACTGGTCGGTAGTTGAGTGGATTTTGTCTATTTCCTTTCTTGAATAAGGGAATAATGTTTGCTTTCTTCCAAATATCAGGTAGTTTACCTTGTCCCAAGGATTCCTTGAAAATTAAAAATAATGGTTTACTTAACTCCTTTTCACATTCAAGTAGCACCCAGCATGAAATTTCATCAGGACCATTTGCTTTTCCTTTGTCTAATTTACTTAGATCCTCCTGTATTTCTTTTGCTGATATCTGTATATCTGGTAATATGTGTGGGCATGCCTGTTCCGTATCATCCCTCTCAATGTTATTTTCTTCTGTAAAAATTGACTGTAAATTCTAGTTTAGTGCTTCACAAATATCTTTCTCTTGTGTACAGGTGATCCCTTCATCCGTAATGGATTGTATTTTATCTTTTACTTTGGTTTTGCTTGTGATGTGGCTGTAAAATAGCTTCGGTTGATCATTACTTTTATTTATGATATCCTCCTCAAACTGTTTTTGGGCTTCCCTCCTTATTCTTGTATAATCGTTTCTTGCCAGTTTATAGTTGTTATATGCCCTCTCACTATTGTGTCTTCTGTATCTATTCCACAATAAATCTCTTTTTTCTTTTGATTTTTTACTTTCTGTATTGAACTTTTCTTTATTTTCGTTTCTGCTTCTTTGTGTTGTGGAATGTACTTCTGGACTCCTATTTCATAAAGTTCACAGAATTTTTTTTATATAGCATTTAAATCATGTCCTCTAAGCTCCTTTTCCCAATCAGTTTCTAAGAAGTACTTCTTTAGGTCATGATAGTTTCCTTTTTTATAATTTAGGCTCTTTTTGTAACTTTCATTGCCGTTAACTATGTCATATGCAATCCAGAAGGTGCAATTTAGTGCTGCATGGTCGCTTTTGCCAAATGAAGGGTGACATTAAATTGTCAATATCGTTTTCTTGCCTAGTAAATACAAGATCTAGCACTGAGGGTGCATCGAGTCCTCTTTTTCTGGTGCTTTCCCTTACACGTTGCATTAGGAAAAACTCCTGCACGAGATCCAGGGGCTTTTGGTCCCAATAGCTTTTTTGGCTTATTATGTCTAGAATATTCCAATTTATATATGTATTAAACTCTCCAGTTAGTATAATTCTTTCCGATTTCTCTTCCATTCTATGTTGTAATGCTCTTAAACTCTGAATTGTACACTTTGCCAGATCCTCATATTCGCCTCTATCCCGTATGATCTGGGTGGCATGTACAAAGTGGCTACAATTACTTTCCCTTCAGATGTATTGATCTCTACTGGAATCAGTTCTACTTGTGAGGGTATATCTAGTTCTATTTCTTTGACTTTTAGATTTTTCTTTGTTAATAATATAATTCCTCCTCCTTTTTTTAAGTTCCTATCTCTTCTCCATATATCGTATTCCTCTAAGTTTAGGATGTCATTTGATATACTTGGTGTTAATTTTGTTTAAGTTAGGCATATCATATGTGGTTCAATTTCTCTTATATAATCATTCATCTCTAATAATTTAGATACGATTCCATCCATATTTGAGTACATCAACTTAATCATCTTATTTACATACTTGTCATGACTTGGTTTTACTACCATCTCCTTTTTATTCACTCCTGTTTATGTACCACTTTCGAACCTGGAATCCAATTACTTTGTAAAAACACGTATTCTTCTCCTCCTCTGATTTTCCCTCGTTCTTTGTTTTTGTTTCCTCCCTCTTCTCTTTTAGTTCCAGCTCTTTTTGAGTTAGACATTTTTTTTTATCCATACATTTTTGAAATCCTCTTTTTCCATGAGTTTCTTTGCATTTTTTTAGTATTTCCTCCACAGTGTTTACACTCTGGAAGGTTACCTTTAGGGGCCTTGACTTATTGCTCTCGTATTTCCCTAACCTTTTGTGTTCCTCTATGTCTTTATTACAGATTCCCTCTGATACTTCCTTCAATATGCTCATTACATTTGCCATCTCCTTTTTGTCTCTCGAGATCGTGTTTCTTATTTCTTCCTCTTCTGTACCAGTGATTACTATAGATTTGTTGATATCTACTGAATCTCTGACTAACTTAGGATTGTTTTGGATGATTCTTTTCACATCCTTTTAAATGTTTTTTCTTCCATCCTTGTTTCTAAGTCTTTCTTTACTTTCACCATTTCAGCATATGTGGTTTCTACATAATTTTTGTAGCTTTGCACCGCTTCAGTCACCTGTGTTATCTTCTCAGTATCACTGCTCTGATCTATCAGATTGCTTGCTTGCCTAATTGTCTCTGTATCATTTCTGAACTCTTCCATAATGCTCTCGTGGTTGACTACTGTACCAGCCATTTCACTGATTAACCTCCTATGTGAACCCACCTCTACTGTCAGCTCATCTATTGTGTCTTTCTTGTTGACTTCTTTTCCTAATTTTTCTATTTCTTCCTCCTGGCAGTCCAACTGTTTCTTAAGTTCATCAATTTCATTCTGAAAAGCCATCTCTAATCTGCTTACTCGTTCCACCAGTTTATTATAAGTTTCCATTTCAATCAGTTCTTGGTCGAAATCATCATCCTGCTTTCTACCTTTATCCCTTTTCTTTTCCAAATTTGTTTTACTAAAGTAGGCCATCATGCAGTACTAAGAGCACAGATTCTACTTACAGTACATTCCCTGGCGCAATTCTACTTACAATATATTCCCTGGCGCAGAGTCGCAGACTAAACAACTGATCAGCTGATCATGTGCATTTTTGTGCTACTTTGTTTTCTTTATTATCTGAACAACAGTTTTACCTAAACATCTTTTTATATTAGGACACCATTTAGTCTAACCTGGTAAAGAGCTTGACTCATATAAGGATACTAATTTTGGTATAACCACTGGCCAGGTTTTGGCCAGGTACGGAGTGGTGTTGATATGCGTCCACTCTGCTTGGCACCTGGTGTGTGTGTGTGTGTGTGTGTGTGTAATTCACCGGGTCGGTCAGGATCACTTGATGGTCGTGATGGTCAGCTTTTACCCTCCCGGAAGGGAGCTGAGAGCTCATATAGTCCGATCTAAGGGCAAGGCTGTGACCTTCACACACGCACACACCCGTCCCCTTGCTCAAGGGGGACAGTAACCACCCACTTCGTCAGTGAAACTTTTCGCAACCTGAGCGAGGCGCGAACTCCCGTCCACCAGTTGGCAAGCGGGAACGTTACCACTGCACCAGCGAGCGGTGTGTGTGTGTGTGTGTGTGTGTAGCTAGCCTGTAACCATTGTGATATTGTAATATTAATATTATTTACAGTGTAATTTGAGTAAGGATGGAACTTTGGGGAATGAAGTGCGTGAAAGGGTACAGCAGGGAAGGAAGGTTGTTGGTTCACTAAAAGCAGTGATGAGAAATAGGGAGGTGAGTATGGAAGTTAACAAGTCGCTGCATGATAGTGTTGTGATTCCTACCCTGACGTATGGAAGCGAGGCGAGGACCTTGCAAGAGGGGAACAAGTCAAGAGTGAGAGCAGTGGAAATGAGTTACCTGAGAGGAGCATGTGGAGTGACATGGAGGGACAGGTTGACGAATGAAGAAGTGAAGGAACGTTGTGGGGTGGATGTGGATGTGGTTGAGAAGATTAGGAGAAATACACTGAGGTGGTTTGGACATGTGGAGAGAATGGAGAATGAAAGACTGACTAAGAGGGTGTATGTAGGGGACGTGGAGGGAGGGAGAGGGAGGGGTAGACCGAGGATGAGGTCGAGGGATGGAGTTGAGAGGTATATGAGGGAGGGGGGTGAGTTGGGGGGAGGGTAGTCAAATGGTGGGTGACAGAGCGACTTGGAGACATTTTGTCTGCGGCCACCCTTTCCGGGATTAGGGCGTCGGGCTATAGATAGATAAAGAATAATTTGCTCCACCTTCTTATAGAAAAAAAGTCAACTCAGTCAGTGCCACTTTCAGTTATTTGAAAGAAAAAATCGACCAGTTATTTGAGTGTGTTTTATACGATTTTCCCATACACATCAGCGTGCCATTCAAAGATGACTATTTAGTTAGTTAATATGTGTCTGTGTGTGTGTGTGTGTGTGTGTGCAATTTGAAGCCCCCAGAAACTCCTGAAGGTTACCAGTGTTCGCCGGATCACTAAATAGCGTGGGGTCACTACCCGCTCAGAGCTGGTGTACCTTCCTTTTAAAAGGAAGTATTATTTTTAACTCAGATATTTTACTGATGCTCTAAATGAGATTTACGCTGAAAAGTTCTCCATGGAGTTTACTAAAAGCCATGAAAGCTTACTGTGTGTTTTTGCATTCAGCACATTTTTATGAAGTGTTATGAATTTCAGTTGTTGGAAAAAATTATTCACACTGTTTCCAAAGATCGTAATCTTTCATTTGGCAAATCCTGACATGATTCTATCCATTATACACTTGATAATAGTAAGAATTGTACGGCCGAAATCTTACGTGGCCGAGATCAGCGACCTGAATTTTTAAAGGCATGGTAATCCTCTTGCTTTGAGAAAACGTCAGTTCTGCTACAATGTATTTTTTTCCACATATATTTTAGCTGCGCAGTCGACCACGGCACTCTAGTTTCCGGATTTATTGGCTGATTTCAAAAGGCGCGGGTGTCAGGTGTGGTGTATGCATATCATCAGCGCCGACCTGGGCCCCTGGCGGCGGGCACGCAAACTACACCACTCTACCCATGAGAAAGCGCCTCCATATGAGCTCATGAGTTCATACGATTTTCAATTGTTTAAGTACCATATTTCTTTAATTTGTTATGCAAGATACAATTCCTTTAAACTCATTCACAATATTTCCTTGCAGATGTAGGCTACATTCACCACCTAAAAACATGACAGTGACCAATACTCACGCAACATGATACTCACATCTAGTAGACTGTAGCACCAGTCAAGCAGGGCAGCACTCCCAAGGTGGATGGAAAGCTGATGATAGGGAGAGCTGGAGCTCCCGTTTCATCAGCCCTCAGGACTAGGTCCCGACCATCCCCCTTTGCTGAACTTTTTCAGCAAAGTAACACAGAGAGTAGGCCAGCATGCTCTCCAGTACAAGTTTCTCTATCAACACCAAACTACATGCACATTACACACCACACTTCCTTTTCAAAATTTAAAAAGAAAAAATGGCATCAATAAACATAGCCTCGGAGTCCCCAGGGGGGAGGGACCTTAAATGCCCCCACCTTCTGCCCCTTTCCCGGTGACGACTCAACATGCCTGGAAACACTGTCTAACCCTCTTCTTCTTCATTTCTGCAACATTCGTGGCCTTTCCTCTAACTTTCGCTCTGTTGAGCACCACCTCTCCTTCTCTAAACCTCACCTTCTTTTTCTAACTGAGACTCAACTGTCTGAGGCAACTGACAGGAAACCCTTTTCTGTATCCTCCTACTTTCTCTATACGCATTTCAAAGCCAAAGGTGGCTGTTGTGTATATATACGCAACAACTTATCTTGCTCTCGTGTTCCTGAACTTGATTCTTCCGAATTCTCTACACTCTGGCTTCGGCTTTCCTGGCATTCTCTGACTAAATATATCTGTGCTGTTTACTTATCTCCTAATTCTACTGACTATCAAAAACTCTTTGACTATCTTACTTCTACGAAGGAACACATTCTACCCATTTCTCCTTTCTCTGAAATCTCCATTCGAGGAGATTTCAATGTTCACCACCACCTTTGGCTCTCCTCTCCTTTCACTGATCCACCTGGTGAACAAGCCTACACCTTTTCTATCCTTAATGACCTAGAGCAGCTTGTACAGCACCCTACCCGTATCCCTGACCGCTTTGAAGAGAGTTCCAACATACTTGACCTCTTCCTTACAACTAATCCTTCTGCTTACACTGTTAATCTTTTCTCTCCGTTAGGCTCCTCCGATCACAACCTTATCATCTTAACCTGTCCTATCGCTCCAGTACGGCCTGCGGACCCTCCAGGGAAATGTCGTCTGTGGCATTTTGGAGCTGCGGACTGGGAGGCCCTCAGGCAGTACTTCTTTGATTTTCCCTGAAATGATTATTGCTTCCGTGGCCAGGAGCCATCTGGGTGTGCCTTGTGCATTACAGAGGTTATTCTTTCGGGCATGGAAGCATACATTCATTTCTCATATCCTTTGACTAATGCACGAAAGCCTTGGTTTAATCACGCTTGTTCTAATGCTGTCCGCAACAAGGAGAGGGCCTATAAAAGGTACCGGAGCCAACCCACCCCTGAATCACATCTTTTATACGTTTCTCCCCGGAATCGTGCTAATTCTGTTCTTCGCTCTGCTAAAAATAATTTCATCCATACTAAGTGCTCTCAACTCTCCTACTCGAATTCTTCCCGCTCCTTCTGGCACCTTGCCAAAAACCTTTCTAACAACTTTACCTCATCATCCTTCCCTCCTCTTTTCTAGTCTGATGGCTCTGTAGCTATTTCTTCAACTGATAAAGCAGATCTCTTCGCTCAGACTTTCTCCTCCAATTCCACCTTAGACAATTCCGGTGCTATTCCTCCATCACTTCCCCCCTCTGACTTCTTCATGGCTGACATTAAAATTTCTTCAGCTGATATATTTTCTGCTGTCACAGGCCTCAATACTAATAAGGCATATGGGCCTGATGGAGTCCCTCCTGTTGTTCTCAAGAACTGTGCTTCTGTGCTTATACCCTGCCAAGGCAAACTCTTTCGCCTTTGTCTGTCAAATTGTACCTTTCCTTCTTGCTGGAAGTTTGCTCTCATTCAGCCAGTCCCAAAGAAGGGTGACCATTCCCAACCCTCCAACTCTCGTCCAATTGCTTTAACATCCTGTATCTCAAAAGTTTTCGATTCTGTTCTTAATAGAAAAATTTTAAAGCATCTTTCCTATCACAACCTTTCTGATCGTCAGTATGGGTTTCATCAGGGACGCTCCACCGGCGATCTTCTCACCTACCTTTCAGACTCCTGGTCATCCTCCTTTCGGGACTTTGGCGAAAGCTTTGCCATTGCACTTGACATCTTTAAGGCTTTCAATCAAGTCTGGCATAAATCTTTAATTTCCAAACTGCCCTCTTACGGTTTCTCTCCTTCTATCTGTGCCTTCATCTCTAGCTTCCTTTCTGGTCGTTCTATAGCCGCTGTTGTAGACGGCCATTGTTCTTCTCCTAGATCTATTAACAGTTGTGTTCCTCAGGGCTCTGTCCTATCATCAACTCTCTTCCTTTTATTCATCAATGACCTTCTAAGCTGTACGTCTAACCCTATCCACTCATACGCTGATGACTCCACCCTTCACCTTTCCATTCGATTCCCGCAACGTCCATCTCAGCAGTTACTTCAGCAAACAAGGGATGAGGGTATGGCACACCTAATGTCTGACTTGGCTCATATCTCGAACTGGGGTAAAAATAATCTTGTTGTTTTTAATGCATCAAAGACTCAGTTTTTGCACCTACCAACCCGACAAAATCTTACACAGGTATACCCACTAATGTTTGATAATATTCAGCTTAATCCTGCATCATCCTTGAACATGCTTGGGGTTTCGTTTACTCGGGACTTGTCTTGGAAAGATCATATTACATCTCTTGTAAAATCTGCTTCCAAGAGATTGGGTGTGCTAAGCCGACTCCGTTCCTTCTTTACCCCTGGACAATTGTTGACTATACAGGG
Organism: Coenobita brevimanus; assembly: GCF_032717465.1. Classification (NCBI taxonomy): domain Eukaryota; kingdom Metazoa; phylum Arthropoda; class Malacostraca; order Decapoda; family Coenobitidae; genus Coenobita; species Coenobita brevimanus. Next base: position 12,174,002 of record NC_136999.1, read on the forward strand.
GTTTTATCCGCCCCTGTGTAGAGTACAACTCTCATGTGTGGGGAGGCTCCTCACATACAGCTCTTCTCAGTAGGGTGGAGTCAAAGGCTTTTCACCTCATTAACTCTCCTCCTCTTACTGACTCCCTTCAACCTTTGTCTCTTCGCCGCACTGTTGCATCTTTATCTCTTTTCTATCGCTACTTCAATGGTCACTGCTCCTCCGAACTGTCTACATGCATTCCTCCACCCCTACGACGGGCGTAGCATCCGTCTAGCAGCAAACTCTCATCCCTTTTCTGTCCAACTCTCTAATGCAAGAGTTAACCGTTACTCCCAGTCCTTCATTTATGCAACAGGTCAACTCTGGAACCGTCTCCCTCTGTCAGTATTTCCTTCCTCTTATGATCTCCTGTTTTTCAAACGCAATGTGTCCAGGCATCTGGAAATGATCGGATCTTGAATTTGGCTCTCTCTTATATTTTGTTTTTCTTGGAAGGAATAGTTTTGCAGGCTCATTGCCTTTGGTTCCTTCTTCCTCACAAAAAAAAAAAAAAAAAAATGTAGGCTGTCCCTAAACTGAGATGGACGCAACCTTCCGGTTCTATTTTGATAAACGCCCATTTTTTCTCCTGTACTTTTTGTAGATAAATCAATATCCTAGTTTCAGTAAAGTAATGCAAAAATTGTATAACAGTGGGTAATTCAAGTTGACCCCACTTTTGCACTTTACATTAAGTTATCTGGCGAGCGGTGGCATCTTTTTCCAGTTTGTGGGGGCCATTTATTTGTATGGTGTATCACATTTAAGAACTAAAATGTACCTCAAAACATTTCATATAGGAAAATAAAAGAGATATAAATGAAAGGCATAAAGACGAGGTGATGATTAAATTAGACACATGGCATAACAGGTGGAAATAAATCAAATGTAGACTAATATGGGACAATAAAGCACAAATGCAGTGTAAAAGAGAGTGATTAGTAAAATATGTAAAAATAAAAGGAAAAGAAAAATGTTAACTTTGTAAACTACAGAGCAAATGAAACAGTTGATAGAGATGTTTTGAGTTTTGTTGTTGGTAGATAAAAGTAAAGGCTTAAAACGTGTCGTTTACTGCTGCTTCACAGATGAGCCAGGGAGGAGAGACGAGGAAGCGAAAGGAAAGGGCTCTAATGAGACACATCTAGGATGTCCAGACACTGCTCCAAAGCAAGTAAAAGGTATCCAGTTTCCTTCAAAACAATTTGGACTTAAGAAAACCTTTCTGAGGAGCTGGTACGAAACATATTAGATCTGAACTCCTCAAATTACTCCTGACTGACCCTGAACGAAAGTCCTGAAAATTTAGTTAGTTCCTTTTAGGATTTCCTGTTATAGTAAGCAACGCACTGCCTCCAACAAGTTTGAATTTGCCGGTACTTAGCAGTTACTTACTGTTTTCCGTAACAATTTTACATACTATAACAGGTTTATTGAAGCTCTTTTCTTTTCGGTCTTACGGCACAAAAAATTATTGCATTTTAGCATATTAGACTGGAATTCCGCAACTTATTCCTGACTGTCCCTGAGCGATAGTCCTGAAAATTCAATTAGTTCCGTTTAGGATTTGCTGTTATAGTAACTATATACCGCAGTGCTTAATACAAGTTTGAAATATATCGTTACTTTAGCAGTTACTAATTGTTTTCTGGAACAATTTTACATACAGTTCCACCTTCTAAAGCTATAAAGAAGAGTATGTGCATTATGACTGACGGAAATCTGGATACTCTACAAACAATTCTTAGGGCGACTGTACATTTACATGATCCATGCATATAGTTCAGAGTTGTGAATGGCACAAATACTTGGGAGCTTTGCTTTGAAGAGATTCTGATGTTTGATTACTTCTCCACCAGAATTCTATGGGATTCCATATCTAATTATGAACTGTAAAATGCAGTAAGTTTAACTAGAAGAAAGTTACATAAATTCAACTGCTAGAGATTCTGACCTTATTTTGCAGTTTAACTTACTGTGCAGTATATTTAATTTCTGCATCTTTTAAAGGCTATCATTACCATTTTACCCTTGACATTTCTATGATCATCGTTCGGACTTCCATACTCTGCGATAGTTCGCTAAAATGCGTGGCTGCAGGGGAGAACTCACACTTTCTCATGCAACAATGCACATATATAAACAATACACAATAATAGTAATGAGAAGAACTAATTCCTAAGGTAAGAAAGAATATATATGAAACAGACAAAAATTTCTAGAATGTTCCTCACATCTCAAGATAATTATAACGACTAACCTAATCCTAGAACACCTAATTTCTACAATAATCTGCACATCTCTAGATATAACCACTAACCTAGGCTAATCCTACTAGCAGTACACTGTCCCTCCCACAACACTGTATCATCCATGATATAACCATGTAATCCTATCTATATCTTCCGGGCTAATAGGTTGTCATTGTTGCCTCTGCTGTTTAGGTCCCACGGAGTCTAGAGCACCTTCTATCCCTAACCCATCTGCCAAGTTGTCGCTTCTAATTGCAGCATCCTGAGCACTGAGCAAGAGAACTACCTCCATGTCCATGGTATGAAGAACTTACAGTGCTGTCAATGGCTCTGTCGCTGTCCTGAGCTCTCCTTTCATTTCTGGTGTTCAGCAGATCCTCGGGTTCACTTCAAGTGCAAGTTCCATGTCCACGTTCCCTGTGGCACTCCAAGTGCAAGTCCCATGTCCACGTCCCCTGTGGCACTCCAAGTGCAAGTCCCATGCCCACGTCCCCTGTGGCACTCCAAGTGCAAGTCCCATGTCCACGTCCCATGTGGAAAGCACATCTGTGCATTTCACCAAGAGCCTCTTCAGCTGCTCCATCTGTGACTTCTCCACTGGGCGCTCTTGGCAAACAGATCCCACAAGTGGTTGGGTAGTTCTTCCTGGGTCTCAACTGTACTCCTCTTGCATAAACTACTTGGTGGCTCCTGACTGACTTCTTGGCACAATTCCACAGCTGTACCGTGATGTATCATCTTAAGACGAAGTGAAAAGCTGACAATGATGACGGATACTTCCTTTACCACCAAGGTTCTGCCAGCCATTGCTCCCACTCCTATTATGCCATGGCTCCCGTGCTCCACCAGTCCCATTCCAGTGTGCAACATGCAGGGCAGCAGCATCTCTGATGCAGGGGAGATAACTGTTAATCCATCTGTTAATTACTAATAGACTTGCATATTCCATGGCCCTCAGGGGAAGACTCCTTCCTCCAAGCCACTTTTGCACTGAAAGGAAGTCAGGCAGGCAGTGGAGCGACACCAGGCAGTCCAGCCCAGGATGCAGGGATCTTTGATGTTCGCAGCACATATGATCAGGGTCTCCTCCTTCCCTTCCAGATGCATCTTGACACTCATCGGTCCCCCAAGCTCAGCGCTGCACCCAGTAATTCCACACAGCCACTGCAAAGTCTCTGGAAGCTGCCAATGACCCACCACATTCAGCTGCACCAAAGTCCTCTTTGATCCTTTGCTGATGACCATTGGGTATACTGCTCCCTCAATCTGACCATCCCCCTCTGTGCACGTGTCACTGGTACTTAATGGGTGCGCTGGGTGCTGACCCTCAACCAGACACTCTTTAAGGACTTCGACTCCTTTACTCGCTGCATTTCACTCCTCACTTTATCCCCCACAATACAGGAAACCTCTTCCCGCACTTCTCTTACTTGGTAACTCGTTCTCCCAAGCTTGTCGCACGCCACCTCTTGTTGTTGCTTCAGTCTCCTGGCCCCGTCCTACAGCTCCTTACCTACCTGTTGAAGCTCCTGTCTCCTCCCACTTAGCTTTTCCTCTGGTCTTGTGTGGAGTTGTGCTAGGGCTATTTTTTAGTTCTTCCTGAAATTTATTTTGTTCTTGTGCTGTCAACACTGTGAGCATATATTTCTTTTGTTCTATGTTTATGTTCTCGATATTTTAGTTCTTATTGCTGTTTCTTTGGTTTCTGCTGTGCTGTCACTGAGAGTATATCTGCCAGAGATATGCCATTCTGTCAGCCTGTCCACACGTCTTCATTTCTTAAAATGTATCCCACTCCTGAAACCACTTGTTACACCGCAGGAGTTCCATTGATATGTCGCGAGCGACACGTAGACAGGAAAGGCAGTTAATCAAAGGCAGACGAATACTTCGGGGTTTCATTCCTTCTCTGTACAGCTGAGGTACATTTGCAAAACACTGACTTTTCTCTCCCAGAATAACTCTGTTCTTCACTCAATACTTCTTGTTCACTGGCTGACTAACTCTCTCTTACACTCTGTTTACCTACTCTATCCTTCAGTGATTTCTCTCGCTATTTGACTCACTTTGTCACTGATTCACTGACTGTTCACTAGTGAAAAACACAACTCGCTCCGTCTGTCAGTCATGGCAACCTGACTAAAACTCAACTCTCTGGCATACTGCCAGCAAGCCAGGTGGGCCTCTTAATATCCCCCCCCCCCCTGCTCCTGCTACTAGCACAAACCAGAAAATTTTAGTAAAGACCTGCTATTTCTGAAGGAAACAATATACATTCTAGAAGCTAGATCCTAGGAGAGAGCTCACATTTTCTTACACAATAATGCACTTAAACCAACAATAACAATAATGACAAGAACTGGTTCTTACTGTAAGAGATGGAGAAAAATCAAAATAAATGGCGGAATCTTCAGAATGTTCCTCATATCTCCAAATACAAACACAGCCCTATTCCTAATGGCATAATAATATTGTACACTTGTACAGTCACCCCAAGAAGCGATGGCAGAGTTTCAGATTGCTTCGGTCACTCTGCGTGCCATACATCCAGTGAAAACTTAGTAAATGCAAGGTAAAAATCCTTTGCCTTCATCACATCGTATCAAGTAAAATATATAGCAGTCACGCTAAGCATAACAAGGGGTAATGATATATAAAAAGTTAACACCTACATACGTTTCCTGTCTGAATGAATGTGTAATGTATTACTTCATGTGCGGGTTCGCAGCATAACTCCGTGTTCCTGATTTATTTGTTTCGCAGGATTTCTAATACGGATGCTCTACTTCTGAAGACCAGTTAAGGAAAATTCTTTTGACTGCAATGCACTACTCTATTTTCAAATGCCATGGTGATGATATAGCAACAATAAGGATGCCACAGCAATGAAATTATTCATAGCAATGATACCCTACCTGCGGTAGCAGCAATACCATTCTGCCTTTTATTCCTTGTCCTCCCCTTGCTTATAATAATTATAATTTGCTACCTTATTCCCAAATTATGCAAAACTATTTTCAATTTCAACGAGGTATGACAAATTGTACCCTTGTTTCTTACATTAGGCAATAAAGAGGACCAAAACATGAGTTTTTGAACTCTTGCAAAGGGGCGTATTCAAACACTGGGGGCTTAGCCCAGCCCAGAAATCTTTAGATTTTCACTGGATAATTTTCAAGTTACTTTAGAGTAAAATGAATATAAGATGTGAGACAGTACTGTGCTTTACCAAAAGGTTCTGGTCAGGTGCTTAGGCTAACTTTCGCAACATGAAAAAAAAAAAAAAATGTACAATCTGAGTTGTGACAAAACTGTTTAACTCTGTGTCTTGTCCATCTGACACTTTCCTCTTCATCTCTCCAGAAGCTCTTTTGGTGTCTCAACTGTCTGTCGCACTCATATTCTGTGCTTTCTCCTCCTGTTCTTTCCTCCTGTCTCCTGCTCTGCTCATAAAAAGGATGCAATCAGCATATGCCAAATAACATCTAACCAAATCTCTCATTTTTTGAAGTGATGATTAGGTCATAAACACACGTTATTATAAGTTTATTTTAAACATAGACATAACATATTCAATTTTTTTTTCTGGGGAGGAAGGATCAGGGTGTGGCATCTTGATTTTAGTTGGGCGAATATGTCAGTCACTTTGTCAAAATCAAGGCTTCAAATCTTCTCTCTCTCTCTCTCTCTCTCTCTCTCTCTCTCTCTCTCTCTCTCGATTGACAACACTGCCAGATCATTGAGCTTCTCCTGGCCCATGGTGCGCCTAAACCAAGTATGTGGTCGGCGAAGAGCACTAAATGATCGCTCACAACTGCAGCTACTGACCAGGATGGTAAGGGCCACCTGTAAGATGTCTTCAGTGATGGGAACATCATAGGATCAAAGAGCTTGAATACACTCAGAATGTCTGGGATGGCTTCTGACCCCTTCCTGCTCAAAAAGCTTTTCGCCACCATGACCTCTTTTGGAACTAGTTGAATTTTGTATTGCGAGGCTAGTTTCTCTAGGGATTGCATGCACAGGAAGGTTTCAGAGGCTGTGTGACATGCTTGGATGCCAATCATGACATCTCTCCCAACACTAGAAAAACGGTTCTCCAGCTCATTGGACATTCGATTGATGCAAGGGTAGAAAAGTCTCTGCTTGAGATGTTCCGAATCATTAAGCAGGTCTGATCTGGAACCACAGGACAGGACACTTCCAGTACAAAGTCATTCATCTTCCGTTTCCTTCTTGGACCGAGAGAAGACTCCTGGATGTTTTTCCTCCCTTCGTGCTGCCTTTGTCATGGCACATATCTCTTCAGCCACCTGTACAGTTCGCTGGCTAACCAGGGTGTCATGGACTGCACTTTTGTAGTGCACTGCTTGTGCCAAGTCGACGGTTTCTTTCTGAAGAACCTTGCGAAACCCTTCAGTGATGCCAAGCAACTTTTGAACACAACCAACAGGTAGACCACGGGGAGCTTGAATAATTTTGAAGGCAGACCCAGTGCTGTTGGTGTTTTGATCTTCTGAAGAGATTTCATGACAGCAGGAAAAATTTTCAGGAGTGCATTAACAGAGGACAACTGATAAGACCATCGGGTGTTTGATATTTGTACAAGCTCTCTCTGCTCAATGTGGGGCTCTTTCTGAACGGAAGCAAACTGGTCGTGGTTGACTGTAAACACACTGAAAAATGAGTAGAGGTTTTCAAGCAGATCAAAAAAATCACTAGCGTCAGGAATGGCCTTGCAGGTGTGGCAATGGACCAGGTTTAGGTCATGTGCATAGCAATGCACATAGACAGCCTCTGGGTGTTTTTCCCGGAAAAGAACTTGACCCCTCGAACAGATCCACTCATCACTGCTGCACCGTCCTATGTTTGGGCGACAACTTTCAGGTCAGCAATGCTGTTGGACACAAGAACCTGTTCGACTGCATTTGTGATCGCTTCTGCACCATAGCCATCCAGTTTCTTCAAGCAAAGGAAGCTTTCCTTGATGTTATATCTGGTGGAACATATTGCACACACACAGCGAGCTGTTCTGTGTGCTTCGTCTGCCATTACAGCAAACATCTTTGATTCCTTTGCGTCTTGAATAATCTGTGCCGTGACCTCTGGGGAGCAACATCCGATTCATTGTTTTGAGAATACGACGAGAGGTATGTACAACTGGCAAGAGATTTGTATCTCTGCAGGAAAGGGTCGAACTTTTGCAGCAGCTGTATACATTCAATTAAGTTCCCTTGGTTGTGGCTGTCATTCGATTCACTGTGGCCAGAATAATTCTGCTTCCGCTGCAGACTATTCAGTATGCAGCAATGAAGGCAAAAGAAAGATGGTCTAGCTACTACTGGCTACAGAAACTGGAAGAGGGCTCTGGTTTCGTTTAGGGACCACGAGAAGACTTCATTATGCAAGGCCTCCATGGTGGCATGGATGAGCTACAAAGGATGCAAAGTTCATGGTGACGTTGCTGAGCAGCTGCAAACTGCTAGTGTAGCTGAGACCAATGAAAGAAAGGAGCGTTTCAGCCACATTATTTCGGTTACTGTCTTTCTAGGTAAACAGGGCATTTCTTTACGTGGCCGAGAGAGAGAGAGAGAGAGAGAGAGAGAGAGAGAGAGAGAGAGAGAGAGAGAGGATGAGTGGGTGGGGAGACGAATAGATACACCAGACAGATAGACAAGACAAATAGACAGGTTGCTAGGTAGGTAGATAAAAAACAGGATAGCGAGAGGAAGATAGAAGGACAGATACTTAGAGATAAACTGATAGATAGGCAGGTAGTTAAGTAGATAGGAAGAGAGACAGACAGGCATATAAAAAGACAATATATATATATATACATACATATATATATAGATACATACATACATAACAGACGTAGATAGACAGACAGGTAGGTAGACAGGTAGGTACAGTGCATAAGTTAACAAACAAAAAGACTGATGGATGGATAGATAGGGAAAAGAATGTGTTGCTTGACACTGGAGGGTGGCCACACACCTGCGTGTCTGTGGAGGGAGAAGTAAGATACAGAGAAAGACAAAGATGGATGGGTGGACGGGCTGATGGATGGGTGGTTACATTATATGTGGATGACAACGGAAAGAATGAAGGAATGAGAAGAGTGAGTTTCGTCATCAACCCCGCGCATTACGATTTCTCTATGCATGTATGTGTGTACGTATGGACGTTATATATGTACCTACATATCAATCTGTCTATCTGTCTACCTATCTATATGTGGGCGTCCTACTATCGTGAATATAAGTCCTGACGCAGATGTGAACATGAGTTAGGTCTCTATCGGTAACACTGCAATTCCGTCCATCTCTCCCCCCCTCCTCCTCTTGCACTCCTCCCTCGCCACCAGAAACTCCGCCCCCAACTCTCTCTCTCTCTCTCTCTCTCTCTCTCTCTCTCTCTCTCTCTCTCTCTCTCTCTCTCTCTCGAGTTACAGTCAACTATCCTGGAAGGGGTTATCGTTACAGGAGCAGGAGAATTTCTGAATCCCAGAGGAGAGAACCGAGTCGATCCTCAGCTAGGCCATGAACGGGGATTATTTCGTAGCGTGTTATTTGATGAACAGATTTGTTCCTACACCATTAAACTAAACACCAACCAATGGGACTATTCAAGCAACTAACATCTTTATGGATCATTAAGTAAGGTATATGTGTAATGACTAAGGAACCTTGTAAAATATTTAATATAAAGGGAATCACTAAATACAAGCAATATTAATATTGTCCCTTATAATAAAGAACGTTAATATCGCATTACTGTATGTGTGTTTTCAGTAAAACACCCTAACCCAAAGAGTTCATACGAAAAAACTTTAAAGATTGTATATATTTTTTAGAGCAAGGCAGTACTCCAAAGAGATTACATGTACACTTTTAGACACCCGTATTTTTTTTTTTTATACAAGGAAGAAGGAACCAAAGGCCAAGAGCCCGCAACCTGTTCCTTCCAAGAAAGAAACAAAAACAATACCAAAGAGAGCCAAATTAAAAATCCGATCATTTCGAGATGCCTGAACACACTGCGTTTGAAAGTCTGGAGATCATAGGAAGCAGGAATTAGACAGAGGGAGACCGTTCCAGAGATGACCTGTTGCATAAATGAAGGCCTGAGAGTAACGGTTAACTCTTGCACTATAGAGTTGGACAGAAAAGGGATGAGAGTTTGTTGCTAGACGGATGCTGCGCGTCCGTCGTAGACGTGGAGGGATGCAAGGAGACAGTTCAGAGGAGCAAGGACCATTGAAGTAGCTACAGAAAAGAGATAAAGATGCAATAGTGCGGCGAAGAGACAGATGTTGAGGGGAGCCAGTAAGAGGAGGAGAGTTAATGAGACGAAAAGCCTTTGACTCCACCTACTGAGAAGAGCTGCATGTGGGGAGCCTTTCCACACATGAGAGTTGTACTCTACACAGGGGTGAATAAAACCCGTGTATGAAGTTAACAACTGTGCAGGGATAAAGACGGTACGGAGTCGGCTTAGCAGACCTAATCTCTTGGAAGCAGATTTTAAAAGAGATGTAGTATGATCTTACCAAGATAAGTCCCGAGTGAACGAAACCCCAGGCATGGTCATGGATGATGCAGGATTAATCTATCTATCTATCTATTGCCAGACGCCATAATCCCGTAAGGGGTGGCCATTTGACTTTGAGTTATTTGTTTTACGCGGAGAGGCACTAACCATCCACCAACCCACTTGTTGACACGTTGGGAGCACGTTAAGCTGAGTATTATTAAACATTAGTGGGTACTCCTGTAGAAGATTTTGTCGGGCTGGTAGGTGTAAGAACTGAATCTTTGATGCATTTAAAACAGCAACATTATTTTTACCCCAGTCAGAGATACGAGCCAAGTCAGATATTAGGTGTGCCATAGCCTCATCCCTTGGTTGATAAAGTAACTGCTGAGATGGACGTTGCAGGAACCGAATGGAAAGGTGAAGGGTGGAATCATCAGCGTTACGAGTGAGTAGGGTTATCTGTACAGTTTAGCTGTACAGCTGAGAAGATCATTGATGAATAAAAGGATGAGAGTTGGTGATAGGACAGGGCACTGAGGAACACCACTGTTGATAGATCTAGAAGAACAATGGCCGTCTACAACAGCGGCTATAGAACAACCAGAATGGTAGATATAGATGAAGGCACCGATAGAAGGATAGGAACCGTAAGAGGGCAATTTGGAAATTAAAGATACCGGTATTTGCCAGACTTGATCGAAAGCCTTTGAGATGTCAAGTGCAATGGCAAAGCTTTCGCCAAATTCCCAAAAGGAGGATAACCAGGAATCTGAAACGTAGGTGAGAAGATCACCAGCGGAGTGTCCATGACGGAACCCATATTGACGTTCAGAAAAAAGGTTGTGGTAGGAAAGATGCTTTCAAATTTTTCTGTTTAAGATTGACTCAAAAACTTTAGACACAGGATGTTAAAGCAATTTGACGATAGTTAGACGGTTGGGCATGGTCGTCCTTCTTTGGGACTGACTGAATGAGACCTTCCAGAAAGAGGGAAAGGTACAAGTTGATAGACAAAGGCGAAAGAGTGTAAGCACAGAAGCACAGTTCTTGACAACAGGAGGGACTCCATCAGGCCCATATACCTTGTTAGTATTGAGGTCAGTGATGGCAGAAAATACATCCGAAGAAATTTTAATGTCAGCCATGAAGAAGTCTGAGAAGGAAAGTGATGGAGGAACAGCACTGGAATCGTCTAAGGTGGAAGTGGAGGAGAAAGTCTGAGTAAAGAGATCTGCTTTATCAGTAGAAGAAATAGCTACAGAGCCATCAGGGTAGAAAAGAGGAGGGAAGGATGATGAGGTAAACGTGTGAGAAGGATTTTTGTCAATGTGTCAGAAGGAGTGGGAAGAATTCATCTTGGAGTGTTTAGAGCATTTAGTACGGATGAAATTATTTCTAGCAGAGTGAAGACCAGACTTAGCATGATACCAGGCAGAAACATAAAAAAGATGTGATTCACGGGTAGGTTGGCTCTGGTACCTTTTATAGGCCCTCTCCTTGTTGTGGACAGCATTAGAACAGGCGTGATTAAACCAAGGCTTTCTTGCATTAGTTAAAAGATATGAGAAGAGAATGTATGCTTCCATGCCTGAGAGAATAACCTCCGTAATGCGCAAGGCACACTCAGATGGCGCCCTGCCATGGAAGCAAAAATCATTCCAGAGAAAATCAAAGAAGCTCTTCCTATGGGCCTCGCAATCCTCAGCTCCAAAGTGCCACAATCGACGTTTCCTTGTAGGGTCCACAGGCCATACCAGTGCGATAGGACAGGTTAAGGTAATAAGGTTGTGATCGGAGAAGTAAAACGGAGAGAAAAGATTAATAGTGTAAGCAGAAGGATTAGTTGTATGGAAGAGGTAGGGTGCTGTACAAGCTGCTCTAGTCAGTAAGGATAGAAAAGATGTAGGCTTGTTCACCAGGTGGATCAGTGAAAGGAGAAGAGAGCCAAAGGTGGTGATGAACATTGAAATCTCCTAGAATGGGGATAACAGAGGAAGGAGAAATGGATAGAATGTGTTCCACTGTAGAAGTAAGATAGTCGAAGAATTTTTGATAGTAGAATTAGGGGATAAGTAAACAGCACAGATATATTTAGTCAGAGAACGATACGAAAGCTGAAGTCAGAGAGCAGAGAATTCAAAAGAATCAAATTCAGGAACACGAGAGTAAGATAAGTCGTTGAGTACAGATATACAACAGCCATTTTTGGCTTTCAAATGAGTATAGAGAAAATAGGAGGATACAGAAAAGGGTTTGCTCTCAGTTGCCTCAGACAACTGAGTCTCAGTTAGGAAGAGAAGGTGAGGTTTAGAGGAGAAAAGGTGGCGCTCAACAGAGCAAAAGTTAGAGGAAAGGCCGCGAATGTTGTAGAAATGAGGAAATGAATCAGACAGTCGTTCCAGGCAGCTCGCTGAGTCGCCACCGAGAGAGGTGCAGATGGTAGGGGCATTTATGCCCCCCCCCCCCGGGGACTCCGAGGCTTGGTTATTGGTCGCCATTTTTCTTTTCTAATTTTGAAAAGGAAGTGTAATGTGTGCTGTGCATGTAGTTTGGTGTTGACAGAGGAACTTGTACGGGAGAGCATGCTGGCCTACTCTCTGTGTTACTGAGACACTGAAAAAGTTATGAAAGGTGGATGGTCAGGAACTAGTCCCGAGGGCTGATGAAACGGGAGCTCCAGCTCTCTCTGTCATCAGCTTTCCATCCGCACTGGGAATACTGCCCTGCTCGACTTGTGCTGCAGTCTACTCCGTTAGAGCTATTAAATGTTAAAGAAGCAGTTGAAGGGTTCCAGGTTCGATTCTCGCCTTGTGCGACAGAGAGGATATTTTTGGTTTACCCTATAACACATCCTTAATCTAAGGGCACTATAGACATCACCGTATGAATAAACGATGGCATATATTTCTGGCAAGTTATTTTGTCCCTCATATCTAATTTGCATCGGTATACTCCTTTATCAATTGGCTAATTCTAATTCTCAGCACCCTTACATGCTGCGAATATTGTATGCAAATGCTGGAGTTTGTCACATATTATCGAATCCCTTATTCTTCCTCCGACGAGAGAGAACATCAGCTCGGTTAAATCAAGCTTTCCGGTTCCCCCTCCCCTCACACCTTCCCACCCCCTGTAACTTCCAAACAAATGTTCGGATAGCATTGTTTCACCTTCGTCTTGTTCTAGGTCATCAGTTTCTACAGTAACGTTTAACCCTTCACTTGATAATGCACAATTAGTCTTCTCAAGACGAAAGAAAACTTTTATTTTACATACATTCGTATGGAGTTAACCGTAAATAACAACTTCGCGGTAATGTGAGTTGCTGTTTTTATTATAACTGATATTACTTTTAACGTTAATGTATTTAGTAGTAGTAGTAGTAGTTGTTGTAGCAGTACTTGTTGTTATTTTAGTATCATTTATCAATCCTGCCACCTTTTAAGGATTATTTGGGCACACATCATTATACAGAGGCAAAGAAACATACCAGTTATGTAATGCATTCGTTTCATAAACATGGGCGCGTAGATTATTCCTCCATATTTTGCTGATTGTCGTACAGTTCTTCCTCTCTTCTTCCATCCTTCGTATGCTTTGTCTTACAGATCTCAGACGCCTCATATTCTTTTATTTAATAATTCCTGTCCACTGTTCCATTCAAAATACCCGTCTCATGCTGGATTAGTCTTTTCACCCACGTCATCACCAGCATTTTTGTTGTTATGGTACCACAAAGCCGTATTGATTTTAATGTATTTGTAAATATATTCAGTCCAACAATTATATTTTATTGAAGCCCAGTTCCGTATTTCCTTTTTTTTTTTTTTTTTATAATAAATATGCAGTTGTACCACAAACTGGCTGGAGAATAAAGTATAGGGTGAATGAAAGATGGAAAAGGAGTGACGTAAAAGGAAACATAACAAACACTTTTTTTTTTTTTTGACTGGCGACTCGATCTCTATAGCCAGAACTTTTGGTGTACATTTATAGTAAATAGTAATTTGGAGGTAAATGAAGCCCACATAACGATAACCATTTTTTAAAATTCCTGTTACACGACAGGTTCAGCCCTACCTGGACCCTCTTCGCGTGTGTATACGAAAGCGTGAGATGTGTATATATATATATATATATATATATATATATATATATATATATATATATATATATATATATATATATAAAACAGGCTTTTGGACCTTATAGCTTCAACAGCGAAATGCAGATTCACTGCAGGTGTTCGAATATATTGACTCAGATCATTGTTTAGTGAAATGCAGATTGACTGCAGGTGTTAGAATATATTGGCTCAGATCATTATTTAGTGGTAGGTGGTGGCGACCGTCATCCACTCACTTGATGTAGTGCTGCCTACTTCTTCCTTAGCCTTTATCATTCTTTTTCTGTGTCTGACCTCATCTCTTCCTATTTCTCCCATCTTTCCTGTCACTTCTTATTGCCTTTCTTTCCGTTACAGGTGGCATTACATTGAGTGACAAGCCAAATGGTTTCCTGTAAGCCAAGAAACCGTTTACAACGTTGGGTGGTAACCATATAACGAAACCATACTTGCTTCCTACATGTCAACAAGTGCGTTGGTGGAGGGTTAGTGCCCCTCCCTGTAAAACATATAACTCAGTCAAATGGCCACCCCTTACGGGATTATGGCGTCTGGCAATAAATAGATAGATAGCTAGATCATTATTGCTGCATTGAGATACGAGAATACATAAGTATTGTTGTCTCAACTGAATCTGACTTATGTAAAATAGTATTTGGTAAATAAGCATTCATCTTCGAACGGATCATGAAACTTTATATTCTTTCAGGTTTTAATAAAATGACAAATGTGAATGTAAAATACGTAACATACTGCTGATTTAACGATCTGGTATTTCATTTTACGAAGAGGCTTTGGCAAAAACGTTTAAAGATATTATACCTTCGATGAGAGAGAGAGAGAGAGAGAGAGAGAGAGAGAGAGAGAGAGAGAGAGAGGAGATTATGGTGTGATTATTTTGAAAGCCGCGTTTTTGTCGTCCAAGCTGAGGGATTGGATTCGAAGCCATCTTCGGTAAAACCAAGCTGCGCTGTTTTTGTCGGCCAAAGTGATACGACGCCGGGCCAAGCGTTTGTCATCAAAACCAAGACCGTCTTCGTATCCCACCCAAGCGTGGTCGGGAGCAGTCTTGGTGTTGCTTGGGGAGAGTGAGATTGGCCAGCAAGGACACATAAATGATAAATATCCTGAAATTAGCATTATGTACATAAAATTAGGGTGCAGGTGGCTAATATTAACGACATATAGACCCAGTTCAGCACAAATAACGGCTACATGTAAGTTGCATATTCGTCAGAAGATCGTCTTCGGAGAACCCCTCTGTTTACTTTGCGATTGGCACGTAATTTTTCGGTTCTGTGTATCCTGGACTGTTTTTGCGGACAAAAACCAAGCGCCCCAAGATGCGCTTCGAATCCCAAGCTCCAGCTTGGACGACAAAAACACGCCTGTATGGCTGTGGTGGTCGAGGCTTAACCATGGGAGGGGCTTATAGACGCGAGACGGGAAAGAAAGAGGGAGGGAGAGGGAGGAGGGAGCGTGACTTGAAAGAGGGAGGAAGGGACAACAATGGTACAAACACAATTCACGATTCTCTGTCAGGTGGGTGGAGCGATACTTTTGTCCACGATAGTAGAGTACATGTGTGTATTATATATACATACATATTCAATGTATATCAATAAATTAATGTGTGTGTGTGTGTGTGTGTGTGTGTGTATTATATTTAGACATACATACACATTATATACACATAAATATATCCATCCATCCATCCTACGTTGCCCCATGAGGAGCGTAGGAGCCCAGGGCTAGGCAGTTGGTTCTGACATTTAAGATGAGTGACCAACCTCACTCATCCTGAGTAGCATTACGTGAGCAATAAACCCCAACAATCCCTTGGATATAAACCTTCACCGGCTCAATCTGATTGGAGCACAATAATTACCCACTAAACCACCAGGCACCAAAAGTTGGTTATATGGTTACTACCCAGCGTAGTAAATAGTTTCCTGGTGTACAGGAAACCATTTGGCTTGTCACACAGTGTAGAGTCACCCATAGGCAGAAGGAACAGGAAAGAATGAAGGAATGAAAGACAGAAGAGGGAGTGTAAAGTCACCCGTAGGCAGAAGGACGAGGAAAGAATGAAGGAAAGAAAGACAGAAGATGGAAGGAAAGAAGGAATGAGGAGAGGACAGGGCAGACACCCGAGAGCAGCACTACACTGAGTGAGTGGATGGTGAGCGCCCCCACCTACCACAAAATATTATATATATATATATATATATATATATATATATATATATATATATATATATATATATATATATATATATATATATATATATACTGTATATAGATAGATAGATAGAAGGATAGATATACACAGACATATCTGTATCTATTTATCTATATGTCTATATCTATATCTATCTACATACCTATATATATATATATATATATTGTTACGGAACAGAGAAAGATAATGTACACTTTAAGTGAGAATATTAAAAATTACTACTGTCCCGTAAAGTTCCAGGTTCAAAACAAGAGTTAGGTAAAATTACAAGTTAAAGTTTAATGCTCAAACTAACAACAAAACATTTAGGACTCATAAGGATAATGTAATGGCAAATAAACAGGTTAAATATATGGTTAACTGCAATAGCCTCTATTAACACGAAATTAGCAAGAGTAAATTTATCTAAGTCAGCCCTGATAAAATGAGATACCAGATAATACTCAGTGAATGCCAGATAAATTATTACAGATACAAAATAATATTAAAAATGACTGAATAAGAACCTTTACATAAATTACAAAAACCTTACTTGGCCTAAGAATTAACCTTATGCTACACAGTACAAGAAAAAATGCAATAACAGTTATACTCAAATTACACACAGCTGCTAGATGTTTGGAGATTTCTTGAACACTCACAATAATAATAACTGTACAGGGGAGGACAGAGATGTGAACAAAATGAGGAGCAGATCTAAGTGGCAATGATGCAGAGACTGAGCTCATTATATAGGGGCCAGGAGAGCTTGATACAACTTGTAAGAAGGACACGCAAATGAAGCCATGGGGACAAAGAGCTGAAAATCCCGCTCTGAATAACAGAGAGAACGACTTACTCTTCTATAACGGTAGAAGGGGGGGACTGAGGCAGAACACGCTCGTGATCAAACATGCAGCATACTGTGCGTTAAAATTACACATAGGCTATGTAACACCTCCCCACAAAGAAAAAATAAATTTACAAAGGAAATTTCTTATTACTCTAAAACAATCTGTACATGGCATTACAGAACATGCAAATGTCTTTCCTAATGTTACAAAACATGAGATCCCCCCAGCACGCTCAGTCATAGGCACCTGCCAGTATCCCCTTAACAAACCAAACTTACCTATGCACCTAGCCTTTCCGATCTTGCCCATGCAATCTTCCACACGAGGGAGAGGGCAAGTGTCTGTTTTGGTTATCTGATTAACACGTCTGTAGTCAATGCAAAGCCTCTGTGACCCACCTGGCTTAGGGACTAGAGTGACAGGAGAACTCCACTCGCTCTGACGGAGCTCAATCATCTTGTGGTCCAAGAGGTAGCCAAGCTCCTTCTGGATGAGAGGAACTTTCACTGGGTTCACACGGTAAGGAGGCAGTTTAATTGTCTTTGCGTCTCCAACCTCGACATCATGCATCAACACAGTAGTTCTTCCTGGAGTGGCACGGAACACTTGCGGGTACTCCTGCAGTAATGCCGAAAACTCCTGCCTTTCCGCGGGAGGTAGATGAGAAAGCTTAGTCTGGAAATCATTCATGATATCAGGATTCTTCGGCAAACTATTACTCAGGCTCATACTGCATGGGAGAGCTTCACTTGCAGACTCGGGTGGAACAGCTACAGTGCAGACTGGATTATTTTCGTCCCGCCTGTGATATAACTTTAACATGTTGATGTGACATAGTTGCTTGCTCTTTCTACGATCTGGTGTGGCGATGACATAGTTGACATCACTGAGTTTCTTCTCCACGAAATAAGGGCCACTAAACTTGGCTTGAAGAGGTTGCCCATGAACCGGTAGCAGAATCAAAACCTGATCTCCTGGCTGAAAGTGGCGTAACCTGGACTTCTTATCATACCAAGTCTTCATCTTCTCCTGAGCAGCTCCTAAATTCTCTCTCGTCAGCTGTAAAGCAGTGGACAGCCATTCTTTGAACTTCATCACATACTCCAGCAGGTTGACGTCATCTTCCTCCGACAGCCAGCATTCCTTGAGTAACTTAAGGGGTCCTCTTACTTCATGGCCAAACAGTAGTTCAAAAGGTGAGAAGCCCAGTGATTCATTTGGAGATTCTCTTGCGGCAAATACAACAAATGGAAGACCTTTATCCCAGTCTTTCTGATGTTCCAAACAGTATTTCTTGAGCATCGATTTGAGTGTTTGATGATATCTCTCCAACACTCCTTGGGTCTGGGGATGGTAAGCTGAAGACGTGATCTGGGTGATGCCCAACTCTTTCAGAGACTGCTTGAAAACGTTTGACATGAAATTACTTCCCCGGTCTGACTGTACCTCCTTGGGCAGACCAAACTTTGTGAAGAACCCTAGCATTTCCTTAACCACGTTCTTTGCTGAGATATTTCTAAGTGGAATGGCTTCAGGATAACGAGTAGCCATATCAATCATGGTCAACACATAAGAAAATCCTGAAGAAGTCTTAGGAAGAGGGCCCACAATATCCACCAACATACGGGTGAAAGGCGCCTCAAAAGGAGGAATGGGAACTAGAGGTGCAACCTTTTCGGTCTGATTACACTTCCCCACAACTTGACAGGTGTGACAAGACTTACAATACCAGGAAACATCCCTGAAGATACCTGGCCAGTAGAAGTGTTTCAAAATGCGTGCCACAGTCTTCCTCACTCCAAGGTGTCCTGCCAAACTGGAATCATGAGCCACTCGAATGATATCCTGCCTACAAACACGAGGGATGACAACTTGATGTACAACCTCCCATTCACAGTCAGCTGAAGCTGTTGGGGGTCTCCACTTCCTCATAAGTACTCCTGACATTACATAATAACAAGTAGAAACACCGGCTGACTCTTCTTCACTGTTAGCAGAGTTAGCTAGACCTTTCAACTCAGGGTCAGCAACCTGCAACTCAACCAACTCTTGACGAGACAAATTATCAACACTACGTGGTACTGCCTCATCTGGTGAGTGGTCCAAATTAGCAAGAAAAGTGTCAGCTAGGATAACATCATCATCATCATTATCCTCTAAATCACCAGTAACTTTAGACTTAGCCCTAGTGACAGCACATGCAGGGAACACATCAGGGACATCACAATCCTGGGACGCAGCCACTGGCTCACTAGACAACTGAGGAGCTGGACACACTTGACTTCCACCAATATCATTTCCAAGTAAGAAAGTTACACCTGACATTGGGAGTGTCTCAACCAACCCAACCATAACGGAACCATTAACAAAACCAGACTCTAAATTCACTCTGCACAGAGGGACAGAGAAGTAATTATTCCCTACACCTTGTAAGATTACAGTTTCATCAGAGGAATTAACATTAGAGCCTAGAACACTGGTGAGCATAAGGTATTGGCAAGCACCTGTATCACGATATATTTTAACTGATTTCCTGTCATTACTGTCCAGAGGACTGACAAAACCATCAGACAGGAAATTAGCACATGAACTCTTGAGAGTGTCACCCACGTTACTGGTCAAAAGAGGAGCTCCATCATGAGAATTTAAGTTACCCCTCAAAGCAGGTTCAGTTAACTCAGTTAAAGAATTCTGGGAACTCTCAAGAGTGGACACTAGACCAATTGACTGAATATTTAAAGACTCCTTTTTGTTCACATCACGCTGTCTCCTGAAACATCTCTCCGTAGTATGACCAAGCTTACTACAATAAGTACATTTACTTTTCTAAAATCTAGAGGTGAAGCTGGTATTTACTTCCTGAGAAACATCATCTTTATTCTCTTTCCTGTTACCTGTACTCTGAGTAGAGGCAACGTACTTACTCTCAGCTTTCCCTTTCTCTTTAGAATATCTCTTGTGAGTGAGAACATATTCATCAGCTAAAACTGCAGCATCAGACAAAGTATCTATTCTTTTCTCATCAAGATATAGGCTTACATCTTTATAAATACACCTTTTGAAATCCTCCAGCAAAATCATCTGCTTAAATTTACCAAAATCAGAATCCACATTCTTAGAATTTAACCACTGCTCTAACAGATCTTCTTTGATTTTTGCATACTCAACATAGGATTGCTTATCTTGCTTGTAAGTTGTCCTAAATTTTACTCTATAGGCTTCAGGAACAAGCTCATAGGCCTTAAGAATCAGGCTCTTAACTACATCATAATTATCAGATTGATCCTGAGGCAAAGATGCATAAGTTACTTGAGCTTTACCGGTGAGAACAGTTTGAAGGAGTACTGGCCAATACTTTTTAGGCCAATTAAAACCTGTAGCTACCCTCTCAAACAACTGAAAATACTTTGTTAAATCAGATTCATTAAAAGGAGGGACAAGTTTAACATTTTTAGCCACATCAAAATCATCAGAGCTATATGATCCAGTTCCACCTTGTTTCATGCGATACTCATGGTCTGCCTGAATCCTAGCAATTTCAACTTGTGCCTCAGCCTCCTTAGAACGGGCCTGAAATTCAGCCTCCTTAGCACGAGACTCCTGCAGGGTTAGCTGTAACTTAGCTAATTCAATCTGCGTTTGCTCATTTCGAGGAGTTACATTAAACAAGCTTTCATTAATCATGTCAACAATTTGATCTTTAGAATGATGAGAGCGAACAGCAATTCCCAATTGTTGAGCAACAAGCTTAAGTTCATTCTTTGTTCTGTTTTCTACATCACACACTGTTTGCACATTTGACAAAAAATCTTTGGCTTCATCAAGTGTAGTAATAGTAGACATCATGAATAAGTAACAGTCACAAAATATCGAGCAATATCCTTATGATAATATCCTAAATATCCTGATAAGAGGTCGCCAAATTTATGTTACGGAACAGAGAAAGATAACGTACACTTTAAGTGAGAATACTAAGAGTCACTACTGTCCCGTAAAGTTCCAGGTTCAAAACAAAAGAGTTAGGTAAAATTACAAGTTAAAGTTTAATGCTCAAACTAACAACAAAACATTCAGGACTCATAAGGATAATGTAATGGCAAATAAACAGGTTAAATATATGGTTAACTGCAATAGCCTCTATTAACACGAAATTAGCAAGAGTAAATTTATCTAAGTCAGCCCTGATAAAATGAGATACCAGATAATACTCAGTGAATGCCAGATAAATTATTACAGATACAAAATAATATTAAAAATGACTGAATAAGAACCTTTACATAAATTACAAAAACCTTACTTGGCCTAAGAATTAACCTTATGCTACACAGTACAAGAAAAAATGCAATAACAGTTATACTCAAATTACACACAGCTGCTAGATGTTTGGAGATTTCTTGAACACTCACAATAATAATAACTGTACAGGGGAGGACAGAGATGTGAACAAAATGAGGAGCAGATCTAAGTGGCAATGATGCAGAGACTGAGCTCATTATATAGGGGCCAGGAGAGCTTGATACAACTTGTAAGAAGGACACGCAAATGAAGCCATGGGGACAAAGAGCTGAAAATCCCGCTCTGAATAACAGAGAGAACGACTTACTCTACTATAACGGTAGAAGGGGGGGACTGAGGCAGAACACGCTCGTGATCAAACATGCAGCATACTGTGCGTTAAAATTACACATAGGCTATGTAACACCTCCCCACAAAGAAAAAATAAATTTACAAAGGAAATTTCTTATTACTCTAAAACAATCTGTACATGGCATTACAGAACATGCAAATGTCTTTCCTAATGTTACAAAACATGAGATCCCCCCAGCACGCTCAGTCATAGGCACCTGCCAGTATCCCCTTAACAAACCAAACTTACCTATGCGCCTAGCCTTTCCGATCTTGCCCATGCAATCTTCCAAACGAGGGAGAGGGCAAGTGTCTGTTTTGGTTATCTGATTAACACGTCTGTAGTCAATGCAAAGCCTCTGTGACCCACCTGGCTTAGGGACTAGAGTGACAGGAGAACTCCACTCGCTCTGACAGGGCTCAATCATCTTGTGGTCCAAGAGGTAGCCAAGCTCCTTCTGGATGAGAGGAACTTTCACTGGGTTCACACGGTAAGGAGGCAGTTTAATTGTCTTTGCGTCTCCAACCTCGACATCATGCATCAACACAGTAGTTCTTCCTGGAGTGGCACGGAACACTTGCGGGTACTCCTGCAGTAATGCCGAAAACTCCTGCCTTTCCGCGGGAGGTAGATGAGAAAGCTTAGTCTGGAGATCATTCATGATATCAGGATTCTTCGGCAAACTATTACTCAGGCTCATACTGCATGGGAGAGCTTCACTTGCAGACTCGGGTGGAACAGCTACAGTGCAGACTGGATTATTTTCGTCCCGCCTGTGATATAACTTTAACATGTTGATGTGACATAGTTGCTTGCTCTTTCTACGATCTGGTGTGGCGATGACATAGTTGACATCACTGAGTTTCTTCTCCACGAAATAAGGGCCACTAAACTTGGCTTGAAGAGGTTGCCCATGAACCGGTAGCAGAATCAAAACCTGATCTCCTGGCTGAAAGTGGCGTAACCTGGACTTCTTATCATACCAAGTCTTCATCTTCTCCTGAGCAGCTCCTAAATTCTCTCTCGTCAGCTGTAAAGCAGTGGACAGCCATTCTTTGAACTTCATCACATACTCCAGCAGGTTGACGTCATCTTCCTCCGACAGCCAGCATTCCTTGAGTAACTTAAGGGGTCCTCTTACTTCATGGCCAAACAGTAGTTCAAAAGGTGAGAAGCCCAGTGATTCATTTGGAGATTCTCTTGCGGCAAATACAACAAATGGAAGACCTTTATCCCAGTCTTTCTGATGTTCCAAACAGTATTTCTTGAGCATCGATTTGAGTGTTTGATGATATCTCTCCAACACTCCTTGGGTCTGGGGATGGTAAGCTGAAGACGTGATCTGGGTGATGCCCAACTCTTTCAGAGACTGCTTGAAAACGTTTGACATGAAATTACTTCCCCGGTCTGACTGTACCTCCTTGGGCAGACCAAACTTTGTGAAGAACCCTAGCATTTCCTTAACCACGTTCTTTGCTGAGATATTTCTAAGTGGAATGGCTTCAGGATAACGAGTAGCCATATCAATCATGGTCAACACATAAGAAAATCCTGAAGAAGTCTTAGGAAGAGGGCCCACAATATCCACCAACATACGGGTGAAAGGCGCCTCAAAAGGAGGAATGGGAACTAGAGGTGCAACCTTTTCGGTCTGATTACACTTCCCCACAACTTGACAGGTGTGACAAGACTTACAATACCAGGAAACATCCCTGAAGATACCTGGCCAGTAGAAGTGTTTCAAAATGCGTGCCACAGTCTTCCTCACTCCAAGGTGTCCTGCCAAACTGGAATCATGAGCCACTCGAATGATATCCTGCCTACAAACACGAGGGATGACAACTTGATGTACAACCTCCCATTCACAGTCAGCTGAAGCTGTTGGGGTCTCCACTTCCTCATAAGTACTCCTGACATTACATAATAACAAGTAGAAACACCGGCTGACTCTTCTTCACTGTTAGCAGAGTTAGCTAGACCTTTCAACTCAGGGTCAGCAACCTGCAACTCAACCAACTCTTGACGAGACAAATTATCAACACTACGTGGTACTGCCTCATCTGGTGAGTGGTCCAAATTAGCAAGAAAAGTGTCAGCTAGGATAACATCATCATCATCATTATCCTCTAAATCACCAGTAACTTTAGACTTAGCCCTAGTGACAGCACATGCAGGGAACACATCAGGGACATCACAATCCTGGGACGCAGCCACTGGCTCACTAGACAACTGAGGAGCTGGACACACTTGACTTCCACCAATATCATTTCCAAGTAAGAAAGTTACACCTGACATTGGGAGTGTCTCAACCAACCCAACCATAACGGAACCATTAACAAAACCAGACTCTAAATTCACTCTGCACAGAGGGACAGAGAAGTAATTATTCCCTACACCTTGTAAGATTACAGTTTCATCAGAGGAATTAACATTAGAGCCTAGAACACTGGTGAGCATAAGGTATTGGCAAGCACCTGTATCACGATATATTTTAACTGATTTCCTGTCATTACTGTCCAGAGGACTGACAAAACCATCAGACAGGAAATTAGCACATGAACTCTTGAGAGTGTCACCCACGTTACTGGTCAAAAGAGGAGCTCCATCATGAGAATTTAAGTTACCCCTCAAAGCAGGTTCAGTTAACTCAGTTAAAGAATTCTGGGAACTCTCAAGAGTGGACACTAGACCAATTGACTGAATATTTAAAGACTCCTTTTTGTTCACATCACGCTGTCTCCTGAAACATCTCTCCGTAGTATGACCAAGCTTACTACAATAAGTACATTTACTTTTCTGAAATCTAGAGGTGAAGCTGGTATTTACTTCCTGAGAAACATCATCTTTATTCTCTTTCCTGTTACCTGTACTCTGAGTAGAGGCAACGTACTTACTCTCAGCTTTCCCTTTCTCTTTAGAATATCTCTTGTGAGTAAGAACATATTCATCAGCTAAAACTGCAGCATCAGACAAAGTATCTATTCTTTTCTCATCAAGATATAGGCTTACATCTTTATAAATACACCTTTTGAAATCCTCCAGCAAAATCATCTGCTTAAATTTACCAAAATCAGAATCCACATTCTTAGAATTTAACCACTGCTCTAACAGATCTTCTTTGATTTTTGCATACTCAACATAGGATTGCTTATCTTGCTTGTAAGTTGTCCTAAATTTTACTCTATAGGCTTCAGGAACAAGCTCATAGGCCTTAAGAATCAAGCTCTTAACTACATCATAATTATCAGATTGATCCTGAGGCAAAGATGCATAAGTTACTTGAGCTTTACCGGTGAGAACAGTTTGAAGGAGTACTGGCCAATACTTTTTAGGCCAATTAAAACCTGTAGCTACCCTCTCAAACAACTGAAAATACTTTGTTAAATCAGATTCATTAAAAGGAGGGACAAGTTTAACATTTTTAGCCACATCAAAATCATCAGAGCTATATGATCCAGTTCCACCTTGTTTCATGCGATACTCATGGTCTGCCTGAATCCTAGCAATTTCAACTTGTGCCTCAGCCTCCTTAGAACGGGCCTGAAATTCAGCCTCCTTAGCACGAGACTCCTGCAGGGTTAGCTGTAACTTAGCTAATTCAATCTGCGTTTGCTCATTTCGAGGAGTTACATTAAACAAGCTTTCATTAATCATGTCAACAATTTGATCTTTAGAATGATGAGAGCGAACAGCAATTCCCAATTGTTGAGCAACAAGCTTAAGTTCATTCTTTGTTCTGTTTTCTACATCACACACTGTTTGCACATTTGACAAAAAATCTTTGGCTTCATCAAGTGTAGTAATAGTAGACATCATGAATAAGTAACAGTCACAAAATATCGAGCAATATCCTTATGATAATATCCTAAATATCCTGATAAGAGGTCGCCAAATTTATGTTACGGAACAGAGAAAGATAACATACACTTTAAGTGAGAATACTAAGAGTCACTACTGTCCCGTAAAGTTCCAGGTTCAAAACAAAAGAGTTAGGTAAAATTACAAGTTAAAGTTTAATGCTCAAACTAACAACAAAACATTCAGGACTCATAAGGATAATGTAATGGCAAATAAACAGGTTAAATATATGGTTAACTGCAATAGCCTCTATTAACACGAAATTAGCAAGAGTAAATTTATCTAAGTCAGCCCTGATAAAATGAGATACCAGATAATACTCAGTGAATGCCAGATAAATTATTACAGATACAAAATAATATTAAAAATGACTGAATAAGAACCTTTACATAAATTACAAAAACCTCACTAGGCCTAAGAATTAACCTTATGCTACACAGTATAAGAAAAAATGCAATAACAGTTATACTCAGATTACACACAGCTGCTAGATGTCTGGAGATTTCTTGAGCACTCACAATAATAATAACTGTACAGGGGAGGACAGAGATGTGAACAAAATGAGGAGCAGATCTAAGCAGCAATGATGCAGAGACTGAGCTCATTATATAGGGGCCAGGAGAGCTTGATACAACTTGTAAGAAGGACGCGCAAATGAAGCCATGGGGACAAAGAGCTGAAAATCCCGCTCTGAATAACAGAGAGAACGACTTACTCTACTATAACGGTAGAAGGGGGGGACTGAGGCAGAACACGCTCGTGATCAAACATGCAGCATACTGTGCGTTAAAATTACACAAAGGATGATGAAATCATAGGCTATGTAACAATATATATATATATATATATATATATATATATATATATATATATATATATATCCAACCATACATCATCCAATCCTAGATTGCTCCATGAGGAGCGAAGGAGCCCGGGGTTAGACAGTTGGTCCCGACATTTAAGATGAGAGTGACCAGACTCACTCATCCCTGAGTGGAATTGCATGAGCAATCAACCCCAACCAACCCTTGGCTATAAACCTTCACCTGTTCATTCCGATTGGAGAGCAATGATTATCCACTAAACCACCAGGCGCCAAAACTTGGTTATATGGTTACTACCCAGCGTATTAAATGGTTTTCTGGTGTACAGGAAACCATTTGGCTTGTCACTGTGTAGAGTCACCCACAGGCAGAAGGAAGAGGAAAGAATGAAGGAAAGAAAGACAGAAGAGGGAGTGTAAAGTTACCCGTAGGCAGAAGGACAAAGAGAGAATGAAGGAAAGGAAGACAGAAGAGGATGGAAGGAAAGAAGGATGGAGGAGAGGAAAGGGCAGACACCCGACAGCAACACTACATCGAGTGAGTGGATGGTATATATATATATATATATATATATATATATATATATATATATATATATTGCCAGACGCCTCAATCCCGTTTGGGGTGACCACAAACAAATTGTCTCCACGTCGCCCTGTCCCCTGCCATTTCACTGCCCTGCTCCCAACTCACACACCCCTCTCTCATACACGTCTCCACCCCATCCCTCCATCTCATCCTCGGCCTCCCTCTCCCTCTTTCCCCCTCCACCTCACTCACAAACACTCTCTTCGTCAGTCTTTCACCATCCATCCTCTCCACATGGCCAAACCACCTCAGTGTGTTCCTCATAACGCCTCCTATCGCATCCACATCCACACCACAACGCTCCTTTATATATATATATATATATATATATATATATATATATATATATATATATATATATATATATATAGATAGATAGATAGATATAGATAGATAGATAGATATATGTATATATCCCAATCCTATTGGAGCCCAGTGTCCAGAGTATTGGACAGAACTGGGAATTTTCAAACCATAATAAAGTAGGGAATCCCCGGGTAGGGACCTATGAGCTTCGCGACCGTGAGCCGATAGGCGGAGGACGGTACGCTTAGGAACCTCCAGGAACAGTGCCTCGCCCAGCAACTCTGGGAGCCAATGGGTTAATGGTCGGCAAATCTACCAGTTTCTTTAACCCATTGGAGCCCAGTCTCCCCAGTATTGGACAGAACTGGGAATTTTCAAACCTTAATAAAGTAGGGAACCCCCGGGTAGGGATCTATGAGCTTCACGACCGTGAGCCGATAGGCGGAGAGCGGTACGCTTAGGACCCTCCCGGAACAGTGCCTCTCCCAACAAGTCTGGGAGCCAGTGGGTTAAATATATGGACAGACAGATAGATAGATACACACACACACACACACACACACACACACACACACATGTAGTGGTAAGAATTTTTATATATACTGCTGACCCCAGTATATAGTTATAGAATTTTAATTATATCTCTGTTATGACACCAGAGTAATATTACGATGATTCTGATCCCACAAAAATTTTGATGTCACTACAATCTCTCCTCTTACAAAAATTTCTTATATCACTGCTGAGCGTTGGAGTGTAAATCACCAGGATGCACACTGAATTTAAAGTTATTATAATGGTGTCAGTTGGTACTGGGAATTTAGTAACCGGTGGGGTTTCTATGCCGGTTCTAGTTGTCTTTGTTCAATTCAAGGTTGTATTAGAATTTGTGGAAGATGGGAGGTGTGGTAGCATATTTTTTAAGGCTAGCCGTCACTGTATTGACCTTGAGCATAACACTTTTAACTTAACAATGTGGCTGCCATTAAATTGCCTAACCTGTTTTTAGTATAAACCCAAAAACCAACTGGGGTGTTTTAATCCCCTTACTCCGAAATAGATACCAATGAATACCCGACTTTTGTCCAAATTGTAGGATCAGATTTCATACTGAAGGGGTCAGCATGAATTTAGGTAGGCTTAGGTTCTCGAGTTGTTGTTCCCCTTTAGTGCGCCTTGCGGGCCGCCCGCACCATCAAAGAAGGGTAGTTGTAATCTCGAATCTATGTGTTCTGCATTGATTTTAATCATACCCAGAATTAGATGAATGCTTAAATTCACAGACTTACTTCCCAAGTTAACACTGTTCTAACAACACTTGAAACAAAGACCATACAAGTTATGTCTGGACGTCGTTCTCCTTGGTCACTGATGGACTCGAGGAGGGACGATACAAAAACGATATAAAGACCACTTTCTCAATAATAACCTACATCCTACATCCCTCTCCAACAATAACATTTTCACTTCAGTGGTGAGACTTAATCATAACACTGTTCAATTAATGGTAAGACCCAAAATGACCTAACTTTATACTTCACATCTTCCGAGAATTAGATTACCATTTTAGACTAATGAAATACGCTTCGATTACATTATTTCCCTTGTGACTTATAATACAGAAAACTCCCCGACTTTGGTTAAGGTACAGTTATTTACATTTTTGCCTAACAATGAATGGGAAGAGGGGGGGGGGAGTGTATGGTATGTTGGTGTGGTGACGCGTTTGGCAGATTACAACTTGATGTTAAAATCTGCGGATCAGACGAAAGGAAGTGGTTGAGTCACGCAGTCACAACTCGCACTCGCCTGATATAACCTCGGATAACGGTCCGATTGCATTCGAGGATGTTAACTTCCGGTTACAGCTTTCATGTTACCAATTATGTCCCGCATGACTCATTTGGGAAAGGACTTTTTTAGAGCTTATCGTATCTCACAAAAATTACACAACGATGGGGAAAGTTTTAGTAGTATCGATAATAATCACATCACTTAATATCAAGTCTTCGTAATGATGTTCGGATGCTATTTGTCAGTTAGTTCAGTGTGGGAATGTACAACGATCGATATTTCGAGGTTAACTCTACATAGAATATTATGGACTGTTTCTCCCCTTCTGGCACTTTCTCAGCATTTCTATCACTAAAATGGATTGATGCCGAAAGATATCTTCGAATTTACTCAGTTAAGAGGCTATGAAGACTAAACCAATTTAAATGTTCACCAGGGTTGCCATTTGTACGATAATTATCGTACATGTACGTTAAACTGCCTCTGGTACGTGTACGATATCTTTTCTTATTATCGTACATTCTGTACGATAATTCTGTTTTATGGCATAAGAGTTTTAGTTTCAAAAATGATAAAAAAAAGCCTTCACATCGTAAAATGCCCGCCGCCGGACCATCCACCCGCCACCCCCCACCCCAGCACCAGGCCACCACCACCCCAGGAAGGGACAACGGGGGGGCTAATGACCCAGGGCAAGAGGGTCACCCAACCACCACTAACCTGTGCCCCTTCACCCCGCAACTGCCCTGACACCAGGTGAGCCTGGATCGGAGACAACCTCACCGGCGGGCTAACCATCTACAGCAGTGGGGTGGGACTGAAAAAAATCAGTCCCTAGTAGCTTTTTGGCGACGGCCATAGTTACACCCCTCAAGGGCAGGAGGCCCTTTGGTGAGCCACGAGGTGTCCTCACCTCTGCCACAGTGAGCCACGAGGGAACACCACCCTCTGCCACACCTTTGGTGAGCCACGAGGGGCCAGTACCCTCTGCCACAGTGAGCCACGAGGGAACACCACCCTCTGCCACACCTTTGGTGAGCCACGAGGGGCCAGTACCCTCTGCCACAGTGAGCCACGAGGGAACACCACCCTCTGCCACACCTTTGGTGAGCCACGAGGGGCCAGTACCCTCTGCCACAGTGAGCCACGAGGGAACACCACCCTCTGCCACACCTTTGGTGAGCCACGAGGGGCCAGTACCCTCTGCCACAGTGAGCCATGAGGGAACACCACCCTCTGCCACACATCCAATAGTGAGCCACGAGGGGCCAGTCCCCTTTGCCACAGTGAGCCACGAGGGAGAAATACCCTCTGCCACAAACAGGGCAGGAGGCCCAATAGTGAGCCACAAGGGGCCAGTACCCTCTGCCACAGTGAGCCACGAGGGAACACCACCCTCTGCCACACACCCAATAGTGAGCCACGAGGGGCCAGTACCCTCTGCCACAGTGAGCCACGAGGGAGAAATACCCTCTGCCACATACAGGGCAGGAGGCCCAATAGTGAGCTACGAGGGGCCAGTACCCTCTGCCACCCCAAGGGTAAGAGTCCCTAGTAGAAAGCCAAAAGTGAGTCCCAGGGTAAAATAACCTGGAGCCACGGCTGTGACGGAGACAGGAGAGAGAGTCGCCTCCGTGCTACCCTCCCTGTATATAAGAGAGAACACGGTCTCTGTGTGCCCTCTACCTTCAGCGTTCCCGATGGGAATAGCTGGACACCACTCGGGAGAGTTGCCCCGAAGGTGTCACTGGAGCGGAGGCAAAGTCCCAGTCCGGGCCTGCCTCCTACTCCTGGGAAATTCTTGTCTTCTCCAGGCACCAGCAGGAGACAAGGCCGCAGCCCAAACCTGACGACGCATCCCCTGGCAGACCTCCGCAGCCCCAGGACCCCCAGGCGAGCCCAGCAGCCTACCAGCGTGAGTAATGCTGACCTCCTCACACCACGGAGCCTCCGATGCCAGACCCGCCTCCTCCAACTGTTTGGCCCCAGTCCCGAGGGCCACCACTCCAGGTCGAGGCCCCAGACAGGCGGGCCTCCCTGCACCACACCGACGAGACCCTGAGCTGAGGGTCTACCCCAGGTCGAGGCCCCCAGATAGGAGGGCCTCTCTGCAAATCACCGACGGAACGGACCTGGGTAGTGACTCCCCCTGCGGGTAGTGCATCGTCCGCCATGGGTAGAGTCCCCGGAGGTCCCTCCCCCCGACTATAGTGACAGAGTGAATTAACCCAGGAATAACAGGTAGATCAGTGACGCCCCTTCGACCTAAAGATACCCGAGAAAGTGGAACAGGAACAGTGACAGAGTGACATAGTGCGATCCAGAGGAAGTCAACAGATAAGTGTTAGTAATCCCAATAAACTCACATGCCCCCTTAAAAGAAAGTAATTCAATAATAGTAAGTCAAGTGTTGTCCCCCTCCCAGAATAGAAGAGTTCCCCCGTCAGTGTGAACGGCAGTTGGGTGCGCGGGAAACCTGAAACCCCAAGGAGTGTCGCCGTGCCTAGTTAACCAAGGCAAGTGTCATGATCCACCCCCTGCCTTCCTTATAGTAATACTTCTCCCCCAGACTCTTAATCTTGTGTATTCCTTTTAGTACTGTGAGTATAGATATTTTGGGCTTTGATGAAAGACAATCACCCCCACATATAGAACCACAAGCCATTGTTATGTGTGATCATATTGTGTGTTGAGTATCCCGTGTCATCCTAACGTAACTCTGTGTCTCTGTATCCTATATCCTAAATATCACTCTGTATCATATTGTAACGGTTTTAGAATTAAGGTAATAGATGTGTTAAGGTATACTGCCTAGTTTTTATGTCCTGTTCCTTTGTTGGTGCTTTACTTCCGGTCTGGAAAGAGGACCCCGCTCAGTCGCTAGTGTTTTTAGGACGAGGAGTCGACCTAAAAACACTCAGCATAACAATGGGGGCAAGCGGTAGTTCTGGATCCGAGTAAAAGCACGGAGGAACATAAAAGGAAACTTGCACAATGGCAGCCAAACCGCACATTCAATTACCAAAATTCAACCCGGACCAATGTGACATGGATGTATATTTGGATATGATCAAACCCCTCTTAGACATAGGGTTTGACTCAGATAAGGAGAAAATTGCGATCACATTACCTAACCTGGGAAAAATTATCACCAATGTCGTACCAAAAGTAGTCCCAGAACTGTCATGGGACCAGTTCACGCAAATTGTGAAACAGGCAGTGACGCCATCTCTGGGCACAGTTGTAGCCTTATCGCAACTAGACGCCCTCACATACGACGGAAGCCTCGATGACACAATCATCCAGGCTAGGCGGCTCGTCACCGCTGCGTACCCGGGCACAGACGCAAAAACCCGGGAACAACTCATATTCCACAAACTCCTCAGGATCCTCCCTGGTTTCATTAAAGACCACTTCACAATACATGAACCGACGGGAGACCTGGATAAAGAAACCAACCTAATAAGGCGCCTTCTAGCCGTCCACTCCTCCCCCAAACGCATCGGCGACATTAAGCAATTCCCCACGGATCTCATCCCCGTAAATCCGTGGAAATTTTCTCCCTGCTGGCTTGAGTGCCCAATCCACGACATTCGTGAACAGCTAAAAGCTGCTCGGTGCAGCAGAGCAACACAAGAGCGCCTACAGGCCTCCCCACCATGCGCCGATTGCCCCAAGCCTCGAAGCAGGAAAGCAGGATGAAGAAACCACAGAAGACACCTCCCCACTGCCCCCGCGACCTGCCGTAATGACGGGGGCCATCTCACATCTCTCCCAGTCTACGACAGGGAAAAACATCATCTTTCCTTTTCCTCTCCTCTCACTGCCTCTTCTATTTTGCCCTCCCCTATTCCTACCCCTATTCCTAACCTTCCCACCTCACACACCACTTTCTCCACTACTACCGCCTTCCCCCTGCCTATTCCTCCCCAACACAAAGCCTGCCTCCCCCTTCACAGACCTCCTAGAACCTTTACCTCATCTTCCCCTAACCTACTTCCCAAAACCGCCTCCTCCTGTCTACTCCCTCCCACCTACCACCCCGCACCACCCACCACCATCACTTCCCTGCCACTCATTTTCCCCGCCAACACAGCCAACTCATTCGCCTTCCCTATCACACCATCCTCCCCCTCAGCCTCACCTCCGCCTGCATCTCCTCCGACTACCCCACCTCCTCCAACCCACCACTCCCAATCACCGTCTGCTACTCCCACCACCAACACCGCACCACACCACCCATCACCAACTCCCACCTTCACCGCCGCGGAAACAACCACCACCACCGTACCACCACAACTCCCACCACACCCCACCCGCACCCCACCACGCACTGCCCCACGCAACACATCACCCACCAACTCCCCACGTGCCCAACCACCATTACCGCCGACGCCCACCCTCACCACCACGACCATCAGATCACGACGCATCTTCCGCCCACCATCTACATACACCCCCACACCTCCATCTCCCCCCCATCCTGCTCCCCATTTCCCAACACATGCCACCCACACTCCAAACACCACCCCCATTACCCTCCCCCTTCATCAGGCATCGTGGAAACTACCAACTAGGAAAATTGAGAACGTGCTATGGCGTCTCCACGACCGCCCACCCATCAGGATCCGACGGACACCCCAGCTTCGCCTCCTACGCCAGACAAACCGCCCATCCTCCATCCGTCTCTCTTTCAACCCCCGCCGAGAGCCAAACACCATGACCAACCACTGGACGAACCTCCAGCAACACCTCACCCCGGTCCACAAGACGTTCACTTCCACCACCTACCACCTGCAGTCACGAGGTCGTGACTTTTTCAAAGACGACGGTGGTAAAATGCCCGCCGCCGGACCATCCACCCACCACCCCCCACCCCACCACCGGGCCACCACCACCCCACCACCAAAGGAAGGGACAATGGGGGGGCTAATGACCCAGGGCAAGAGGGTCACCCAACCACCAATGACCTGTGCCCCTTCTCCCCGCAACTGCTTCGACACCAGGTGACCCTGGATCGGAGACAACCTCACCGGCGGGCTAACCATCGACAGCAGTGGGGTGGGACTGATAAAAAATCAGTCCCTAGTAGCTTTTTGGCGATGGCCATAGTTACACCCATCAAGGGCAGGAGGCCCTTTGGTGAGCCACGAGGTGTCCCCACCTCTGCCACAGTGAGCCACGAGGGATCACCACCCTCTGCCACACCTTTGGTGAGCCATGAGGGGCCAGTACCCTCTGCCACAGTGAGCCACGAGGGAACACCACCCTCTGCCACACCTTTGGTGAGCCACGAGAGGCCAGTACCCTCTGCCACAGTGAGCCATGAGGGAACACCACCCTCTGCCACACACCCAATAGTGAGCCACGAGGGGCCAGTACCCTCTGCCACAGTGAGCCACGAGGGAGAAATACTCTCTGCCACATACAGGGCAGGAGGCCCAATAGTGAGCTACGAGGGGCCAGTACCCTCTGCCACCCCAAGGGTAAGAGTCCCTAGTAGAATACCAAAAGAGGGTCCCAGGGTAAAGCAACCTGGAGCCATGGCTGTGACAGAGACAGGAGAGAGAGTCGCCTCCGTGCTACCCTCCCTGTATATAAGAGAGAACACGGTCTCCGTGTGCCCTCTACCTTCAGCGTTCCCCGGTGGGAATAGCTGGACACCACTTGGGAGAGTTGCCCCAAAGGCGTCACTGGAGCGGAGGCAAAGTCCCAGTCCGGGCCTGCCTCCTACTCCTGGGAAATTCTTGTCTTCTCCAGGCACCAGCAGGAGACGAGGCCGCAGCCCAAACCTGACGGCGCGTCCCCTGGCAGACCTCCGCAGCCCCAGGACCCCCAGGCGAGCCCAGCAGCCTACCAGCGTGAGTAACGCTGACCTCCTCACACCACGGAGCCTCCGACGCCCGACCCGCCTCCTCCAACTGTTTGGTCCCAGTCCCGAGGGCCACCACTCAAGGTCGAGGCCCCAGACAGGCGGGCCTCCCTGCACCACACCGACGAGACCCTGAGCTGAGGGTCTACCCCAGGTCGAGGCCCCCTGATAGGAGGGCCTCCCTGCAATTCACCGACGGAACGGATCCGGGTAGTGACTCCCCCTGCGGGTAGTGCATCGCCCGCCACGGGTAGAGTCCCCGGAGGTCCCCCCCCCCCCTGACTATAGTGACAGAGTGAATTAACCCAGGAAAAACGGGTAGATCAGTGACGCCCCTTCGACCTAAAGATACCCGAGAAAGTGGAACAGGATCAGTGATAGAGTGACATAGTGCGATCCAGAGGAAGTCAACAGATAAGTGTTAGTAATCCCAATAAACTCACATGCCCCCTTAAAAGAAAGTAATTCAATAATAGTAAGTCAGGTGTTGTCCCCCTCCCAGAATAGAGGAGTTCCCCCATCAGTGTGAACGGCAGTCGGGTGCGCGGGAAACCTGAAACCCCAAGTAGAGTGTCACCGCGCCTAGTTAACCAAGACGAGTGTCATGATCCGCCCCCTGCCTTCCTTATAGTAATACTCCTCCCCCAGACTCTTAATCTTGTGTATTCCTTTTATTACTGTGAGTATAGATATTTTGGGCTTTGATGAAAGACAATCACCCCTACTTATAGAACCACAAGCCATTGTTATGTGTGATCATATTGTGTGTTGAGTATCCCGTGTCATCCTAACGTAACTCTGTGTCTCTGTATCCTATATCCTAAATATCACTCTGTATCATATTGTAACGGTTTTAGAATTAAGGTATATAGATGTGTTAAGGTATACTGCCTAGTTTTTATGTCCTGTTCCTTTGTTGGTGCTTTACTTCCGGTCCGGAAAGAGGACCCCGCTCAGTCGCTTGTGTTTTTAGGGCGAGGAGTCGACCTAAAAACACTCAGCATAACACATGGAATAAATCTTTTCCGTAGATAGTATGTTATCTGTAAAATTAGAAGTAATTTTCCTTGGTGCACGTAGGATAATTGTATTTATGAGATAGCTAGGTTTGTTGTACTTGTGCTGAACGAGATGTACAGGCACATTTCGAGTCACATTGACGGTTGACTGTTACGGTTTGATATTCGCCAGTCACCGTGAAGTACTGTACAGTATAAAAGAAATATTTATTTTGATAACAAGAATTACCTAAAAGTATCTTGTGTAATCAGTGATTTGTAAATAGTGTAGAGGAATTGTTTATTTTATTTAACAAATTGTGATGAATTTAATTTACTTTTCTAAACTGAATATTGTTATATAAACCTCCCTTAAATGATACCTGCTGTATACAGTATTTACATTAGCCATTACATATATCAAAACTTTTATGACTTTCCATTTTTTTCTTTTTTATAACATGAGACTAATGCTAATATAAATTTAAAACACCAATGAAGACATGTTGTGTTGTTAAGAACTCCATAATTTATTTTATCATCATATTACAGTAGAGCGTAGTGTAGTAGCAAAAAATATATATATATATACGATAATTTTCACAAGCATCTGATATATTTTTACGATAATTTGTGTGGTAAAACGATAATTTTGAAACCAGTACGATAACTCGATCAAAAAAATCTGGCAACCCTGATGTTCACCAAACTCCGCTACCAGTGTGTTTTATGGATGGGAGGAGTGCGTATGGAGGGGAGGAGGGAGTGTGGTGGGCTGATGTAATACTTAATGCGAATTACATAATAGGCTACATAGATGTTCACTTCTAACTTATCTCTACGATGCAAAAATCACTCTCATTTTATACTTGTAGTAAACTTATACTAGATTATAATTATTCACACTTATACTAAATTGTTCTTAATTACTAAATTACAACTACAGTATCTTACATCTTGGTTATACTTATATTACATCTTAACATAACTTACTGGCACTACACAGGTCCTTCCTTCAGGAAACAGATTTTCACCATCAGAGTCTTTTCAACACAAGCACTAATACACGTTCCAAGGATGCGTGTGCGGACGGGACAGACTTACCGACTTGACTGCGAGTCCCCTTTTAAACACACCTTTGACACTCTCGCCATGATTAGTGGTACCTGTCGGTCCACATAATACACTGCGTACCTCAGGGGGTCGCTACACGTCGCTAATGAATTTACTACACAAAAAATATATATCCAGTGGAGAAGAGATACCCCATTTAAGCTCCTGCCTGAGTAATGGCATAGTCACCCAACTGGGTGGACTCGTACTCTCTTTGCCAAGATCGTCCCAGGGGTGCTTCCCATTCACACTCACTGTCACTCAGTCTCACTCACACTTCTTCCATGCGATAGTTTTATTTCCAGCCTTCCATCTAGTGACTGACGAGCACTTGACAAGTCCTGATATCGCGACCACACTCTAGGCCATGTCAACTGTAATGTGAGGGGTAGACGCGCCCTGTCCCCTCAAAGTAGAGCTCTCGTAGTATCCCCACTGAACTGGGCTAAGCCCATCTCAGCCTCTTTCTCTCTCCCTGAAACTATAGTTCTTCGCAGTCAATTGTCAGCCAGTCCGACCTGCACACACTTTCTTATCCACTCCATGAACCGTTACACTCTTTAGCCCTCACAGATTTATCAACATTCCTCAATGAGTCGGTGAGGAAGCCATCTTTCACGGGGCAGTAATTGTTCATCTACCGGGTCAGGCGTAAAGGCACTTTCTAGGGGTTCCAACAGCCACTCTTCACTACCGTGATAAGGTTTCACCTGCCCGGCAGCTCTCTCTATTCATTTTCCAGTAAAGACATTCTCCATTATATATACACTGCCGTCCAACAACATTTCCACCACACAATAGGGACCATCCCACTTCACATTTAACTTCTGACATGTACCTGGCACCACTGTTTCCTTTTTTACCCACACCAAGCTCCTGACAATGACAGTTTGATTCTTCCTTCTATTTAATATGTCTCAGTACCGGCGTGCCATCTTCTGGTGGGTTTCCCTGAAGCGAGTGTGTTCAGTGGCCAACTCGTCTTCTTCACAGTCGATCGAGGGAAGCCGTGCATTCACCAGTCTGGGAGGATGGCGGGAGAAGAAAGCAAAGTATGGCTGCTGTCCCACTGAGGTGTGAATAGTCTGATTCATGACAATCTGACATGGTTGGAGCAGTTGGGGCCAACGAAGGGGCTGTCCTTGACATGAGGTAGATAGGACCGAATTTAGGGTATGGTGCATCCTCTCTGTGATACCGTTGCCTTGGGCATGGTAAGAGGTTGTGTAGTATAAGATGATTTGCTGTTGCTGGCAGAATTTCTGGAAGTCTCTACTGGTGAATTTGCCTACGTTATCCAGGACAATACTGTGAGGTGATCCGTAATCTGCCACTTATTGCCAAAGTTTGTCTGTTATGTGTGTAGAGTGTTTGATCATTAAGGGGAAGAACCTAACAAAGCAACTGTAATGGTCAATTACTGTAAGGACATAACGGTAACCCGTGATTCCAGCAACCATATCAGTAAGATCTATTCCAATCCTCTCCAATGGCTTATTCACTGGAGGCAGTTCTTTCCACTGCTGCTGCAATCCAGTGTCCCCTTTGAATCTTTGACAAGTAATGCTTTTTTAACAAGTTTATGTATATCAGCCTTGAGATTCTGCCAATAGTATACCTCCTCTGCCTTCTTGACAGTTTTCTTTTGCCCAGGATGACTTGACAATTCATGTGCGTGTTGGAGAGCTTGTTTGACCCGTTAATTGCACATGGCGTTTTCTTTTTTAGGTGTCCGTGGTGCGCAGACATAGTGGTAAAAATGAAATTTCCCAAAGGCCAAATTTTGTCTTAGGAGTTGAGAGAACACATGCCAAAGTATATTGTAACGAAATATTAGCTCAATATTTACCTTGGTAAAGCCATGGATGAACATCAAAGTGTCTGATTCCCTACTGGAATGTATGGTTTTCGTGTTCTTTTTCGGTTTATTTTTCGATTTCGGTTTTGAAGGTTCAAACATGCTTGCATGGGTCGGCCTTGGTCACTGTGGCACTATATTCGAAATTCACCTGCGCAGCCAGGGCTGTATTGAGCAGGTGCACTCGGAACAGCCCAGGCTGTATAGAGCAGTTAACGGGTTAACTAACGCATGAGGGACTATGAGACTGTAAGGCAGACTTCCATCTGCCTTCTCTCTCACAAAATATAGAACTTCATCTAAGAAAGCAAACTGATCTAAAGAAAGCAAACTGATCTAAAGTAGCCTTGGGCAGTCGTTTGGTCGGAACTGCTCCATCCTCAAGACGTTGCACTAGTTCTTCCCACGCGGGTTCATTTCCTTGGCAGGCCTTCATTTGTACTTGATCTAACCCAAGCCAGGTGCCTTCAGGTGGACGGACTACTACTCGAACTGGGCATGACAGCTGGTCCGCTACAAAGTTGTTGTTACCTTTGAGGTACTGGATGTTATAATTATACTCTCGCATTTCTAGTATCCACTGGTTCATTCGAGGCGATTTCGTCTTTCGTTTGAATATACTAGTGAGAGGTTGGTGGTCAGTTATTACAGTGAAACAGGCACCCCACAGATAATGATGGAAATTACGACACGCAAGAACTACAGCTAGAGCCTCTTTATCTGTCGCTGAATATCCAGCCTCACAGGGGTTCAACTTTTTAGAGTAATACCCAACTGGTTTGTTAGTCCCATCTGATTGAATCTGACTCAGGACTCCGCCAACGTGGGTGTTACTAGCGTCCGTTGTGAGAATGAATGGTTGTTTTATCTGAGCTTTAAGCAAGACAGGGGTATTGATGAGACAAGACTTTAGATGTTCAAAGGCTTTCTGATATTCGTCCATCCAGATAAACGTTACCGGTATCCGAGATTTAGTTAGGTTGGTGAGAGGCACAGCAATTCTAGCAAAGGAGGGGATATGCTTTCTGTAGAAATCACACATGCCTAGGAAATGACGTACTTCTTTCACTGTAGTGGGTGCTTTCATCTTTGTGATCACCTCTACGTTCTACGGGTTGGGTTTTCTTCTGTCTGCTGAGATTTTGTGACCTAGAAAGGTAACCTCTTTAAGACGAAATGTACACTTACTAAGATTAAATTTTATGTCATTTTTAGTGAGTAGTTGGAAAAGTTGCCTCAGGGGATCTAGTAAAGTAGGAAAGTCATGAACCCAAAGAATCAAGTCATCCAAGTAATATCTGACCCAACCTTTCTGTAAGAGTGGTGTCAATACTGAAGCCATCCGCCTGAAAAAGATCACAGGGGAGCAGTTAAGTCCAAATGGGAGCCGTCTGAATGTATACAAAGTAACTCTATCGCTGAAAGTAGTAAGGTTGCGGCTCTCTTCATCTAGCATGATTTGAAAGTAAGCTTCTCGTATGTCGAGGGTGACAGTATTAATGACCGGCTGCTTGTTCCACTAATTCTTCCAACTGAGGAAGAGGATAAATGTCAGTGGTGAGATGTTTGTTGACATGTCGGTAGTCTAAGTACATCCGTTTATTCCCATCGGGTTTATTCACTAGTACTATAGGTGACAACCAGGCCACTGTTGATCATTCAATGATCTCCCGATCTTCCATGTCTTGGAGCATGTCCAAAATAATCTGCTTGGCCTGTTCGGGGTAACAGTACATTGGTCCACAACTGGGCTGGGGATCAGCCACATTAATATGCACGGGAGGGCCACTGATAGTCCCTAACTCCTTCTCATCAAGGATAAAAAAGGGGTCATGACTGAGTATTTACTGTGACAGGTCTTTTCATTGAGCCTTGGTGAGATGTTGCAACTTTTGCCTCTCGATGAGTTCTTTTAACTTCAATTCACACATCCTGCTCTCTCTCGCTTGGTCATTTTGTGGCAGCAAGTCGTTATGGATTTGGGTGGTAGTGTTAATTTTGCAGGGAGGGTTGTCGATTTTCTCATAAGACCCAACACTCGTGCCCTTCTTATATGTCTTTTCCTGCTTAGTGGCATTAGTGAGCAGTGAGTAGGTGGTGTTTTCTGAACTTACTTGGACTAGATAGGGGGTGACTGTTATAAATGAAGTTGGCTTGCTGGTGAATAATCAAAATAAGGTCCTTGGGCTTCTCTTACATGGACGGACACAAATTTGGACTGATAGGGACTAAGCTTTTCCATCATAAGGAGATTGATTTGAATGAAAAGTTGTGATAGATTCGTGACCACTACTGGGTTCACCTTTACTTTTTCGACTTTGTTCTTCTGGTGAGGAATGTGATTCACCACATAAGAGGTGCCTCCCCATTCCATGACTCTCCTTTTGCCGTACCAAATAAGGGGGGCTTGACTCAGTACGTCGCACGCAAGGAGTAGGTCAGCGTTGATGTACGAATTAGGTACTACCGGGAACCATTGTTTGTGAGTTTTTACATCACTGACCCCAAATTCAGTCCACAGCATTCCTAAAATTCTCAAAGGTGTACCTGTGACTCCTTGTAGTCGAGGAGGGTTTCACCATGAATTTATTCCTCCTCCTATTCGCTTCGCAGTCGATTCCTTTATTAGCATGTAACTGCTGCCTGTCTCAACTAGTGCCTCTATCACCTTCCCATTGGCAATGATACTAATAGTGGGAGAGGTATGACCACCAGCTAGTCATGTCCTTGGACTAGGGTCTTGGGAGATGTTCATGTTGGAGTTAGCCTGGGTTAAAGCTTCCTGCTTACATCCGGAGCATCAGCAGTTTCCCCGATGACATCTGGGTCTGCAATAGTCAAAACAGTGACCAGGTGGGGGTTTCCACCAGCACTCTTGTAGAGTGTGGGACGTTGCTTGGCAGCAACTACAATATTTTCGACGGAGGGTCCCCTGATCGCTCGTTTGTCTCTTACTCACACGTTCTAAGTTTGTTTTTACTTGCCGCACTTAGGCTCTCAGTTCTTCCATTTCATTCTTAGCATCCACCATATTCTGACTATTGACCGGGTTTTCAGGAACAAAGAGGGTAGAATGTATGCCAGTCTTCTCCTTGTTATTATCATCCTTTACTGGTACCGCATTGATTTGAGGGGACTGCCTCTCTTCTAGTAACTGTCGTTCATGTTCAATACGGTCCAGGAATTTGCACAATGGGTACTCGTCATCTAGAAATCCCTCCTACTTCTCGCATGAAGCAGAAGGTAAGCCATACCACAGCTTCTTCTTTATCCATTTATCTCGTTTAGGAAATGTCTCATTAGGGAACTTTGACTCGATTATTGCGTATTGACGAATGAACCTATGGGTGAAAGCGTGGGGTGATTCTCCCCAGTCATAGTTCATCGCCTCCAACTCCTGCCACGCATGATCGATGCTAGCTTCTATTGCAAACTCTGTTCTAAGATGTTTAAGTGTTAGCCAGGAGTCTACTCGATGGTTTCTTTGATAGTTGTGTATAAGTATGGCTAACTCTGAACTGACCCTACTCTTAGCGATTTGCATGTGGGTGGAATCGTTTGGGTCACATTGTTCCACGAGTTCGAAGAACATTTCTAATCTGGTCATTGCATTGAGTCCTTGCAACTGGTGAAGTCCCAGGATTGGAATATCCCAGGACTTAGTGTGAACTTTCTCCTTCAATCTCGTGAACGACTGAGGAGTTGGAAGTGATGGTTGAAAAGGGTTGGCAGGGGGTAGTGGGGGCTCCATCTCTTCTAGCTCTCTCGCTGTTCTATCCCTCACTGACCACTCATCCTCCCTTTCCTCGGACTTACTTCTACAGCTGGCAATACCATGTATACTCATAACAAAAAGAGGAAGGGGGATCCACCTTCGACGTTGGGGGGGGGGGTTAATCAGCACTCTCTACAAGCTCGTTACACGAGAGAATCTTTCGTCACTTATGGCTTAAGCCAATTACTTTCAGTCTCCGCGTCGTGCTAGAGATGCTTTTAGTATGTTACCTGGGACTGTTAACCATATAAGATAAGGCGGGCCTTTAATGCACTTTGGTTACGGAGAATATTTATTATTCCACCGTTGCCACCAGTGTAATGGAAAGAATTTTTATATGTATCACCAGTGTATTGTCCTTGTATTTTCAATGAATATCTCACTGCTGACCCCAGTATATAGAATATAGAATTTTAATTATATTTCACCGTTATGACACCAGGGTAATATTACAATGATTCTGAACCCACAAAAACTATGATGTCACTACAAAATCTCCTCTTACAAAAATTTCTTATATCACCGCTTAGCGTTGGAGTGTATATCACCAGGATGCACATTGAATTTAAAGTTGAGATTATAATGGTGTCAGTTGGTAATGGGAATTTAGTAACCGGTGAGGTTTCTGTGCCTGTTCTAGTTGTCCTTGTTCAATTCAAGGTTGTATTTATGGAAGATGGGAGGTGTGTTAGCATATTTTTTAAGGCTAGCCGTCACTGTATTGACCTTGAGCATAACACTTTTAACTTAACAATGTGGCTGCCATTAAATTGCCTAACCTGTTTTTAGTATAAACCCAAAAACCAACTGGGGTGTTTTAATCCCCTTACTCCGAAATAGATACCAATGAATACCCGACTTTTGTCCAAATTGTAGGATCAGATTTCATACTGAAGGGGTCAGCATGAATTTAGGTAGGCTTAGGTTCTCGAGTTGTTGTTCCCCTTTAGTGCGCCTTGCGGGCCGCCCGCACCATCAAAGAAGGGTAGTTGTAATCTCGAATCTATGTGTTCTGCATTGATTTTAATCATACCCAGAATTAGATGAATGCTTAAATTCACAGACTTACTTCCCAAGTTAACACTGTTCTAACAACACTTGAAACAAAGACCATACAAGTTATGTCTGGACGTCGTTCTCCTTGGTCACTGATGGACTCGAGGAGGGACGATACAAAAACGATATAAAGACCACTTTCTCAATAATAACCTACATCCTACATCCCTCTCCAACAATAACATTTTCACTTCAGTGGTGAGCCTTAATCATAACACTGTTCAATTAATGGTAAGACCCAAAATGACCTAACTTTATACTTCACATCTTCCGAGAATTAGATTACCATTTTAGACTAATGAAATACGCTTCGATTACATTATTTCCCTTGTGACTTATAATACAGAAAACTCCCCGACTTTGGTTAAGGTACAGTTATTTACATTTTTGCCTAACAATGAATGGGAAGAGGGGGGGGGAGTGTATGGTATGTTGGTGTGGTGACGCGTTTGGCAGATTACAACTTGATGTTAAAATCTGCGGATCAGACGAAAGGAAGTGGTTGAGTCACGCAGTCACAACTCGCACTCGCCTGATATAACCTCGGATAACGGTCCGATTGCATTCGAGGATGTTAACTTCCGGTTACAGCTTTCATGTTACCAATTATGTCCCGCATGACTCATTTGGGAAAGGACTTTTTTAGAGCTTATCGTATCTCACAAAAATTACACAACGATGGGGAAAGTTTTAGTAGTATCGATAATGATCACATCACTTAATATCAAGTCTTCGTAATGATGTTCGGATGCTATTTGTCAGTTAGTTCAGTGTGGGAATGTACAACGATCGATATTTCGAGGTTAACTCTACATAGAAAATTATGGACTGTTTCTCTTCTTCTGGCACTTTCTCAGCATTTCTATCACTAA
This sequence comes from Coenobita brevimanus, assembly GCF_032717465.1. NCBI lineage: Eukaryota > Metazoa > Arthropoda > Malacostraca > Decapoda > Coenobitidae > Coenobita > Coenobita brevimanus. The sequence goes on from NC_136999.1 coordinate 12,218,556, forward strand.
AACGGATTGATGCCGAAAGATATCTTTGAATTTACTCAGTTAAGAGGCTATGAAGACTAAACCAATTTAAATGTTCACCAAGGTTGCCATTTGTACGATAATTATCGTACATGTACGTTAAACTGCCTCTGGTACGTGTACGATATCTTTTCTTATTATCGTACATTCTGTACGATAATTCTGTTTTATGGCATAAGAGTTTTAGTTTCAAAAATGATTAAAAAAAGCCTTTACATAGAGTAAATCTTTTCCATAGATAGTATGTTATCTGTAAAATTAGAAGTAATTTTCCTTGGTGCACATAGGATAATTGTATTTATGAGATAGCTAGGTTTGTTGTACTTGTGCTGAACGAGATGTACAGGCACATTTCGAGTCACATTGACGGTTGACTGTTACGGTTTGATATTCGCCAGTCACCGTGAAGTACTGTACAGTATAAAAGAAATATTTATTTTGATAACAAGAATTACCTAAAAGTATCTTGTGAAATCAGTGATTTGTAAATAGTGTAGAGGAATTGTTTATTTTATTTAACAAATTGTGATGAATTTAATTTACTTTTCTAAACTGAATATTGTTATATAAACCTCCCTTAAATGATACCTGCTGTATACAGTATTTACATTAGCCATTACATATATCAAAACTTTTATGACTATCCATTTTTATCTTTTTTATAACATGAGACTAATGCTAATATAAATTTAAAACACCAATGAAGACATGTTGTGTTGTTAAGAACTCCATCATTTATTTTATCATCATATTCCAGTAGAGCCTAGTGTAGTAGCAAAAAATATATATATACGATAATTTTCACAGGCATCTGATATATTTTTACGATAATTTGTGTGGTAAAACGATAATTTTGAAACCAGTACGATAACTCGATCAAAAAAAATCTGGCAACCTTGATGTTCACCAAACTCTGCTACCAGTGTGTTTTATGGATGGGAGGAGTGCGTATGGAGGGGAGGAGGGAGTGTGGTCGGCTGATGTAATACTTAATGCGAATTACATAATACATAGACGTTCACTTCTAACTTATCTCTACGATGCAAAAATCACTCTCATATTATACTTGTAGTACACTTATACTAGATTATAATTATTCACACTTATACTAAATTGTTCTTAATTACTAAATTACAACTACAGTATCTTACATCTTGGTTATACTTATATTACATCTTAACCTAACTTACTGGCACTACACAGGTCCTTCCTCCAGGAAACAGATTTTCACCATCGGAGTCTTTTCAACACTAGCACTAATACACGTTCCAAGGATGCGTGTGCGGACGGGACAGACTTACCGACTTGACTGCGAGTCCCCTTTTAAACACACCTTTGACACTCTCCCCATGATTAGTGGTACCTGTCGGTCCACATAATACAGTGCGTACCCCAGGGGGTCGCTACACGTCGCTAATGAATTTACTACACAAAAAATATATATCCAGTGGAGAAGAGATACCCCATTTAACCCACGCCGTCCCGGGGACGTACTTCCACGTCCTCACGTTTTGTCACAACTAATCCCGGGGACGTACTTCAACGTCCTGCAATTGCAAGGTTCATAATTTCCACAATTTTCAAAATTCGCGGGAGATTTTCGTTTCGGCCGGGTACCCAAGCCTCCCCTACCTGCCGCCAGGCGGGCAGCGTCCTAGACCCCGCGTGACCCGCGCTCGCCCTTGTCTCGGTCACTCACCTGCTAGCAGTGACCCAGGTCAGACATGGCGTGGAAAGGTCTCTCAGACGAGGAAATCGCATCCGTCCTGGAAGCCTTCACTGGAGACAGTGATTCTCCACTCGATAATGATGTGGTGGATTGCGATTACGTCCAGCCAGAGGAAGAAATAAGTAGCAGTGATGAGGAGGTCCCTTTGCCCCGAAAAACGCGGTATGTGACATACCGTAAGGCAAGGGAAGGCCAGCCTGCTCCCCAACCACGTGCACAGCTATCTCTCCATCACGAATCTGATCAGGACGAGGATGAGGACGATGAGGATGACGGAGGCCTAGGACATGATATCGCCGCGTGGTTGGGAAAGGAGAAAATATCACCACGTGGATCAGAAGGTGGGGCGAGACAACACATAAGGTATGGTCTAAGTACTTTGTCTGGGGAAGTGGCAAGTGGTGTGGTGGGATTGCTGGGAGAAAGGGAAAGTGTTGTGGCAGCAGCGCGGGGTGAAAGTGAGAGTGGTGTGGGGGTAGTGCGGGGTGAAGGGGCCAGTGGTGTGAGGGAAGCAGCACGAGCACGTGGTGCTCGTAGGCCTAGGGGAGAGGAGGTTGAGTCACTCCCCAGCACTTCTTTCGCCCCTGAATATTCCCAAACTTCCTCCCCACAGCCCCAGGATGTGGGGAAAGGAAAGAAAGGGAAGGGAAAGGGTAAAGGACAAGGGAGAGGGAAGAGAAGTGCGAGTGATGAGAGGCGCCGCTCTCCACCTCCCCAAGCTCCCCCACCACCCTCACCTCCCCACCCTGACGAAGGGGACGATGGTGACGTGGCTGGAGACGGTAGTGTCACATGGAACTGGGAGGATGGGAGTAATTTTACTCCCATCATTCACCCTTTCACTGAGGAGTGGCGGTCAGGTTGCATGGCTCCAGGTGTAAATGCTGGTTCCTCACGGTTAGATTTTTTCAACCTGTTCTTTGGTGAGGCGTTTGTTGGGCGCATAGTAGAACAAACAAATATTTTTTCACAATCCCAGCGCCGTGAAAGTGAACGTTTAGGAACCACAAGCAAGCATGCAGAACAGTATGACTATCCCGTGAGTATTTCAGAGATGTTCCTATTTTTGGCCCTGGTAATCTTGATGGGTGTGGTGAGGAAAAACCAAATTCCTGCCTACTGGACAACTGACCCAACCATCCTCACACCTTTCTTTGGAAAGGTGATGGGTCGTAACAGATTTCAGTTTATTCTCGGCCGCCTCCACTTTTTTGATGCAGATGATCCAGCCAATGCAAATAACACCGATAAAATGAGGAGAATTAGGCTGGTATTTGATCATTTACGGGAAATGTTCCGCTCCTCATTTTATCCCTACAGAGACCTCGTCATAGATGAGAGTCTTGTGTTGTGGAGAGGCAATATTTCCTTTAGGCAGTACATACCCAGCAAGAGACACCGTTTCGGGTTCAAGATCTTTGTTATGTGTGACTGTAAGACTGGTTATGTGCAAGACATAGTCTTGTACACGGGCGCACAGACAGATATAATAGAAGATCGGAGTATAGGACTCTTTGGGGCCGTGGTGAAGACAATGATAGAAGAGTACCTTCATCGTGGTCATGTGTTGTACCTGGACAACTGGTACACTAGCCCTCTTCTCGCTAGGTTCCTCCACCAACACGACACCGGAGTCTGTGGTACAGTCAAGAGAAATCGTCGCCATATGGTCAAGATAGGGAGGAAACTTGACAAGAATGAGGTGGTTTTCTTCCAGGCCAATAACATCCTTGCAACCCTGTGGAACCACAACAGGGAAGTTTGCCTCCTATCAACTGTTCACAGCCCCCTGATGCACCGCACAGACTCCGTGGATCACCGTAGCGAGAGGAGGGGCAACGTATGAAAACCAGAGTCTGTACTTGCCTATAATCTGAACATGAGGCAAGTTGATCAGTCAGACTCGATGATTTCAAGTGTTGACTGTGCCAGGACCACGATGAAGTGGTACAAGAAACCCTTTTTCCACTTACTCGACATCACGGTCCTGAACGCCCACTACCTGAACGCAATGACCACCGGAGTATCCGAGACCTTTGAGGGGTTTGTGAGGGAGCTGGCACGTGAAATAATCGCCAAGCATGCCCAGGACAGACCCACACACCGCACCCGCGCCCCCCATGCTGCTCAGACTCCCCTACGTCTTGCAGGCCGCCACTACCCCAGCGCAATCCCTTCCGAACCAAACCGCCATAAACCCCAGCGTCGCTGCCATGTATGTAGGCACTCGACAGTCAGACCATCAACGCAGAGAAAAGACACAAGATACGAGTGTGTCGAGTGCAATGTTGCGTTGTGCCTTCAGCCTTGTTTCAAGGAATATCATAATTTCCTACACTACTGAAACTGTGTGGGAAGGCGAAATGACGCTCATGATAATGGTAAGGCCAGTCAGTTGGTGCTAAGTCAAATATAAAATTGAAACGGGTGTTATTTTTTCAGAAAAGTAATGTATAAGATGAGAATTAGTGTAAGTGGAAAGAATTGTTATCAAAACTACACCCACTGTGTAAATCTGGTCAGTAAATATGTGATAGCAAGGAAATAAAGTGGAAACGGGTGTAATGTTAGCATGAATAAAACGTATAAGTTGAACATTACTGTTAGTTGTCATAATTGATGTCACGAGTACACCCATATTCTGGTCAGTATGTGATAGGAATTATATACAGTGGAAGATGTTGTAATGTTAGTAGTAAGGTATTTTATAAGTTGATTACTAGTGTAAGATGAAACAAATGATATCGCGATAACACTCCCTGTGTAAGTACGCGCAAATATGATGCTAAGTTCCATCGTACGTTCAGAAATGATGTGATATCAATCATATCAAGTGTTTACATGTGCAGTGTTAGCGTAGAATTATTATATAAGTACAAAAATAGGTTGTAAGTTGAATTAGTTGTCATAGCGACTTCACCGTGTGTGTTATTATGCGCTATTATTATGCTATATATTTACGTAAGGCCTGAAATAATCTCAAAACAGTTCTATAAAGTTGAAAAGTGTATAATAATATTAGAAAAGTATTATGTAAGTAGAAAAAGCACAATACGAGTTGAAACAAGTCACAGCAAGTTCACTCACTACGTAAATAAGCGCTAACATTACGCTAAATGTTATCAAAAGGCCTGTGAATACGTAAAAACAGTTCAATAAAATGTAAAATGGTATAATGTTATTGTAGAAGTATTATGTAAGTAAAAAAAATTATATGTATCATGATTTTAGAATGTTAGCGATTCATCGTGACCAAGTTGGCTGATTTTGCTCGTTTCGCACGATGGTACAATGCTTATTTCTGCTCTATTTTTGTATAAAATCCAATATACTCTTTTATCACATGTTTTTATGTTTGTAATAAATACATTTCTACTTACTTTCATTGGTTTCCCAAACTTATAATACCATAGAAAACGTTTGAGGCTCACACCGCCTAGGGAGAACACGGGGCCAGGTGGGACCAAGGCATACCTGGTTAAGCTAATTAGGGACCCCGGGGACCACTTTCTTTGCCACCGGCCATTGTTTCTGACCAAAAGCGAAAAAAAAAAAGGGTCGAAAAATGGCCGGGATTGGGGGGTACCAGTGGTCGAAAAGTGGCCGGGACGGGGCGGGTTAAGCTCCTGCCTGAGTAATGGCATAGTCACCCAGCTGGGTGGACTCGTACTCTCTTTGCCAAGATCGTCCCAGGGGTGCTTCCCATTCACACTCACTGTCGCTCAGTCTCACTCACACTTCTTCCATGCGATACTCTCATTTCCAGCCTTTCATCTAGTGACTGACGAGCACTTGACAAGTCCTGATGTCGCGACCACACTCTAGGCCATGTCAACTGTAATGTGAGGGGTAGACGCGCCCTGTCCCCTCAAAGTAGAGCTCTCGTAGTATCCCCACTGAACTGGGTAAAGCCCATCTCAGCCTCTTTCTCTCTCCCTGAAACTATAGTTCTTCGCAGTCAATTGTCAGCCAGTCCGACCTGCACACACTTTCTTATCCACTCCATGAACCGTTACACTCTTTAGCCCTCACAGATTTATCAACATTCCTCAATGAGTCAGTGAGGAAGCCATCTTTCACGGGGCAGTAATTGTTCATCTACCGGGTCAGGCATAAAGGCACTTTCTAGGGGTTCCAACAGCCACTCTTCACTACCGTGATAAGGTTTCACCTGCCCGGCAGCTCTCTCTATTCATTTTCCAGTAAAGACATTCTCCACTATATATACACTGCCGTCCAACAACATTTCCACCACACAATAGGGACCATCCCACTTCACATTAAATTTCTGACATGTACCTGGCACCACTGTTTCCTTTTTTACCCACACCAAGCTCCTCACAATGACAGTTTGATTCTTCCATCTATTTGATACGTCTCGGTACCGGCGTGCCATCTTCTGGTGGGTTTCCCTGAAGCGAGTGTATTCAGTGGCCAACTCGTCTTCTTCACAGTCGATCGAGGGAAGCCGTGCATTCACCAGTCTGGAAGGATGGCAGGAGAAGAACGCAAAGTATGGCTGCTGTCCCACTGAGGTGTGAATAGTCTGATTCATGACAATCTGACATGGTTGGAGCAGTTGGGGCCAACGAAGGGGCTGTCCTTGACATGAGGTAGATAGGACCGAATTTAGGGTATGGTGCATCCTCTCTGTGATACCGTTGCCTTGGGCATGGTAAGGGGTTGTGTAGTATAAGATGATTTGCTGTTGCTGGCAGAATTTCTGGAAGTCTCTACTGGTGAATTTGCCTACGTTATCCAGGACAATACTGTGAGATGATCCGTAATCTGCCACTTATTGCTAAAGTTTGTCTGTTATGTGTGTAGAGTGTTTGATCATTAGGGGGAAGAACCTAACAAAGCAACTGTAATGGTCTATTACTGTAAGGACATAATGGTAACCCGTGATTCCAGCAACCATATCAGTAAGATCTATTCCAATCCTCTCCAATGGCTTATTCACTGGAGGCAGTTCTTTCCACTGCTGCTGCAATCCAGTGTCCCCTTTGAATCTTTGACAAGTGATGCATTTTTTAACAAGTTTATGTATATCAGCCTTGAGATTCTGCCAATAGTATACCTCCTCTGCCTTCTTGACAGTTTTCTTTTGCCCAGGATGACTTGACAATTCATGTGCGTGTTGGAGAGCTTGTTTGACCCGTTAATTGCGCATGGCGTTTTCTTTTTTAGGTGTCCGTGGTGTGCAGACATAGTGGTAAAAATGAAATTTCCCAAAGGCCAAATTTTGTCTTAGGATTTGAGAGAACACATGCCAAAGTATATAGTAACGAAATATTAGCTCAATATTTACCTTGGTATAGCCATGGATGAACATCAAAGTGTCTGATTCCCTACTGGAATGTATGGTTTTCGTGTTCTTTTTCGGTTTATTTTTCGATTTCGGTTTTGCAGGTTCAAACATGCTTGCATGGGTCGGCCTTGGTCACTGTGGCACTATATTCGAAATTCACCTGCGCAGCCAGGGCTGTATTGAGCAGGTGCACTCGGAACAGCCCAGGCTGTATAGAGCAGTTAATGGGTTAACTAACGCATGAGGGACTATGAGACTGTAATGCAGACTTCCATCTGCCTTCTCACTCACAAAATATAGAACTTCATCTAAGAAAGCAAACTGATCTAAAGTAGCCTTGGGCAGTCGTTTGGTCGGAACTGCTCCACCCTCAAGACATTGCACTAGTTCTTCCCACACGGGTTCATTTCCTTGGCAGGCCTTCATTTGTACTTGATCTAACCCAAGCCAGGTGGCTTCAGGTGGACGGACTACTACTCAAACTGGGCATGACAGCTGGTCCGCTACAAAGTTTTTGTTACCTTTGAGGTACTGGATGTTATATATATACTCTCGCATTTCTAATATCCACTGGTTCATTCGAGGCGATTTTGTCTTTCGTTTGAATATACTAGTGAGAGGTTGGTGGTCAGTTATTACAGTGAAACAGGCACCCCACAGATAATGATGGAAATTACGACACGCAAGAACTACAGCTAGAGCCTCTTTATCTGTCGCTGAATATCCAGCCTCACAGGGGTTCAACTTTTTAGAGAAATACCCAACTGGTTTGTTAGTCCCGTCTGATTGAATCTGACTCAGGACTCCGCCAACGTGGGTGTTACTGGCGTCGGTTGTGAGAATGAATGGTTGTTTTATCTGAGCTTTAAGCAAGACAGGGGTATTGATGAGACAAGACTTTAGATGTTCAAAGGCTTTCTGACCTTCGTCCATCCAGATAAACGTTACCGTTACCCGAGATTTAGTTAGGTTGGTGAGAGGCACAGCAATTCTAGCAAAGGAGGGGATATGCTTTCTGTAGAAATCACACATGCCTAGGAAATGACGTACTTCTTTCACTGTAGTGGGTGCTTTCATCTTTGTGATCACCTCTACGTTAACGAGTTAGGTTTTCTTCTGTCTGCTGAGCTTTGTGACCCAGAAAGGTAACCTCTTTAAGACCAAATGTACACTTACCAAAATTCAATTTTATGTCATTTTCAGTGAGTAGTTGGAAAAGTTGCCTCAGGGGATCTAGTAAAGTAGGAAAGTCATGAACCCAAAGAATCAAGTCATCCAAGTAATGTCTGACCCAACCTTTCTGTAAGAGTGGTGTCAATACTGAAGCCATCCGCCTGAAAAAGATCACAGGGGAGCAGTTAAGTCCAAATGGGAGCCGTCTGAATGTATACAAAGTAACTCCATCGCTGAAAGTAGTAAGGTTGCGGCTTTCTTCATCTAGCATGATTTGAAAGTAAGCTTCTCGTATGTCGAGGTGACAATATTGATGACCGGCTGCTTGTTCCACTAATTCTTCCAACTGAGGAAGAGGATAAATGTCAGTGGCGAGATGTTTGTTGACATGTCGGTAGTCTAAGTACATCCGTTTATTCCCATCGGGTTTATTCACTAGTACTATAGGTGACAACCATGCCACTGTTGATCATTCTATGATCTCCCGATCTTCCATGTCTTGGAGCCTGTCCAAAATAATCTGCTTGGCCTGTTCGGGGTAACAGTACATTGGTCCACAACTGGGATGGGGATCAGCCACATTAATATGCACGGGAGGGCCACTGATAGTCCCTAACTCCTTCTCGTCAAGGATAAAAAAGGGGTCATGACTGAGTATTTACTGTGACAGGTCTTTTCATTGAGCCTTGGTGAGATGTTGCAACTTTTGCCTGTCGATGAGTTCTTTTAACTTCAATTCACACGTCCTGCTCTCTCTCGCTTGGTCATTTTGTGGCAGCAAGTCGTTATGGATTTGGGTGGTAGTGTTAATTTTGCAGGGAGGGTTGTCGATTTTCTCATAAGACCCAACACTCGTGCCCTTCTTATATGTCTTTTCCTGCTTAGTGGCATTAGTGAGCAGTAAGTAGGTGGTGTTTTCTGAACTTACTTGGACTAGATAGGGGGTGACTGTTATAATTGAAGTTGGCTTGCTGGTGAACAATCAAAATAAGGTCCTTGGGCTTCTCTTACATGGACGGACACAAATTTGGACTGATAGGGACTAAGCTTTTCCATCATAAGGAGATTGATTTGAGTGAAAAGTTGTGATAGATTCGTGACCACTACTGGGTTCACCTTTACTTTTTCGACTTTGTTCTTCTGGTGAGGAATGTGATTCACCACATAAGAGGTGCCTCACCATTCCATGACTCTCCTTTTGCCGTACCAGATAAGGGGGGCTTGACTCAGTACGTCGCACCCAAGGAGTAGGTCAGCGTTGATGTACAAATTAGGTACTACCGGGAACCATTGTTTGTGAGTTTTTACATCACTGACCCCAATTTCAGTCCACAGCATTCCTAAAATTCTCAAAGGTGTACCTGTGACTCCTTGTAGTCGAGGAGGGTTTCGCCATGAATTTATTTCTCCTCCTATTCGCTTCGCAGTCGATTCCTTTATTAGCATGTAACTGCTGCCTGTATCAACTAGTGCCTCTATCACCTTCCCATTGGCAATGATACTAATAGTGGGAGAGGTATGACCACTAGCTAGTCATGTCCTTGGATCAGGGTCTTGGGAGATGTTCATGTTAGAGTTAGCCTGGGTTAAAGCTTCTTGCTTACATCTGGAGCATCCGGGGCTTCCCCGATGACATCTGGGTCTGCAAAAGTCAAAACAGTGACCAGGTGGGGGTTTCCACCAGCACTCTTGTAGAGTGTGGGACGTTGCTTGGCAGGAACTACAATATTTTCGACGGAGGGTCCCCTGATCGCTCGTTTGTCTTTAACTCACACGTTCTAAGTTTGTTTTTACTTGCCGCACTTAGGCTCTCAGTTCTTCCATTTCATTCTTAGCATCCACCATATTCTGACTATTGACCGGGTTTTCAGGAACAAAGAGGATAGAATGTATGCCAGTCTTCTCCCTGTTATTATCATCCTTTACTGGTACCGCATTGATTTGAGGGGACTGCCTCTCTTCTAGTAACTGTTGTTCATGTTCAATACGGTCCAGGAATTTGCGCAATGGGTACTCGTCATCTAGAAATCCCTCCTACTTCTCGCATGAAGCAGAAGGTAAGCCATACCACAGCTTCTTCTTTATCCATTTATCTCGTTTAGGAAATGCCTCATTAGGGAGCTTTGACTCGATTATGCGTATTGACAAATGAACCTATTGGTGAAAGCGTGGGGTGATTCTCCCCAATCATAGTTCATCGCCTCCAACTCCTGCCACGCATGATCGATGCTAGCTTCTATTCCAAACTCTGTTCTAAGATGTTTAAGTGTTAGCCAGGAGTCTACTCGATGGTTTCTTTGATAGTTGTGTATAAGTATGGCTAACTCTGAACCGACCCTACTCTTAGCGATTTGCATGTGGGTGGAATCGTTTGGGTCACATTGTTCCACGAGTTCGAAGAACATTTCTAATCTGGTCATTGCATTGAGTCCTTGCAACTGGTGAAGTTCCAGGATTGGAATGTCCCGCGGCTTAGTGTGAACCTTCTCCTTCAATCTCGTGAACGACTGAGGAGTTGGAAGTGATGGTTGAAAAGGGTTGGCAGGGGGTAGTGGGGGCTCCATCTCTTCTAGCTCTCTCGCTGTTCTATCCCTCACTGACCACTCATCCTCCCTTTCCTCGGACTTAGGTCTACAGCTGGCAATACCATGTATACTCATAACAAAAAGAGGAAGGGGGATCCACCTTCGACGGTGGGGGGGGGGTTAATCAGCACTCTCTACAACCTCGTTACACGAGAGAATCTTTCGTCACTTATGGCTTAAGCCAATTACTTTCAGTCTCCGCGTCGTGCTAGAGATGCTTTTAGCATATTACCTGGGAATGTTAACCATATAAGATAAGGCGGGCCTTTAGTGCACTTTAGTTACGGTGAATATTTATTATTCCACCGTTGCCACCAGTGTAATGGAAAGAATTTTTATATGTATCACCAGTGTATTGTCCTTGTATTTTCAATGAATATCTCACTGCTGACCCCAGTATATAGAATATAGAATTTTAATTATATCTCACCGTTATGACACCAGAGTAATATTACAATGATTCTGAACCCACATAAACTATGATGTCACTACAAAATCTCTTACAAAAATTTCTTATATCACCGCTTAGCGTTGGAGTGTAAATCACCAGGATGCACACTGAATTTAAAGTTGAGATTATAATTGTCAGTTAGTAATGGGAATTTAGTAACCGGTGAGGTTTCTGTGCCTGTTCTAGTTGTCCTTGTTCAATTCAAGGTTGTATTAGAATTTATGGAAGATGGGAGGTGTGGTAGCATATTTTTTAAGGCTAGCCGTCACTGTATTGACCTTGAGCATAATACTTTTAACTTAACAATGTGGCTGCCATTAAATTGCCAAACCTGTTTTTAGTGTAAACCCAAAAACCAACTGCGGTGTTTTAATCCCCTTACTCCGAAATAGATACCAATGAATACCCGACTTTTGTCCAAATTGTAGGATCAGATTTCTTACTGAAGGGGTCAGCATGAATTTAGGTAGGCTTAGGTTCTCGAGTTGTTGTTTCCCTTTAGTGCGCCTTGCAGGCCGCCCCGCACCATCAAAGAAGGGTAGTTGTAATCTCGAATCTATGTGTTCTGCATTGATTTTAATCATACCCAGAATTAGATGAATGCTTAAATTCACAGACTTACTTCCCAAGTTAACACTGTTCTAACAACACTTGAAACAAAGACCATACAAGTTATGTCTGGACGTCGTTCTCCTTGGTCACTGATGGACTCGAGGAGGGACGATACAAAAACGATATAAAGACCACTTTCTTAATAATAACCTACATCCTACATCCCTCTCCAACAATAACATTTTCACTTCAGTGGTGAGACTTAATCATAACACTGTTCAATTAATGGTAAGACCCAAAATGACCTAACTTTATACTTCACATCTTCCGAGAATTAGATTACCATTTTAGACTAATGAAATACGCTTCGATTACATTATTTCCCTTGTGACTTATAATACAGAAAACTCCCCGACTTTGGTTAAGGTACAGTTATTTACATTTTTGCCTAACAATGAATGGGAAGAGGGGGGGGGGAGTGTATGGTATGTTGGTGTGGTGACGCGTTTGGCAGATTACAACTTGATGTTAAAATCTGCGGAGCAGACGAAAGGAGGTGGTTGAGTCACGCAGTCACAACTCGCACTCGCCTGATATAACCTCGGATAACGGTCCGATTGCATTCGAGGATGTTAACTTCCGGTTACAGCTTTCATGTTACCAATTATGTCCCGCATGACTCATTTGGGAAAGGACTTTTTTAGAGCTTATCGTATCTCACAAAAATTACACAACGATGGGGAAAGTTTTAGTAGTATCGATAATGATCACATCACTTAATATCAAGTCTTCGTAATGATGTTCGGATGCTATTTGTCAGTTAGTTCAGTGTGGGAATGTACAACGATCGATATTTCGAGGTTAACTCTACATAGAAAATTATGGACTGTTTCTCTTCTTCTGGCACTTTCTCAGCATTTCTATCACTAAAACGGATTGATGCCGAAAGATATCTTTGAATTTACTCAGTTAAGAGGCTATGAAGACTAAACCAATTTAAATGTTCACCAGGGTTGCCATTTGTACGATAATTATCGTACATGTACGTTAAACTGCCTCTGGTACGTGTACGATATCTTTTCTTATTATCGTACATTCTGTACGATAATTCTGTTTTATGGCATAAGAGTTTTAGTTTCAAAAATGATTAAAAAAAGCCTTTACATAGAGTAAATCTTTTCCATAGATAGTATGTTATCTGTATAATTAGAAGTAATTTTCCTTGGTGCACGTAGGTTAATTGTATTTATGAGATAGCTAGGTTTGCTGTACTTGTGCTGAACGAGATGTACAGGCACATTTCGAGTCACATTGACGGTTGACTGTTACGGTTTGATATTCGCCATTCACCGTGATGTACTGTACAGTATAAAAGAAATATTTATTTTGATAACAAGAATTACCTAAAAGTATCTTGTGTAATCAGTGATTGGTAAATAGTGTAGAGGAATTGTTTATTTTATTTAACAAATTGTGATGAATTTAATTTACTTTTCTAAACTGAATATTGTTATATAAACCTCCCTTAAATGATACCTGCTGTATACAGTATTTACATTAGCCATTACATATATCAAAACTTTTATGACTATCCATTTTTATCTTTTTTATAACATGAGACTAATGCTAATATAAATTTAAAACACCAATGAAGACATGTTGTGTTGTTAAGAACTCCATCATTTATTTTATCATCATATTCCAGTAGAGCGTAGTGTAGTAGCAAAAAATATATATATACGATAATTTTCACAGGCATCTGATATATTTTTACGATAATTTGTGTGGTAAAACGATAATTTTGAAACCAGTACGATAACTCGATCAAAAAAATCTGGCAACCCTGATGTTCACCAAACTCCGCTACCAGTGTGTTTTATGGATGGGAGGAGTGCGTATGGAGGGGAGGAGGGAGTGTGGTCCGCTGATGTAATACTTAATTCGAATTACATAATACATAGATGTTCACTTCTAACTTAACTCTACGATGCTAAAATCACTCTCATATTATACTTGTAGTACACTTATACTAGATTATAATTATTCACACTTATACTAAATTGTTCTTAATTACTAAATTACAACTACAGTATCTTACATCTTGGTTATACTTATATTACATCTTAACCTAACTTACTGGCACTACACAGGTCCTTCCTTCAGGAAACAGATTTTCACCATCGGAGTCTTTTCAACACAAGCACTAATACACGTTCCAAGGATGCGTGTGCGGACGGGACAGACTTACCGACTTGACTGCGAGTCCCCTTTTAAACACACCTTTGACACTCTCCCCATGATTAGTGGTACCTGTCGGTCCACATAATACAGTGCGTACCCCAGGGGGTCGCTACACGTCGCTAATGAATTTACTACACAAAAAATATATATCCAGTGGAGAAGAGATACCCCATTTAAGCTCCTGCCTGAGTAATGGCATAGTCACCCAGCTGGGTGGACTCGTACTCTCTTTGCCAAGATCGTCCCAGGGGTGCTTCCCATTCACACTCACTGTCACTCAGTCTCACTCACACTTCTTCCATGCGATACTTTCATTTCTACCCTTTCCTTTAGTGACTGACGAGCACTTGACAAGTCCTGATGTCGCGACCACACTCTAGGCCATGTCAACTGTAATGTGACGGGTAGACGCGCCCTGTCCCCTCAAAGTAGAGCTCTCGTAGTATCCCCACTAAACTGGGCTAAGCCCATCTCAGCCTCTTTCTGTTTCCCTGAAACTATAGTTCTTCGCAGTCAATTGTCAGCCAGTCCGACCTGCACACACTTTCTTATCCACTCCATGAACCGTTACACTCTTTAGCCCTCACAGATTTATCAACATTCCTCAATGAGTCGGTGAGGAAGCCATCTTTCACGGGGCAGTAATTGTTCATCTACCGGGTCAGGCATAAAGGCACTTTCTAGGGGATCCAACAGCCACTCTTCACTACCGTGATTAGGTTTCACCTGCCCGGCAGCTCTATTCATTTTCCGGTAAAGACATTCTCCACTATATATACACTGCCGTCCAGCAACATTTCCACCACACAATAGGGACCATCCCACTTCACATTTAATTTCTGACATGTACCTGGCACCACTGTTTCCTTTTTTACCCACACCAAGCTCCTCACAATGACAGTTTGATTCTTCCTTCTATTTGATACGTCTCAGTACCGGCGTGCCATCTTCTGGTGGGTTTCCCTGAAGCGAGTGTGTTCAGTGGCCAACTCGTCTTCTTCACAGTCGATCGAGGGAAGCCGTGCATTCACCAGTCTGGAAGGATGGCAGGAGAAGAACGCAAAGTATGGCTGCTGTCCCACTGAGGTGTGAATAGTCTGATTCATGACAATCTGACATGGTTGGAGCAGTTGGGGCCAACGAAGGGGGTGTCCTTGACATGAGGTAGATAGGACCGAATTTAGGGTATGGTGCATCCTCTCTGTGATACCGTTGCCTTGGGCATGGTAAGGGGTTGTGTAGTATAAGATGATTTGCTGTTGCTGGCAGAATTTCTGGAAGTCTCTACTGGTGCATTTGCCTACGTTATCCAGGACAATACTGTGAGGTGATCCGTAATCTGCCACTTATTGCCAAGGTTTGTCTGTTATGTGTGTAGAGTGTTTGATCATTAGGGGGAAGAACCTAACAAAGCAACTGTAATGGTCTATTACTGTAAGGACATAAAGGTAACCCGTGATTCCAGCAACCATATCAGTAAGATCTATTCCAATCCTCTCCAATGGCTTATTCACTGGAGGCAGTTCTTTCCACTGCTGCTGCAATCCAGTGTCCCCTTTGAATCTTTGACAAGTAATGCATTTTTTAACATGTTTATGTATATCAGCCTTGAGATTCTGCCAATAGTATACCTCTTCTGCCTTCTTGACAGTTTTCTTTTGCCCAGGATGACCAGACAATTCATGTGCTTGTTGGAGCGCTTGTTTGACCCGTTAATTACGCATGGCGTTTTTTTTTTTTAGGTGTCCGTGGTGCGCAGACATAGGGGTAAAAATGAAATTTCCCAAAACCCAAATTTTGTCTTAGGAGTTGAGAGAACACATGCCAAAGTATATAGTAACGAAATATTAGCTCAATATTTACCTTGGTAAACCCATTGATGAACATCAAAGTGTCTGATTCCCTAACGGAATGTATGGTTTTCGTGTTCTTTTTCGGTTTCTTTTTCGATTTCGGTTTTGAAGGTTCAAACATGCTTGCATGGGACGGCCTTGGTCACTGTGGCACTATATTCGAAATTCACCTGCGCAGCCAGGGCTGTATTGAGCAGGTGCACTCGGAACAGCCAAGGCTGTATAGAGCAGTTAACGGGTTAACTAACGCATGAGGGACTATGAAACTGTAAGGCAGACTTCCATCTGCCTTCTCTCTCACAAAATATAGAACTTCATCTAAGAAAGCAAACTGATCTAGAGTAGCCTTGGGCAGTCGTTTGGTCGGAACTGCTCCACCCTCAAGACATTGCACTAGTTCTTCCCACACGGGTTCATTTCCTTGGCAGGCCTTCATTTGTACTTGATCTAACCCAAGCCAGGTGGCTTCAGGTGGACGGACTACTACTCGAACTGGGCATGACAGCTGGTCCGCTACAAAGTTTTTGTTACCTTTGAGGTACTGGATGTTATATATATATACTCTCGCATTTCTAGTATCCACTGGTTCATTCGAGGCGATTTTGTCTTTCGTTTGAATATGCTAGTGAGAGGTTGGTGGTCAGTTATTACAGTGAAACAGGCACCCCACAGATAATGATGGAAATTACGACACGCAAGAACTACAGCTAGAGCCTCTTTATCTGTCGCTGAATATCCAGCCTCACAGGGGTTCAACTTTTTAGAGAAATACCCAACTGGTTTGTTAGTCCCGTCTGATTGAATCTGACTCAGGACTCCGCCAACGTGGATGTTACTGGTGTCGGTTGTGAGAATGAATGGTTGTTTTATCTGAGCTTTATGCAAGACAGGGGTATTGATGAGACAAGACTTTAGATGTTCAAAGGCTTTCTGACCTTCGTCCATCCAGATAAACGTTACCGTTACCCGAGATTTAGTTAGGTTGGTGAGAGGCACAGCAATTCTAGCAAAGGAGGGGATATGCTTTCTGTAGAAATCACACATGCCTAGGAAATGACGTACTTCTTTCACTGTAGTGGGTGCTTTCATCTTTGTGATCACCTCTACGTTCTACGAGTTGGGTTTTCTTCTGTCTGCTGAGATTTTGTGACCCAGAAAGGTAACCTCTTTAAGACCAAATGTACACTTACTAAAATTCAATTTTATGTCATTTTCAGTGAGTAGTTGGAAAAGTTGCCTCGGGGGATCTAGTAAAGTAGGAAAGTCATGAACCCAAAGAATCAAGTCATCCAAGTAATGTCTGACCCAACCTTTCTGTAAGAGTGGTGTCAGTACTGAAGCCATCTGCCTGAAAAAGATCACAGGGGAGCAGTTAAGTCCAAATGGGAGCCGTCTGAATGTATACGAAGTAACTCCATCGCTGAAAGTAGTAAGGTTGCGGCTCTCTTCATCTAGCATGATTTGAAAGTAAGCTTCTCGTATGTCGAGGGTGACAATATTGATGACCGGCTGCTTGTTCCACTAATTCTTCCAACTGAGGAAGAGGATAAATGTCAGTGGCGAGATGTTTGTTGACATGTCGGTAGTCTAAGTACATCCGTTTATTCCCATTGGGTTTATTCACTAGTACTATAGGTGACAACCAGGCCACTGTTGATCATTCTATGATCTCCTGATCTTCCATGTCTTGGAGCCTGTTCAAAATAATCTGCTTGGCCTGTTCGGGGTAACAGTACATTGGTCCACAACTGGGCTGGGGATCAGCCACATTAATATGCACGGGAGGGCCACTGATAGTCCCTAACTTCTTCTCGTCAAGGATAAAAAAGGGGTCATGACTGAGTATTTACTGTGACAGGTCTTTTCATTGAGCCTTGGTGAGATGTTGCAACTTTTGCCTGTCGATGAGTTCTTTTAACTTCAATTCACACGTCCTGCTCTCTCTCGCTTGGTCATTTTGTGGCAGCAAGTCGTTATGGATTTGGGTGGTAGTGTTAATTTTGCAGGGAGGGTTGTCGATTTTCTCATAAGACCCAACACTCGTACCCTTCTTATATGTCTTTTCCTGCTTAGTGGCATTAGTGAGCAGTAGGTAGATGGTGTTTTCTGAACTTACTTGGACTAGATAGGGGGTGACTGTTATGACTGAAGTTGGCTTGCTGGTGATCAATCAAATAAGGTCCTTGGGCTTCTCTTACATGGACGGACACAAATTTGGACTGATAGGGACTGTTTTTCCATCGTAAGGAGATTGATTTGAGTGAAAAGTTGTGATAGATTCGTGACCACCACTGGGTTCACCTTTACTTTTTCGACTTTGTTCTTCTGGTGAGGAATGTGATTCACCACATAAGAGGTGCCTCACCATTCCATGACTCTCCTTTCGCAGTACCAAATAAGGGCGGCTTGACTCAGTACGTCACACCCAAGGAGTAGGTCAGCGTTGATGTACGAATTAGGTATTACCGGGAACCATTGTTTGCGAGTTTTTACATCACTGACCCCAATTTCAGTCCACAGCATTCCTAAAATTCTCAAAGGTGTACCAGTGACTCCTTGTAGTCGAGGAGGATTTCGCCATGAATTTATTTCTCCTCCTATTTGCTTTGCAGTCAATTCCTTTATTAGCACGTAACTGCTGCCTGTATCAACTAGTGCCTCTATCACCTTCCCATTGGCAATGATACCAATAGTGGGAGAGGTATGACCACCAGCTAGTCATGTCCTTGGATTAGAGTCTTGGGAGATGTTCATGTTGGAGTTAGCCTGGGTTAAAGCTTCCTGCTTACATCCGGAGCATCTGCGGTTTCCCCGATGACATCTGGGTCTGCAACAGTCAAAACAGTGACCAGGTGGGGTTTTCCACCAGCACTCTTGTCGAGTGTGGGACGTTGCTTGGCAGCAACTACAATATTTTCGACGGAGGGTCCCCTGATCGCTCGTTTGTCTCTTACACATTCTAAGTTTGTTTTTACTTGCCACACTTAGGCTCTCAGTTCTTCCATTTCATTCTTAGCATCCACCATATTCTGACTATTGACCGGGTCTTCAGGAACAAAGAGGGTAGAATGTGTGCCAGTCTTCTCCCTGTTATTATCATCCTTTACTGGTACCGCATTGATTTGAGGGGACTGCCTCTCTTCTAGTAACTGTTGTTCATGTTCAATACGGTCCAGGAATTTGCACAATGGGTACTCGTCATCTAGAAATCCCTCCAACTTCTCACATGAAGCTGAAGGTAAGCCATACCACAGCTTCTTCTTTATCTGTTTATCTCGTTTAGGAAATGTCTCATTAGGGAACTTTGACTCGATTATTGCGTATTGACAAATGAACATATGGGTGAAAGTGCGGGGTGATTCTCCCCAATCATAGTTCATCGCCTCCAACTCCTGCCACGCATGATCGATGCTAGCTTCTATTGCAAACTTTGTTCTAAGATGTTTAAGAGTTAGCCAGGAGTCTACTCGATGGTTTATTTGATAGTTGCGTATAAGTATGGCTAACTCCGAACCGACTCTACTCTTAGCGATTTGCATGTGGGTGGAATTGTTTGAGTCACATTGTTCCACGAGTTCGAAGAACATTTCTAATCTGGTCATTGCATTGAGTCCTTGTAACTGGTGAAGTTCCAGGATTGGAATATCCCGGGGCTTAGTGTGAACCTTCTCCTTCAATCTCGTGAACCACTGAGGGGTTGGAAGTGATGGTTGAAAAGGGTTGGCAGGGGGTAGTGTGGGCTCCATCTCTTCTAGCTCTCTCGCTGTTCTATCCCTCACTGACCACTCATCCTCCCTTTCCTCGGACTTAGGTCTACAGCTGGCAATACCATGTAAAATGCGTGGCTTGAAAAACAGTGCCCCCGAAGAATACCATAGTATCCCCGACGACAGGGCAAGCCAAGAACAGCATAGTGTGGCCACAGATATACCGACACCCCGACACGGACCCCACGGGGTAGCCGCCACCAGCCATCACCATTCCGGGCAACAGCGACACATCTCAGCCTGGGCCGTGCGCCCCTGTGACATGCAGCCACCACGCCGCCACCACCGTAGGAGAAGGACACTACCTTCGCGTAGTGGAATTGCTGAGCTGGCTAGGGGTGGAGTTAGAAACTATACTCCAGACGGCGTCCCTCTGGTAAAGACGATCTATGGTCACTCCCAAAGTGTTCCGGTAGAGACGATCTATGGTCGCTCCCAAGGTGTTCAGGTAGAGACAATCTATGGTCACTCCCAAGGTGTTCCGGTAGAGACGATCAATGGTTGCTCCCAAGGTGTTCATGTAGAGATGATCTATGGTCGCTCCCAAGGTGTTCCAGTAGAGACGATCTATGGTCGCTCCCAAGGTGTTCCGGTAGAGACGATCTATGGTCGCTCCCAAGGTGTTCCGGTAGAGACGATCTATGGTCGCTCCCAAGGTGCTCTGGTAGAGACGATCTATGGTCGCTCCCAAGGTGTTCCGGTAGAGACGATCTATGGTCGCTCCCAAGGTGCTCCGGTAGAGACGATCTATGGTCGCTCCCAAGGTGTTCTGGTAGAGACGATCTATGGTTGCTCCCAAGGTGTTCCGGTAGAGACGATCTATGGTCGCTCCCAAGGTGTTCCGGTAGAGACAATCTATGGTTGCTCCCGAAGTGCTCCGGTAGAGATGATCTATGGTCGCTCCCAAGGTGCTCCGGTAGAGACGATCTATGGTCGCTCCCAGGGAGTTCCGGTAGAGACGATCTATGGTTGCTCCCAAGGTGTTCCGGTAGAGACGATCTATGGGCGCTCCCATCCTCGTGAGATGATCTATGGTCGCTCCGAGAGTGTCGTGGTAGAGACGACCCATTGTCACTCCCTCCCTCGTGAGACGATCTACGGTCGCTCCGAGGGCGTGCAGAATAGAGACGTCCCCACGGCAGGAGACTGGAGCCCAGGCTTCCTGTCCCAGAGTGACCCAGACAGGCCTCCCAGCCTCCCCTGGTCTCTGTACCCTACGCCTGGCTCTAGAGCAGACGCACCTGACGGACCCCAGTGGAAGTCGCTGCCGCAGCTCTCCCCTGTCGGCGCCCCTAGACGCTGGAGACCGCAGTCCACAGTCTCTCTCGGCTCTCCCCAGGACACCCAGGCGTGATCTCTCTACGCCCCCACGACGCCGGGATCTATCACAGAGGTTCCTGGAGCTATTCGGCCCCAGTCCCGAGGGCCACACGCCGGAGCCAAGTCCGGAAGCCACGGGAAGTCCAGGACGCGAGAGGACGCCCTTACGAGCTATCCCGTGCCCTATCGGCACGCCTCGCATTGACGGTGCCCCTAGCCCAGCATGATCACCGATGACATGTTCCTGCTTATCCCCCTGATGAATACGTGTGATATTGTAGCACGAGTAATTTAGGTTAAGTGTGATTTCCCCTAATGTACGTATTGTGCAGTGATTTCATATAGTGAATATCGGGGTAGATCAGATCACAGTGAGAAGTTAAAGGACGAGAGTGTGGAACAAGATCTGATTGACTATACGTGTGAGTGACATCTCTGTTATATAATTAATAAGTCTGTGCTTATAAAGACATACCCCCATCACTGTGAAGGAATATTGTGAAAGGAAGTATTAATAGTATTCTCTCCTTCCCCCATGCTACCTTAATAAATCTTGTTCACCACCCGCTCTCACTCCCATATCTCAAGTAAGTGTGAGTCAAGGATGATATCAATTACCAAAGTATCTTGGCTAGTGGAAACCAAACAAACTTCACGGCTAATACCTGCCGCCTTCCAGTATTACCATAACTTTCGCCTAGCCGTCACAAGTCACTCCCCACACCTCCCCTATCTCCTCCTAGTGAAACTCAACCCCCTCCCGCGCCCCCGAGCGCTTCCTATATTTACTGCACTCATGATACATTAGGATTGTTTGTGTTGTCACTAGTATCAGAGAAGCAAGTATCCTGTGAGATACTCATATCCTAGATAAGGTTTTATATTGGTATATATTGTGCTGTAATATCTGCTGATTTGTCCTGTGTCTGACTGTGGTAATATATGTGTAAAGGTTGTTGCCTAGAGTTTTTGTGTCCTGCCTCTCTTTATTGCTCTAGCTCCGGTCTCGAAAGAGGACCCCGCTCCACGTTAAGTGAAATAGGAACGAGAAGTCGAGCCTAATTTCACCTAGCATTACACCATGTATACTCATAACAAAAAGAGGAAGGGGGATCCACCTTCGACAGTGGGGAGGGGGGGTTAAGCAGAACGCTCTACAACCTCGTTACATGAGAGAATCTTTCGTCACTTATGGCTTAACCCTATTCGGTGCACCCCGTATCATTTTTGATACGCCCTAACTAATTTTTGCCAATAAACTCTAGTTTGTAAGCAATGCATGGTCTCACGATTGTTTTCTTGTTAAATTACTGGAAACACAACAAAATAGTGATTCTGAGCGAAAAAACTGGGTTGAAACGAGCGTTTTCTCTAAAATTAACGATTTTTCCCCGTGGAGAGCGCTAAACAAAAAGAAAACGCTCGAAGATGAGTGAAATATCTGGGACCTTAGCCTACGCAAGCCTAACGGGCATCAACACAGCTTCCAGACGTACGATACGTTTCCTATTTTCGTTCAAACTACTTTATTTTCTATGTATTATTCATTGTTCATACTTTATGACTCCTCATACCTAGTGAAATAGTTATTTCATTCACTAATTTTATTATCTATGTATTATTCATTGTTTTTTCTCTATGACTCCTCATACCCAATGAAATGGTCGTTCGTACATATACACACAGATACACACATGTGCATTGTATTGTGCACACAGATACACGCACGTGCATTGTAATGTGCACACACACACACACACACAAACCTCGCGGCTCTCGTGTAGGCGTGCTGGACGACGGTTAGTTAGGCATTAATTAGGGGACGGGGTGCATGTGCCGACGGACGTAGTCAGTGCTTTTATTTTCGACTATGTTGACCCAGTCGAAGATTACTTGGAAGAGGTAGTTGGCGATGATGATGATGACCTTGCCTTGGATAGAGTAGCTGAGGGCGACGATGTAGATGATGATCAGAATGTTGACAAAATGAAGAAGAGTGGGTACCACTCAGAAACAGAAAGCCACTGGTGAAAAATAGATTAATCAGTTCTTTGGACCAGTGCTTGAACAAACATAATTATGACGAATTTGTCCTGCCACACGAGCTCAGGGAATATACCTGCATTTTAGAGAAACCCCAGAGAAAATTAGATATCGGTAAGTCAATAATATGGACCAATCATACAGAAGGTAGGCCTGTTGAGAAGGTATTGCCTAGTGAAGGATGTTTTGTTAGGAGAGGCAAGGTCAGCTAATACAGAAATAATGGCATGGGAGTTGTTTATAACATCCAATATGATTGATGGTATTGTAACCCATGCTAACACAAGGCATAATTACCGAAATTTCTAATACTGACAGTGCTGAAATACCAACACACGTCAAGATGACTGATGCCATAGAATTGAAAAGCTTTTTTGGCCTGCTCTATCCATGAGGTTTGTTGGGACAAAATAAATATTGCTATAATCGTCTTTTCATGGAAGGGTTTGATCACCCAATATTTGAAGCCGTCATGTCAGTAAAACGATTTGGTTTCTTACATGCCGACATAACTTTTAACAACATTGATACCAGACACCAGAGATGGGTACACGATCAACATTGATACCAGACACCAGAGATGGGTACACGATCGGTTTGCAGCAATCAGGGAGCTTTTTGAACAGTTCAGTAATTGTTGTTGCTCAGTGTTAGAGCCAGGTGACTTCTTGACCACTGATGAAACGTTGTATGGGTGCAGAACACAAATAGGGTTCAGACTACAATAAGAGCAAACCCGTACTCTACGGCCTCCAATATAAATCTATTAATGCTGTTAGATATCCATTTACCTTTAGGACAGCTGTATATTCAGGTAAACCTGGAGAGCCAGGACCACACTACATACGCGGTACAGTCCCAACAGTGGAAGCTCTGGTAAGTCAGTTACAAGCCTCAGTCGACCTTAGAGGTAGGATTATTAGCCTGGATAGATTGTACACCAGTATAGAGTTGCTGGAGTGGCTTCAAACACAAGGTATCTCAGCCTTAGGTACTATAGATTCTACTATGAAAGGCATACCACCAGAGATAGTCACAGAAAGGGAAGATAGGTCATACCAAGTTTACTGGAAGAAACACGGGGAGGAAATGACACTGAATCCTATGTAACACCCACCAAAAGCAAAGGTAAGAAAGATATGTTACTTCTGAGCACAGTTTCCCCTATATTAGGCATTACCAAGGATGATGATTTGAAAAATATATTATATATATATATATATATATATATATATATATATATATATATATTTATATATATATATATATATATATATATAATATATATATATATATATATATATATATATATATATATATATATTTAAATTGTATGATTTCACTAAAGGAGGCACTGACATGGATCAGAGAATAAGTTTTCATACAGTACACACTAAATCTAGATGGACAGTGAATGCCCTTGGCTACATTGTCGACACTGCCAGAGTAAATTCACAGACAATTTATTCGTTATATAATAATCAGGACCCAAGAAAAATTGCTTCAATCTCCTATGGCTGGCAGATAGTGAAGGCATTTTGTAATCTGCAAATTGAAAGAAGAAAAGTTCAGGCTTGTGGCCTGACCAGGAATACAATAGCTAAGATGAATCTTATGCTCGGACAGGGAGATGTAGAGGAGGCCGTCCCAGAAGTAACACATGAGAATAGGTCAGGCAAGCAGCACAAGTGTCATTCATGCCTGGAGTCTCTTTATGGTCCAGGATACACTCAGAATCGCCCCAAAGCAAAATCGTCCACGAAACAATGTCAAGTACGTCACTAGCACACCTGTGATCAGAATTGAAATAAAGTATGTATGAAATGCTATAGTAACATGCCCAATCAGTGAAAGTCTTGTTTTGGAAATTAAGAATGAATATGCATGTCTGTGAATATAGATTATGACTGAGTTTACGTTATATACGGATTATATTTTTGTTTAAAAATTTCCTTATATGATAGATGTAAATAGAGATTCGGAAGGTGAGGATCTTGCAGCATAAGAATCCTCCGGCTTACTTATATTAGTTGTAAGTGTAGAGTAAAAAGGATGTTCGAGTGCGTAGGATCAAATACCGCCGGAAAATACATAGGAGCATAGGCATGGATAGCCCCAAGTTAACGGTTACTACTCTTTCGACCTGTGACGGGCTGTGGGTCACTGAGGGCCCTGTTAGTTAATTGGCACCCGGGATCTTTTTAACTTACCAGGGGTCGATGCAACAGGGGGTGGATCAGCTGAAATGAAGCATGGTCTCGCAGTGTAGAGAAGGAGCTGGGGCCTGATTGACTGCCGTCTCCCTTGAAAGCGCCAGGCAAGGCTCTGGACCTAACCCCTCATATCCACACTGTGCCTGTGCATTACCCAGGGAACAGCTTGTTCTCCGGTTACAAGAGATATAGGGTTTAACCAGGAAGCTACAGGCTGCTCTAAGCGATTCAGTAATCCAAAGACTGGCACGTTTCCTGGTTAACAGTCTACTCGTAAGAATTTAATGGTGATCCCGCATGTACGGAGCTTTGGCTGGCAGCTGCATTTTCTCGTGGTGACTACTAACAGAGGATCAAGGGACTGACTTCAGGAGAGACTGACTGGCTGACCGACAAAGGTCTCAGTGATAGGCTAGTGATTGACCAGTGGGAAATTACTAATAAACTGACATCAGAAGGACAGTCTACTGACTAATTTGTCGGTATTTTGGGATTGACTGCCCCACTGATTAACCATTGATTTATACTGTATACTGATGATGTTTTGGGTATAACTATTCATAATTGAATATTTGTTATTGCATTGCTCTGAATACTCCTTGGGGCGTAGCATGAGCAGATAGAGCTACCGTGCCCTTTGAATAATTGGTTATAACTAAATATTTCTCTGTGCCCTTCAATTTTAATTTGCAGTACTCAGATTTAGAAATACCTATATAATATATTGGTGACAACAGATTCAGCCTTCTCAAGGACCTCCTTCAGCTGTAAGGAGTGAGAAGCAGGTAGACCTTTATCATACAACAGAGGGGCAGGCAGAATAGGAGGTAGGTAAGGCACAAGGCTGTTGATGTGGAATTTTGCATTTATTATGCAATATGTATGCCTTTTCAAGCATTTATCTCCCGTACATCTACCGCCTTCTGCCTTATCTACCTCCTGTACTCCCCGGCCCTTTCTCACTCGCCATCCATTTGTATGATAAAGGTCTACCTGTTTCTCACTCCTTAGTTATACGTGAAGTGGGTCCATGAGAAGGTCGAGTCTGTTTTGTTCTCACGAATAGATTATATTTCACACACCAACACAATCCTCACACACCACTACAGTCCTCACACACCACTACAGTCCTCACACACCACCACAGTCCTCACTCACCAACCCAGTCCTCACACACCAACGCAATCGTCACACACCAACACAGTCCTCACACACCACCAGTCCTCACACCACCACTGTCCTCACTCATCAACACAATCCTCACACACCACCACAGTCCTCACACACCAACACAGTCCTCACGCACCAACTCAGTCCTCACCCCACACGTGTAAAATTAATAAGAATAATCTTTTACTTCTATAAATTCATTATTATATAGTTGTAATGACATTTGAAAAATAAATAACTACTTTCTAAAGGGAGGAGGTTGGGGAAAGTGGTTGGTGGGATACATGGCGAGTTGGGTCCTCGTCCCGTATCCAGGTTACACACTTTTTGAGTGTGGCTGAAACTCGCGTAGCTAAATATTATATTCAGCCATTAGAAAGAAATATATGGTAGTATTCTCATCATCATCATTATGAACTTTCCATTTTTAGTCCACAGCAGGACTGGACTCTTCACTTAGGGAGGTTTTAGTCAGGAAGCCCTAACCCACGGCCCTGCACAGTTGTTGACTTTATACACGGGTTTTATTCGCTCCTGTGTAGAGCACAGCTGTCATGTGTGGGGAGGCTTCCCACACAGTTCTTCTCAACAGGATGGAGTCGGAGACTTTTCGTCTCATTAACTTTCCTCTTACTGGCTCCCTTCAACCTCTGTCTCTTCGCGGCACTGTTGCATCAGTCTCTTTTCTATCGCCACTTCAATGGTCACTGCTCCTCTGAACTGTCTGCTTGCATCCCTCCACCACCACAGCAGGCACGCAGCACCCGTCTTAGCAACAAACTCAGCCCTTTTCTGTCCAACTCTTTAATGCAAGAGTTAACCGTTGCTCCAGTCATTCATGTATGCAACAGGTCAACTCTGGAATTGTCTCCATCTCTGTTTTTTTTTTACTGCCTACGGTCTCCAGTCTTTCATACACAGTGTGTCCAGGCATCTCGAAATGAACTGATCTTGAATTTGGCTCTGCTGTCGTTTTTTTCTTGGAGGGAGCAATTTGCAGGTCCTGCCCTTTGGTTCCTTCTTTCTTGCATAAAAAAAAATACTCGCATGTATAACCAGGTATTATTTACATGCTTACATTATTAGATTTCCTTGACTAATAGCTACCTCTCCATCAACTAGTCTACCTAGTAGTAAATCCACTGAAAGTGGGTTTAGGAGTTATGAAGGTGAAGAAGAAAGAGAGAGTATTAGCGGTGGCGAGTGAGTGAGAGAGATGGTGGTGAGAAAAAAGCGGTGGTAGTGAGACGGAGAGTATGGTAGAAGGGAATATAGTGGTGAGGGTGATGGAGGGAGGGAAGGTGGTGGTGAGGAAGATAGGAGGTGGTGAGTGTGAGGGAGGAAGGGTGGTGATGATGATGAGGAAGATGTGTAAGCTATCAACTTCCATGTTATGGACGGTGTGTGTGTGAGACAACAGTAAACGGTTTATTGATACTGCAGCCCTCAGACTGAAAATATAGCCTACGGCTTTGATATATGGCAAACATGATAAGCGTTGGTGAATGGTAAAATATTTTATCATTTGATATTTACGTTAATTTTAAATTTGATAATAGTTAAACGTGTGTGTGTGTGTGTGTGTGTGTGTGTGTGTTTCAGTGCGCGCGGGTGCGGTACGATATGTTTGGCGGCGCTTGCCTTGCAACGGCGCCGACGTGTCCGAATGCGTTCCTTTCACTTCGTCAAACCAATAATATTACTCAAGATTCTTTTCTCGATACTAGGGTCGTAAGTGTGGGAAATCGCCAAGGGTTGCACCGAATAGGGTTAAGCCAATTACTTTCAGTCTCCGCGTCGTACTAGAGATGCTTTTAGCATGTTACCTGGGACTGTTAACCATATAAGATAAGGCGGGCCTTTAGTGCACTTTGGTTACGGAGAATATTATTCCACCGTTGCCACCAGTGTAATGGAAAGAATTTTTATATGTATCACCAGTGTATTGTCCTTGTATTTTCAATGAATATCTCACTGCTGACCCCAGTATATAGTTATAGAATTTTAATTATATCTCACCGTTATGACACCAGAGTAATATTACAATGATTCTGAACCCACATAAACTATGATGTCACTACAAAATCTCCCCTTACAAAAATTTCTTATATCACCGCTTAGCGTTGGAGTGTAAATCACCAGGATGCACACTGAATTTAAAGTTGAGATTATAATGGTGTTAGTTGGTAATGGGAATTTAGTAACCGGTGAGGTTTCTGTGCCTGTTCTAGTTGTCTTTGTTCAATTCAAGGTTGTATTAGAATTTGTGGAAGCTGGGAGGTGTGGTAGCATATTTTTTAAGGTTAGCCGTCACTTTACTGACCTTGAGCATAACACTTTTGACTTAATGTGGCTGCCATTAAATTGCCAAGCCTGTATTTAGTGTAAACCCAAAAACCAACTGGGGTGTTTTAATTCCCTTATTCCGAAATAGATACCAATGAATACCTGACTTATGTCCAAACTGTAGGATCAGATTTCATACTGAAGGGGTTAGCGTGAATTTAGGTAGGCTTAGGTTCTCCAGTTGTTATTCCCCTTTAGTGCGCCTTGCGGGCCACCCCGTACATAGCCATCAAAGAAGGGTAGTTGGAAACCTGAATCTTAGAGTATTGCATTGATTATAATCATACCCAGAATTAGACGAATGCTTAAATCCACATACTCACTTCCCTAGTTAACATTGTTCTAACGACATTTGAAACAGAAAGACCATACGAGTTATTTGACGTCGTTCTCCTTGGTCACTGAGGGACTCGAGGAGGGACGATACAAAACAACATAAAAACCACTTAATAATACATCCTACACCCCTCTCCAACAGTAACACTTTCACTTCAATGGTAAGACTTAACCATAACACTGCTCAATTAATGGTAAGACCCAAAATGACCTAACTTAATACTTCACTTCTTCCGAGAATTAGATTACCATTTTAGGCTAATGAAATACACTTCGATAACATTATTTCCCTTGTGACTTATAATACAGAAAACTCCCCGACTTAGGTTAAGGTACAGTTATTTAGATTTTTGCCTAACAATGAATGGGAAGGGGGGGGGAGTGTATGGTATGTTGGTGTGGTGACGCGTTTGGCATATTATGACTTGATTTGATGTTAAGATCTGTGGATCAGACAAAAGGCAGTGGTTGAGTCACACAAGAACTTTGCTGTTGAACACACTATTAATCACACTATTCTCTATAACTTTCAATGTGGAAACAACGGAAGGGGAGATTATGAGGCTTTAACACTAACCTGTGGATCCCATGAAAGGCGGTGGTTGAGTCACGCAGTCACAACTCGCCCTTGCCTGATATAACCTCGGATAACGGTCCGATTGCATTCGAGGATTTTAACTTCCGGTTACAGTTTTCACTTTAACAAGTATGTCTCGCATCACTCATTTGGGAATTGACTTCTTTAGAGCTTATCGTATCTCACAAAGATTACACGACGGTAGGAAAAATTTGAGTAGTATCGATAATGTTCGTTCGTTTGAAGATTTCCTATAGTGGAGGCCGGGCCATACATTAGCCCGGTATCGATAATGATCACATCACTTAATATCAAGTATTCGTAATGATGTTCGGATGCTATTTGTCAGTTAGCTCAATGTGGGAATGTACAACGATCGATATTTCGAGGTTAACTCTACATAGAATATTATGGACTGTTTCTCCCCTTCTGGCACTTTCTCAGTTAGCATTTATATCATTAAAATGGACTGAGACCGAAGATATATTTGAATTCACTCAGTTAAGAGGCTATGAAGACTAAGCCAATTTAAATGTTCGCCAAATTCCGCTACCAGCGTGTTTTATGGAGGGGAGGAGGGAGTGTGCTCGGCTGATGCAATACTTAATGCGAATTACATAATACATAGATGTTCACTTCTAACTTATCTCTACGATGAAAAAATCACTCTTATATTACACTTATAGTACACTTATACTAGATTATAATTATTCACACTTATACTAAATTGTTCTTAATTACTAAATTACAACTCTCTTACATCTTGGTTATACTTATATTACATCTTAACCTAACATACTGGCACTACACACACACATACACACGCTGGTGCAGTGGTAACGTTCTCGCTTGCCAACTGGTGGACGGGAGTTCGCGCCACGCTCAGGTTGCGAAAAGTTTCACTGACGAAGTGGGTGGTTACTGTCCCCTTTGAGCAAGGGGACGGGTGTGTGCGTGTGTGAAGGTCACAGCCTTGCCCTTAGATCGGACTATATGAGCTCTCAGCTCCCTTCCGGGAGGGTAAAAGCTGACGATCACGACCATCAAGTGATCCTGACCGACCTGGTGAATTACATCTATATCTATCTATCTATATGTATGTACCGTATCTCTCTCTCTCTCTGTATATACAGGGTGTAACGCGACGTATGACAAAAACTTACACCATTGATCTATCATGTAATTTTGAGTATATTTTGTTCTATAAACATATGCTCTCTGCGACCCCAGTTCAGTACCCAGCATTCTGCAGTTTTGTGTAAAAGCTTCGTCTCTTGCATGTGCCATTGGGTGAGAGCTTGGCAGGGCGACGGGAGACGAGTATTATTAGCTTATATATACTGTGCTATACATGAAAATCCCATATCCTATCAGTACACACGAGTTTTAAGAAGAAACTTTACGTAGTCTATTGATTCTTTAACATCAAGTCATGCATTCATGCAATTCTTTTGCACAAATCGACTGTAATTAAGGATTAAATTCGAATTTTATGGCTTGCAAGGGAGTAGGGAGGGAGGGAGGACAGGCTGGTGTGTTGTTGCCAGTTATGTAATATTTGGTTTGTAGGATGTTGCTACCAGCATTATCATAACACCCTCAGCTCATTCAGTGAAAGAACATTACCGTACTGAGTGACTAGCCTCACTTTAAATCAGGGGTAATATTATTATTCATTACAATTTTTCTGCTGCAAGTAAACGTGGCACCATTTTTTTCATATGATGACGTGAGAACAGTGGTACTGGATTGCCAATGTAACGCCTATGCAACTAGACCTATTTTTTGCTTCTACTTGCAGCACTAACATCTGGCAACATGATATCTAGCTACATTCTGGATATTTTTGCCATTTTTAGGTGATATTTTAAAGACTTTATCGTATTTTCTAGCGATATTTTGCGTGTTTATTATCTAGCGACATTCTAGCAAGTTTTCAGGACTAAACTAGCGAGATTGATAAGGACTTGGCAACCCTGCGTCCACTGTCATTTGAACGGGAACATTTGCAGGGGAGACACACACTTCAAATACTGTTCTCCGCGTTCTGTTGTTCACCGGATCAGCTTCACATGTTCATGAAACAGCATGCTACGTACGTACAGCAATGAAGAATATGCAGATATCGTGTATTTTTTTTTTACGGGTTCTGCGATGGTAATGCCAGTCTGCAGAGAGCAACACAGGTGGAGATACCCAAGGGCGCCACGTTTAATTGCTGCAGAAAAATTGTGATAAATAATATTCTTCCTGACTTAAAGTGAGGCTAATCTCCCTTTAGAATAATGTTTTTTCACTGAATGAGCTGTGGGCGTTATGATAATGCTGGTAGCAACATCCTACAAACCAAATATTACATAACCGGCAACAACACACCAGCCTGTCCTCCCTTCCTCCCTACTCCCTTGCAAGCCATAAAATTCGAATTTTATCCTTAATTACAGTCGATATGTGCAAAAGAATTGCATGAATGCATGACTTGATGTTAAAGAATCAATAGACTACGTAAAGTTTCTTCTTAAAACTCGTGTGTACTGATAGGATATGGGATTTTCATGTATAGTACAGTATAAGCTAATAATACTCGTCTCCCGTCGCCCTGCCAAGCTCTCACCCAATGGCACATGCAAGAGACGAAGCTTTTACACAAAACTACAGAATGCTGGGTACTGAACTGGGGTCGCAGAGAGCATATGTTTATAGAACAAAATATACTCAATATTACATGGTAGATCATTGGTGTAAGTTTTTGTCATACGTCGCGTTACACCCTGTATATATATATATATATATATATATATATATATATATATATATGTATGTACCGTATCTGTCTCTCTCTCTGTATATATATATATATATATATATATATATATATATATATATATATATATATTATATCTATCTATATGTATGTACCGTATCTCTCTCTCTCTCTCTCTCTCTCTCTATATATATATATATATATATATATATTGGGAGCAGCGGCACTACAAAAAGTAACGCTACATAACGGAGCTACATTTATTACTTGCGAGTAACTTTAGTGCATTACATTTTATCACGTGTAGTGAAGCACTACCAACGCAATTTATCCGAAGTGTTCCAAACTCTACTCGTGTTCGTGTTGTACGTATATTGGACAAGGCTTGAGCCCTGCGCTCGCCATGCGCCAGTAGACCGTCGGTGGGTTTGCCATCAGGTATTATTGACAATGAATCTGTGATGTTTGGTGATGAAAAATCTTTTTGGCAATGAAACATCACGATCTTAAATGTAAGTGTCTACAATATTCATAATCTTTCTTCAATGTGCTGTAATGTTTTCCTGTGATTGTTAGTAATGGCTAGAATAACGGATAACTTGTTCCGTGATATACTCGTATATCGTTTATTCAACTCGGTAAACGTAGACTTGGCAATGACGAAACTTGTTTTTAATAAGGTTGTGAAACCAGGTAATTTTTTTGTATGAAATTAGTATGCTACAAGACTGAGCACGTAAGAATGCAACACCCGTGTCCACCAGCTGCTCTAGGGATCGAATAATTGACTTTGCCCTGTGACTTAAGTCATCCACAGAGTGCTCTTTAAATCATATTACTTCGTTTATGTCTAACCCTTAACCTTGTTATCAGCTTTGGTTCAGATCAGATCAAACCTGTTTAAGTTTAGCTTGTTCTTTGACCTTTCCCTATTAACTTTCGAGCGACTGTTCTCACAATCGATTTTATATTCCTTGTTTCAACCTGAACCCTTGTGCCATGTGTAATTTACTGTACATTGGATTAAAAAAAAGAAAAAAAGTTGACCTTTCCAAATGACCTATTTATTCCTTAAAAAAAAAGAAAAGAAAAAAAAAAGAAATTGAAGGTCAACCTTTTTGGTGATCCTCAACTCATCCACCAAGTTTTATGCAAATCAAATTAAAACTGTTTTAGTTATTGTATTCACACACAGACACATGGGTCCAATATTGACGTTGTTGTGTGGCCGTCATCATTGGCTGGTTATTCTCAATTGAATCTTTTCACTTTTGCCTGACACTTTCAACAATTTTGGTCTAAACTGAATAAATCTGAGTTAATTGTGGACGGATCAGATTGTAACCCTGCTCTGTAAAATATCTGTCTATCTATCTATCTATTGCCAGACACCATAATCTCGTAAAGGGTGGCTATTTGACTCTGAGTTATTTGTTTTACGGGGAGGGGCACTAACCCTCCACCAACCCACTTGTTGACACGTAGGAAGCACGTATGGTTTGGTTATTTGGTTACCACCCAGCGTTGTAAATGGTTTATTGGCTTACAGGAAACCATTTGGCTTGTCACTCAATGTAAAGCCATCTGTAAAGGAAAGAAAAGCAATAAGAAGTGATAGGAAACATGGGAGAAATAGAAAGAGAGAAGGGGAGGCATAGAAAAAGAATGATAAAGGATAAGGAAGAAGTAGGCAGCACTACATCAAGTGAGTGGATGATGATTATTCTATAAAAAAAAAAAGTGTTCTTGTTTCACCCTTAACTTTTTGCCATTTAATTAAAATTGGATACAGACTTAGCTAATTTAACATCCTAACACAGATGACTGCCCTGTTACCTTGACCTTTGACCGATGTTCTCAAAACTGAACAACTTTTATTCTTTTCTTCGTCCCCAATTCTTCCTAAAAGTTTGGACAAAACTGGATTAACCCGTCACGTCCCGAGGTTTTCCGCACCTCCGACATCCCCCAGTCCCGAGGTATTTTCGATTTTTTTTTTTTTGGCTAAAACCTTCGCGTTTGGTGAGAAACATCGAAAATTCATAGAGAAATCGCTCACCTGAGGTTTAAAGTGCCCAATCCAGGTAGGAGTTCCTCCTTACCTGAGTGGGTTTTCTAACATGCTGGCACCAAAGAAAACGAGTTCTATGGGAGGGTAACTATTTTATCCACTCATAAACTGTATTTATTTACTTGGTACGAATGTATATGTAGTATGACAGTATATTGGTTTTCAAGCAGTAATAAAGGCATTATAAGCATTGTTTCACTCACTAACTAATCACCATACCTGACCTATTTTTGCCACACTACCTGATCATTATTTCTGGCTGTTTCTTCTTCTAATGCTATGTAAACATTGTCCTCCACATTGTCATAGATTGGGGAATCACTCTGGCCCTGAATAACTTTACTAGCCAGGTCACTGGTAACAGGTCCTTTGCCAAGACAATGGCGTGAGGGGGGGAGGGGGGAGGTTATGCAGTGTAAGGCATTGTCCCTGCTTGGTATCTTGTACAGGAATAGAGGAAGGTGTCCCGTGTATACATACGAAAAATCACATGCGAAAATTGAAAATTGTGCAAATTAGGGACCTTGCAATTGCACGACGTACTGGTACGTCGCCGGGACTGGCAAATGCAAATCGTGGTGACGTACCCATACGTCGTCGGGACGGGGCGGGTTAAAACTGATTAAGTTGACTTGGTAGGTTAATGTTGACCTAGAACTGACCCTGACCTTTGAACTATTGTTCTGTAATATAAATTTCCTCTGGAAAGCCCATTTCCTTTCTACCAAGATTGAAAACTGGACACACACACACACACACACACACACACACACTTCATGTGCTGAACCTCATGTAACATATTATTACACCCACGCTCGTTAAGCAACACCATATGCTATAATTTGATAGGAGTCTCTCTCTCTCTCTCCTCGCATACCAGTACATATTATCTTGAATATCCAAACATACATACATACAATATACATAAAAACATACATGCATACACGCATACATAAAAGTATACATGCATACATGTGTACATGTGCACACATTCTCTCTCTCTTTCTCTCTCTCTGCAGCGCAAGACGAACCCTCTTATTTCCTTATCGTCTTTTTTTCGTTCATATACTGTTCGCTAAGTTCACATCAATATGCTAAATCAGGGTTGCCGGAGCGGCTGCCATTTGATGTCTCCATTTAAGAATAGCATTTTTCTATCCATATCTATTTATGCTAAATTAATTCATCCATTTCAGAGAGAGAGAGAGAGAGAGAGAGAGACCGTGAATAGCCATCACACAAGACATTATTGGAAAAAACTCAACATTTTTTTTTCTTACAACTGTCAAATGACATGAAATTTTCCACAACCTAATTTTTCCCAAAGAAATTTGTTGTTTTGTGTCCAATTATTATTAGAGAAGGTTGTGTTTTTTTTCCCTGTCTGTCTGTCTGTTTGTTACAGTGAAACTATGGACTGTATGAGAGAGAGAGAGAGAGAGAGAGAATATGACAAACACCCCATCTGTCAAGAGTGAAATTAGTGCTTGCCTGCCCTCTGTTGGCAGGAATAAAGGCTATGACTAATACTTCATGATAAAGGCTGTATACATATGTCTATCTTCCTATCTATCTGTTTATGCCTGTCTCCATATAACCATTAAATTTTTTTTTCATTATTCTTTAATTGTCTATTTGGAGGTCCTCCATGTGTCTAGGTGCCTCTTTCTTTACCATTCTACATGTATTATCTATCAGTTTGGAATTCCGCTACCATATATATATTGTTACGGAACAGCGAAAGATAATGTACACTTTAAGTGAGAATGCTAAAAAATCACTACTGTCCCGTAAAGTTCCAGGTTCAAAACAAAAGAGTTAGGTAAAATTACAAGTTAAAGTTTAATGCTCAAACTAACAACAAAACATTCAGGACTCATAAGGATAATGTAATGGCAAAAAACAGGTTAAATATATAGTTAACTGCAATAGCCTCTATTAGCATGAAATTAGTAAGAGTAAATTTATCTAAGTCAGCCCTGATAAAATGAAAATACACTGGGTTATGCTCAGTTAATGCAAGATAAATTATTACAGATACAAAATATCAAAAATGACTGACAAAAAGAACCTTTACGTAAATCACAAAAAACCTCACTAGGCCTAAGACTTAACCCTATGCTACACAGCACAAGAAAAAGTGCAACAACAGTTATACTCAAATTACACAGCTGCTAGATGGTTGGAGACTTCCTGAGCACTCACAACAATAACTGTACAGGGGAGGACAGAGATGTGAACAAAATGAGGAGCAGACCTTGATGGCAATGATGCAGAGACTGAGCTCATTATATAGGGGCCAGCAGAGCTTGATACAACTTGTAAGAAGGACGCGCAAATGAAGCCATGGGGACAAAGAGCTGACAATCCCGCACTGAACAACAGAAAGGACGACTTACTCTACTATAACGGTAGAAGGGGGGGACTGAGGCAGAACACGCTCGTGATCAAACAGGCAGCACACTGTACGTTAGAATTACACAAAGGATGATGAAATCATAGGCTATGTAACACCTCCCCACAAAGAAAAAGAAATTTACAAAGGAAATTTCTTATTACTTTAAAACAATCTGTCTAAAGTCTAGATAAGCAATCTGCAATAACATTTTCTTTCCCCTTTAACATGTATGTCTAATGAATACTCTTGAAGAAGGAGACTCCATCTTGTCAATCTCTGATTTTTATCTTTAAACTTACTAAGGAATTTCAGTGGGTTATGATCGGTATAAATGACTATGGGGTCAAAACCAGAACACAAATAAAATGAAAAATGCTGTAAACCCAAAATCAAGGCCAAAAGCTCTTTCTCAATAGTGGAGTAGTTTTTTTGAGGTGGAGTGAACTTCTTACTGTAATAAGATACAGGGTGTTCAATACCCTGATCATCCTCTTGCAGCAAAACAGCCCCAGCTCCTGTATCACTTGCATCAACAGCCATCTTAAAAGGCTTAGCAAAATTTGGAGTAGCGAGCACTGGCTGACTTAATAGGATAGCTTTAAGTTTGTTGAAAGGGGATTCACAGTTATCGGTCCAGACAAATTTAACTCCCTTTTTCAGTAGGTCTGTAAGTGGTGATACAAGAATTGAAAAGTTAAGAACAAATCTCCTGTAATAACCCACCATTCCCAAAAATCTTTGTAGCTCTTTCCTACTTTAAGGTCTGGGAAGATCACTTATAACCTGAACCTTAGCTGCTGGTGGTGCAACATGTCCATCACCAATTACGTACCCAAGATACTGAACTTTAGCTTGACCAAACTCACACTTTGATAAATTAGCTACAAGATTAGCCTGAACTAAACGCTCAAGAAATTTACTGACATGGCATAGGTGATCTTTCCAGTTGTCACTGAAGATTAATACATCATCAATATAAACAACACACCCTGCCAAACCCTCTGTTACAACATTCATGAGCTTCTGAAATGTGGCTGGTGCATTCTTCATACCATATGGCATTACCGAACATGCAAAAGTCTTTCCTATTGTTACAAAACATGAGATCTCCCTAGCACGTTCAGTCATAGGTACTTGCCAGTATCCCTTTAACAAATCAAATTTACTTATGTACCTAGCCTTTCCGATTTTGTCTATGCAATCTTCCACACGAGGGAGAGGGTAAGTGTCTGTTTTAGTTATCTGATTAACACGTCTGTAGTCAATGCAAAGCCGCTGTGACCCACCTGGCTTAGGGACTAGAGTGACAGGAGAACTCCACTCGCTCTGACAGGGCTCAATCATCTTGTGGTCCAACAGGTAGCCAAGCTCCTTCTGGATGAGAGGAACTTTCACTGGGTTCACACGGTAAGGAGGCAGTTTAATTGGCTTTGCGTCCCCAACATCGACATCATGCATCAACACAGTGGTTCTTCCTGGAGTAGCACGGAACACTTGCGGGTACTCCTGCAGTAATGCCGAAAACTCCTGCCTTTCCTCGGGAGGTAGATGAGAAAGCTTAGTCTGGAGGTCTTTCATGATATCAGGATTCTTCCCCAAACTATCACTCAGGCTCATACTACATGGGAGAGCTTCACTTGCAGACTCGGGTGGAACAGCTACAGTGCAGATTGAATTATTTTCGTCCCGCCTGTGATATAACTTTAGCATGTTGATGTGACATAATTGCTTGTTCTTTCTACGATCTGGTGTGGCGATGACATAGTTGACATCACTGAGTTTCTTCTCCACGAAATAAGGACCACTAAACTTGGCTTGAAGAGGTTGCCCATGAACTGGTAGCAGAATCAAAACCTGATCTCCTGGCTGAAAGTGGCATAACCTGGACTTCTTATCATACCAAGTCTTCATCTTCTCCTGAGCAGCTCCTAAATTCTCTCTCGCCAGCTGTAAAGCAGTGGACAGCCGTTCTTTGAACTTCATCACATACTCCAGCAGATTGACGTCATCTTCCTCTGACAGCCAGCATTCCTTGAGTAGCTTAAGGGGTCCTCTTACTTCATGGCCAAACAGTAGTTCAAAAGGTGAGAAGCCCAGTGATTCATTTGGAGATTCTCTTGCAGCAAACACAATGAATGGAAGACCTTTATCCCAGTCTTTCTGATGTTCCAAACAGTATTTCTTGAGCATCGATTTGAGTGTTTGATGATATCTCTCCAACACTCCTTGGGTCTGGGGATGGTAAGCTGAAGACGTGATCTGGGTGATGCCCAACTCTTTAAGAGACTGCTTGAAAACATTTGACATGAAATTACTTCCCCGGTCTGACTGTACCTCCTTGGGCAGACCAAACTTTGTGAAGAACCCTAGCATTTCCTTAACCACGTTCTTTGCTGAGATATTTCTAAGTGGAATGGCTTCAGGATAATGAGTAGCCATATCAATCAGGGTCAACACATAAGAAAATCCTGAAGAAGTCTTAGGAAGAGGGCCCACAATATCCACCAACACACTGGTGAAAGGTGCCTCAAAAGGAGGAATGGGAACTAGAGGTGCAACCTTTTCGGTCTGATTACACTTCTCCACAACTTGACAGGCGTGACAAGACTTACAATACCAGGAAACATCCCTGAAGATACCTGGCCAGTAGAAGTGTTTCAAAATGCGTGCCACAGTCTTCCTCACTCCAAGGTGTCCTGCCAAACTGGAATCATGAGCCACTCTAATGATATCCTGCCTACAAACACGAGGGATGACAATTTGATGTACAACCTCCCATTCACAGTCGGCTGATGCTGTTGGGGGTCTCCACTTCCTCATCAGCACTCCTGACTTTATATAATAACAAGTAGAAGCACCGGCTGACTCTTCCTCACTGCAAGCAGAGTTAGCTAGACCTTTCAATTCAGGGTCAGCAACCTGCAACTCAACCAACTCTTGACGAGACAAATTATCAACACTACGGGGTACTGCCTCATCTGGTGAGTGGTCCAAATTAGCAAGAAAAGTGTCAGCTAGGATAACATCATCATCATCATTATCCTCTAAATCACCAGTAACTTTAGACTTAGCCCTAGTGACAGCACATGCAGGGAACACATCAGGGACATCGCAATCCCGGGTAGCAGCCACTGGCTCACTAGACAACTGAGGAGCTGGACACACTTGACTTCCACCAATATCATTTCCAAGTAAGAAAGTTACATCTGACATTGGGAGTGTCTCAACCAACCCAACCATAACGGAACCATTAACAAAACCAGACTCTAAATTCACTCTGCACAGAGGGACAGAGAAGTAATTATTCCCTACACCTTGTAAGATTACAGTTTCATCAGAGGAATTAACATTAGAGCCTAGAACACTGGTGAGCATAAGGGATTGGCAAGCACCTGTATCACGATATATTTTAACTGATTTCCTGTCATTACTGTCCAGAGGACTGACAAAACCATCAGACAGGAAATTAGCACATGAACTCTTGAGAGTGTCACCCACGTTACTGGTCAAAAGAGGAGCTCCATCATGAGAATTTAAGTTACCCCTCAAAGCAGGTTCAGTTAACTCAGTTAAAGAATTCTGGGAACTCTCAAGAGTGGACACTAGACCAATTGACTGAATATTTAAAGACTCCTTTTTGTTCACATCACGCTGTCTCCTGAAACATTTCTCCATAATACAGACCAAGCTTACTACAATAAGTACATTTACTTTTCTGAAATCTAGGGGTGAAGCTGGTATTTACTTCCTGAGGAACATCATCTTTATTCTCCTTCCTGTTACCTGTACTCTGAGTAGAGGCAACGTACTTACTCTCAGCTTTCCCTTTTTCTTTAGAATATCTCTTGTGAGTGAGAACATATTCATCAGCTAAAACTGCAGCATCAGACAAATTATCTATTCTTTTCTCATCAAGATATAGGCTTACATCTTTATAAATACACCTCTTGAAGTCCTCCAGCAAAATCATCTGCTTAAATTTACCAAAATCAGAATCCATATTTTTTGAATTTAACCACTGCTCTAACAGATCTTCTTTGATTTTTGCCTACTCAACATGGGATTGCTTATCTTGCTTGTAAGTTGTCCTAAATTTTACTCTATAAGCTTCAGGAACAAGCTCATCAGCCTTAAGAATCAAGCTCTTAACTACATCATAATTATCAGATTGATCCTGAGGCAAAGATGCATAAGTTACTTGAGCTTTACCGGTGAGAACAGTTTGAAGGAGTACCGGCCAATACCTTTTTGGCCAATTAAAACCTGTAGCTACCCTCTCAAACAACTGAAAATACTTTGTTAAATCAGATTCATTAAAAGGAGGGACAAGTTTAACATTTTTAGCCACATCAAAATCATCAGAGCTAGATGATCCAGTTCCACCTTGTTTCATGCGATACTCATGGTCTGCCTGAATCCTAGCAAGTTCAACTTGTGCGTGTATCTGTGCCTCCTGAATACGAGCCTCCGCCTCCTTAGCACGAGACTCCTGCAGGGCTAGCTGTAACTTAGCTAATTCAATCTGCGTTTGCTCATTTCGAGGAGTTACATTAAACAAGCTTTCATTAATCATGTCAACAATTTGATCTTTAGAATGTTGAGAGCGAACAGCAATTCCCAATTGTTGAGCAACAAGCTTAAGTTCATTCTTTGTTCTGTTTTCTACATCCAACACTGTTTGCACATTTGACAAAAAATCTTTGGCTTCATCAAGCGTAGTAATAGTAGACATCATGAATAAGTAACAGTCACAAAATATCAAGCAATATCCTTATGATATTATCCTGAATATCCTGATAAGAGGTCGCCAAATTTATGTTACGGAACAGCGAAAGATAATGTACACTTTAAGTGAGAATGCTAAAAAAATCACTACTGTCCCGTAAAGTTCCAGGTTCAAAACAAAAGAGTTAGGTAAAATTACAAGTTAAAGTTTAATGCTCAAACTAACAACAAAACATTCAGGACTCATAAGGATAATGTAATGGCAAAAAACAGGTTAAATATATAGTTAACTGCAATAGCCTCTATTAACACGAAATTAGTAAGAGTAAATTTATCTAAGTCAGCCCTGATAAAATGAAAATACACTGGGTAATGCTCAGTTAATGCAAGATAAATTATTACAGATACAAAATATTATCAAAAATGACTGACAAAAAGAACCTTTACGTAAATCACAAAAAACCTCACTAGGCCTAAGAATTAACCCTATGCTACACAGCACAAGAAAAAATGCAACAACAGTTATACTCAAATTACACAGCTGCTAGATGGTTGACTTCCTGAGCACTCACAACAATAACTGTACAGGGGAGGACAGAGATGTGAACAAAATGAGGAGCAGATCTAAGTGGCAATGATGCAGAGACTGAGCTCATTATATAGGGGCTAGCAGAGCTTGATACAACTTGTAAGAAGGACGCGCAAATGAAGCCATGGGGACAAAGAGCTGACAATCCCGCACTGAACAACAGAAAGGACGACTTACTCTACTACAACGGTAGAAGGGGGGGACTGAGGCAGAACACGCTCGTGATCAAACAGGCAGCACACTGTACGTTAGAATTACACAAAGGATGATGAAATCATAGGCTATGTATATATATATATATATATATACTGTATATGTATGTATGTACCCCTTCGTGCACCATGACTCAAAACGCGCGTGCTATTTTTGACTATTTACTCGAAAACCATTGGTCGTATCAGAATCCCGACATCACCACGTGCAAGCTCATGAAATTCTGCATCTAGACATATGCTTAGCTCTTGCATCATGCAGGCAAAATTTTGTGCTACAGTGTACAGCAGTTATTTTCATTGTTGAACAACAGTATTTTGACCTCATTTCAGTACTTTCACATACTTTTACTCATAAATTTTGTGTGTTTTTATTAGCTTATCGTATAGTATAAACATCAGGGAAGATGATGGTATATAATTTACACCATTATAGCCAATTTCTGGGGCAAATAAAATACGTTGGAATGTTTTGCTTTGTGCGCGAGTCCAGCCTGCTCTCGTGGCACATTCTCTGACCATGTCACACACAAGACCCATAAAACCAAGAGGTCAGTGCGCCAACGTGCTATAGTCATTCTATTTTATGAAGGCAGTTTGGGTGGGGCGCTCTGGGACCTCACACTGTTAGCTCTGTTGTCACATCGCCGCTGACACACGTGTAATTATTTGTGCTCACCTCTCTCTCTCTTTCACTCTCCTATTTTAAACACTCTGTATAGATGTAATTCAATAAAAAAGCTGTAGTATAGTATAAATATCATAAAACTTGTCACCATTGCTTTTGCAACGTTGTCAGGTGGTGACACGAGGGACAGCCCTGCGTGAGCACGTCATACTCAGTCAGTCTCCCGCTATGGAAGTTATTAAAAAAAAAAGCACCTATAGACTTTTACCTCAGGGATGGTGTGGAAAAAAAGTCGAAAACAAGAGAGAATATAAAGAAAATACAATTAGTAGTAGTTAATATAAATATGAGAGAGAGAGAGGGAGAGAGAGAGAGAACACGTGTGTGGCGACGATGTGGCAACAGAGCTAACAGACTGAGGTCCCAGAGCGCCCCACCCAAACTGCCTTCATTAAATAGAACGACTGTAAATTGGTACAGGTTGGCACAGGAGGCGGATCTGAGGTGGCGTGACTTCACAGAAAGGGAAGACTGAGAGTAGTACGAGTCAGTAGAGGTCAGTC
Organism: Coenobita brevimanus; assembly: GCF_032717465.1. NCBI lineage: Eukaryota > Metazoa > Arthropoda > Malacostraca > Decapoda > Coenobitidae > Coenobita > Coenobita brevimanus. The sequence goes on from NC_136999.1 coordinate 12,262,191, forward strand.
CAGGCATGTCAGATTCAGAGAACTTATCATTGGGAACTCTGTTTTCTGATGTGACATCTGTTAATGCACAATGTCCAATACTTGTACAGTCTTTGGCTACCACTCCGTATATGTAAAGGGTGACAATCTCAAAGACGACGAACTGAGGAGCAAATGGATTAATGTATGCAAACGACAAAATGATGTGAGTCCTGCCACTTCGTATATATGCAGCTGCCATTTTGAAGCTACAGCATACGAAAGAAGTCTTAAATATGAGTTCAGATTCAGATCAGGGGCCATGCCAACGCTTCATTTACCTATTATAACAGGCACAGAATGTTTATATAATAATAATAATAATAATAAATATGGAGAGACAATAGACTGAAAGCTCCTTGACTTGAGACAGAGAGAGACAGCGAGAGAGAGAGAGAGAGGGTAAATTATGGCCTTAACCATACCTCTATAATAATTTACTATTTTCACATTGGTGCTGATGGTGGTTTTTTCTATTATTATTATTATAGTTATATTACTGTAGTTTAAACTCATTATCATTATTACTACTATTATTATTAATTTATTTTTTATCATTATTACATGTATTCATACTATCCATTTTGAGAGAGAGAGAGAGAGAGAGAGAGAGAGAGGATATCGGGCCTTGACCATACCTCTAAAATAATTTACCATTTTCACATTGATGCTGATGGTGGTTAGTAATATTATTACTATAGTTATTATTACTGTAATTTCAACTCATTATTATTATTATTATTATTATTATTATTATTACAATTACTATTATTATTATTATTTTATTATTATTGTTATTATGATTATTATTATTATTATTTTTATTATTATTACATGTAATCGTGCGATCCATTTTCATTTGGGAGAGAGAGAGAGAGAGAGAGACACAGACAGACAGACAAACAGACAGACAGACAGATCAGCTTGATCAAAGTTTTTTTTTTTTTTTTTCAGATTTTCGATGCGACCTATACTTTACGAGTATAATGACTGAGAGAATAGCAATTAAATGCACCACATTTTCCCTATGAGAAATTTATAGTAAACACAATTTATACCTTACAATACAATAGTATAAAAACTAAATAAATAAGCTGGTCACTCACATCCTCTAGTCGTGTTGTAGTGTTTCTTGAGAGGAGATGGAGTTGCACAGAGGAGGACAGGTACGATCTCAGCTTGAGTGTGAGTGTGAGTATTTGTGATGTGTGAGTGTATGTGTGTATGAGTGTGAGTATCTGTCTGTCTGTCTGTGTGTGTCTGCGTGCTTGCGTGTGTGTGTGTGTGTGCGTGTGTGTGTGTGTGTGTGTGTGTGTTTGCGATGTGATTTACTGCTGTATGCTTTCATCAGTATGCTACTGATGAAAGCAAACTCCTGTGCAGAGCGGCATATAGCAAACAGGACATATATAGCTGGTGTTCTTCCTCCTCTTGTTGCAGTAGCCACTGACTTTTCCTGTCAGGGATTCTCTCCAGGGTGTGGAGCAGAGTGGAGTCCAAGCGTGTTCTATCGTCGATATATCGACGACGCTTGGACGGCAGTGCTCCTCCATCTCCTCGCCTCCGTACTCCTGCTGAAGATGCAGTGGCAACAGCTGGCCAAGTAACTCTTGATGGGCCAGCTACTGTGGGAGGTGGAGCGGTCGTGGCAGTAACTGACGGAGTTACTCCTGACGGGCCAGCTATTGCAGGAGGTGGAGCGATTGTTGCAGGAGGTGGAGCAATTGTTGCAGGAGGTGGAGTGATTGTTGCAGGAGGTGGAGTGATTGTTGCAGGAGGTGGAGCGGAGGCTGCAGTTGATGTTGTGGTTGCTGCAGGTACAGTTGGTCGTCGGCGCTAGGGAAGGCCTGGGGCATGGTGAAGGGCATGACCCGATGCCGGCCACTCCTCCTCCCGGAATGTCAAGAGTTTGTGACATATGTTCTCCTGGAATTCCAGGAGAGTCATATCTGGGTGTTAGTCTTGTAGAGGGTGTAGGCATTGAATAGGGCCATGTGAATGAAATAAAAGGTCATTTTCTTTGTCCTCTTGACTCTCATCCTTTGGGTGGGGTAGTACTGGATCATCTGATCGAAATGATCCACCCAGCCCATGTGCCTATTATAGTCCTCCACCATGATGGGCTTGTTCATTGTTGACTGAATGTGGCGGAATCTCCTGTCTGGACTCTTGACCTTCTCATGCACCTGCCTAGGGACGGTGATGTCGCTGTGGAAGGTGGACACCATACTTACGATACGTTTGTCCTTCCACAACAACAGCATTACATTGCCCTTGTGTCTAGCTTCCACTCTATCATCAGGAAGGCGTTTAGCACTGCTGATGTCCTGCAGCTCCTGTGGCCTTCCCCTTGGCTGTTTTACTGTTCCACACACATACACTCCCTCTGCAAAGAGGCGTTCACACAGTGATACACAGTTGTAATAATTGTCCATATACAGCCTGTATCCTTTGCCCTTCAAAGGTTCAATGAGGCCTCACACTGTGTTCTCTACAGACTTCTCCCCCATGTATACTTCAAAGTTCCAAATGTAACCACTCCTTGCCTCAGCCAAGATGTGTAGTTTCTTGGCATACTTTTGGGGCTTCTTAGGGTTATATACACGGAAGGAGAGCCGCCCCTTCCAACCCAGAGATCCCTCATCCAGGCTAAGATGTTCACCCGGGATGTAAACCTCCTTGAACCTCTGAAGGAGATACTCCATCACTGTGCGAATCCTTATCACCCGGTCCTGATTGCCCTCGGGTATGGCGAAACTATTGAAAGCATGAAAGTGTTTCAGGATAGCCCTGAAGTGCTTTCCACTCATAGCTCGCCAAAATATGGGGTAATCGTGAGCTTCTGTTGAATGCCAATAGCGTCTTATGGTTGGCAGTTCACAAATCCCCATAAGAAAGTACAATCCAAGGAACCGAGTCATTTCGTTTTCGTTGCAGAGGTACCAAACATCTAGTGGAGCCCCCCAAAACGTGGTATATTTGTTTCTGTCAGCTGTCAGGTAGGTGAGTAACTCCCTGGTAAAAAAAAGTTGGAAGTATTGGAGTTGTGTGGTTGGTGTTGCCACTCTCAAACCTGGGGTTTCAGTGAAGGGACCAGCACTGGGTGTAAATGACCCAGAACTCCAAGCCTCCTCCTGACGGTCACCACTGGGGAAATGCTTGGCTGTGTACGTGTGTGGCGCACATGACCCCGAGACAAACGACTACCTCTCGGCTGCCCACCACTACCTCACCTAGGCCCACGCCGCCCTCGTCTTGGTGGTGGGGAGGGAGAGAGATGATGATTTTGTTAATGATAGCTGGGTGGATGAAGGTTCAGGTGGTCCTGGTGATGGAGATGGTTGTGATGAAGATGGTTGTGATGAAGATGGTTGTGGTGAAGATGGTTGTGGTCAAGACAGTTGTGTTGAAGATGGTTGTGGAGGAGATGGTTGTGGTGGTGTGGTGCTGGTGGTGCTGCTGCTGATGATGCTTGCTTATATTCAGGGGGAATGAAGTCTGAAGGGGACAGTGACTTTCCAGATTTAGCTGGGGAAGATGATATGGAAATATCTTGGATGGGTGGTGAGATGCAGGCGGGTTGAAGTGTGGTGAGAGTGTAGGGTGCCCGTGGGGGGAAAGAGGTCATTGTTGGCGGGGGGGGAGGGGATGATAAGTGGCGATAATGCGGCTCAGTCTCCAGGGTTGGGATGCTTTCAGTAGTGGCAGGCCTGACACCAGTGGTGGCAAGAGTGGTGATAGTGAAGGCAGTGGTGTTGGGGAGGATAGGAATGATGGCAGGGATGGTGGTGATCTCTGGGAAGGTGACAGATGTCGTCTGAGTGATGGCAATAGGAGTGGTAGTAGCACCGGTCGTGGCAGTGGTGAATGAACCAGCAGTGGCAGTGGTGAAAGGACTAGTGGTGGCAGTGGTGAAAGGACTAGTGGTGGCAGTGGTGAAAGGAATTGTGGTTGTGATGATGCTACTGCCACTCTCTACAGTGGTTATCACAGTAGCCTTGACCGCAGGTTTGTCCTTATTACCTGTAGGGTCAAATTTCACCCTCGCTTTCCTGCTCCTCACTTTCTGCTCAGCATGTTCACTTTTCTTTTCATTTTCACTCTCCCTGGTTTTTTCACGCTCACTTCCACTGAATGAGTATTTCATATATTCTGCCTCCGACAGGCCTTTGTGAGACATTTTTCTGGTTTGGACAGTGAGGGAACGGTAAAGTTGGTTTGAAATGTCTAAATCTGGCTTTCTATGAAAATATATAAGAAACACTACCCCTGGGGGTAGGGGTTTTTTTCAAGAATACTCCCCCAGTATCCCTGCTTGTCGTAAAAGGCGACTAAAAGGGTTGGCGGAGGGTTAGTGCCCCTCCCCGGAAAACAACTAACTAAAAAAACAAACAATAAGCCTCAGACAAGGACTGACCAAACGATGACGACCAAGGACCGGACAAAGGACATGATTATTGGAACATGGAATGTAAGGGGAGCGAATGATGAGGTGAAAGAGAGAGAGATTGTCCAGCTGCTTGAGGGTGCGAAAGTGGATGTATGTGGAATAACTGAAACAAAATGGTGAGGAGAAAGTGTGAGAGAATGGGAGTATGGATGGGGTATATGTGCAGGAGTAGATGAGAATGAGAGGGCAAAGGAAGGAGTATGTATAGTTGTGAGTAAAAGATGGAAGAGGAGCATAAGACAGTATGGATCAGTTGGGTCTACGATTGTGTGGGTAAAGTTGAAAGTTGGAATACAAATGTGGGCGATTGTGTGTGTGTATGCGCCAACGCAAGACCGTGCTAGAAGAGTGAGAGAAGAGTTCTGGACAAATGTAGAAGTGTGCATGGAAAAGTTTGGAAGGAATGAGAGAGTGTTTTTGATTGGTGATATGAATGGTAAAGTTGGGAATGTGAAGGTGGATGGAATAGTTGGTGAGTGGGGTGTGCCTGCTGAGATAGATGAGAATGGGAGTGCATTAGTGGACATTTGTGCGGGGAGGGGGTTGGTGATAGCCAATACCCTCTTCAGGCATAAAATGATCCACAGGTATACATGGCGAGTGATGAGAAGGGTGGGTGGTGAACTGAATGAAAGGAAGGCAATGATTGATTATGTGTGTGTGGATGAAAGGATGTGAAGATGTGTAATGGATGCAAGAGTTTATAGAGGATGGGGGAGTGGACTTTCTGACCACTACTTGGTGGTGGCCAGAATTAGATTTCAAGTAAGATGGAGGAATAGAAGAAAGGAAAGACGAGAGGAAGGAGTAGTGGCAAGGAGAGTGGAAAGGTTACAAGAGGATGAGAAAAAGGCAGAGTATAAGAGAGAAGTGGAGGAACGATTAGGCAAATATGAACTGGAGCAGATGGGAGACGTGGAAGGTGTGTGTAAGATATTTACAGAAGAAATATGTGCAGCATGTGATGTGGTGTGTGGAAGGAAGAGAAGACGGAGGGGGGTGCAAGGAACAGCGTGGTGGACTGAAGAGGTGAGACAGGCTGTGGCACAAAAGAAGAAAGCATACAATGAACAGATGAGAAATAGGGGCGTGGAAGAAGTTGAGAGGCGGAAGAGAGAGTTATATGTAGAAAGAAAGAGAGAGGTGAAAAGATTAGTAAGAGAAAGTAAGAAGAGAGTGGATGAGGAATTTGGAAGAAATTTGAGTGTAAAGTGGAGGGACTGTAAGAAAATGTTCTGGAATGAGGTGAAAAGAGTAAGACAGGGTGGAAGTGAAGTTAGCAGGGGAGTGAAAGATAAAAATGGTAGATTACTAGTGGAGAAGGGAGAAAAAGTGAGCAGATGGAGAGAACACTTTAAGGAATTGTTGAACGTAGAGGATGGAAGTAATGCGAGTATAAGTGGCTGGGGAATGGCTAGGAGAGGGAGGGAAGTGAGAAGACAGGAAGAAATCAGTAGGATAGAAGTTGTGGAAGCAATGAAGAAAGTTAAATCGGGGAAAGCCCCAGGAATTGATGGAGTGTGTGGTGAAATGCTGAAGCATGGGGGAGAGTTAGTAGTAGAATGGATGTGGAAGATGTGCAGATTGGCCTGGGAGGAAGGTAGAGTCCCGGAGGATTGGAAGTCAGGTATAATTATTCCCTTGTACAAAGGAAAAGGGGAAAAAGAAGTGTGTGGTAATCATAGGGGCATTTGTCTTCTTAGTATAATAGGAAAAGTGTATGGTAGGATACTTATTGACAGAGTTAGAGAAAGAACAGAGAAATTAGTTGGAGAAGAGCAGGGAGGCTTTAGGAAGGGAAGAGGTTGTGTAGATCAGATATTCATTCTTAGATCTTTAGTGGAAAAGTTTCTAGAGAAGGGAAAGAAGTTGTATGCGGCTTTCATGGATTTGGAGAAAGCATATGACAGGGTGGATAGACAAGGATTATGAAAAGTGTTAAGAATATATGGAGTAGATGGGAAGTTGTTGAATGCTGTGAAGAGTATTTACGATGGTGCGAAGGCTGCAGTGCGTGTGGATGGTGAACTAAGTGAATTTTTCTCTTTGAAAGTTGGATTGAAACAGGGATGTGTCATGTCTCCATGGTTGTTCAATCTGTACATGGATGGGGTAATAAAAGAGGTACAAGGTAAGGTAGTGGATGTTGGAGTGCCCCTGGTGAGAGAGGATAGTGTTTGGAAACTCCCTGTACTGTTGTTTGCAGATGATACTGTGTTCTTGAGTGAAGACGAAGGGGAGCTGCAAGGCTTGGTGGATGAGTTTGGGAGAGTGTGTAAGAAACGGAATCTAAAGGTGAATGTAGGAAAGAGTAAAGTGATGGTCTTTGAGAGAGGTGAAGTCAGTGAATGTACAGCGAGGTTGGATGGTGAGGAATTGGAAAATGTGAGTACATTTAAGTACTTTGTGTAGTGTGATGAGTAAGGATGGAGGTTTGGAGGGTGAAGTGCTTGAAAGGGTACAGCAGGGAAGAAAGGTTGCTGGTTCTTTGAAAGCAGTGATAAGAAACAGGGACGTGAGCATGGAAGTGAAAAAGTTACTACATGACAGTATTGTGATACCAACTCTAACGTATGGAAGTGAAGCTTGGACGTTGTTGGAAGGACACAAGTCAAGAGTGAGAGGAGTGGAAATGAGTTATTTAAAAGGAGCCTGTGGAGTCACATGGAGAAACAGGCTGACGAATGAGAATATTAAGGAGCGTTGTGGTGTGGATGTGGATGTGATAGGAAGCATTATGAGGAACACACTGAGGTGGTTTGGCCATGTGGAGAGGATGGAAGGTGAAAGACTGACGAAGAGAGTATATGTGAGTGAGGTGGAGGGGGGAAGAGGGAGGGGGAGGCCGAGGATGAGATGGAGGGATGGGATGGAAAGGTATATGAGAGAGAGGGGTGTGAGTTGGGAGCAGGGCAGTGAAATGGCGGGGGACAGGACGACTTGGAGGCGATTTGTTTGTGGCCACCCCAAACGGGATTGAGGCGTCTGGCAGTAGATAGATAGATAGACTTATAAACGTTCTTCACAAGCACACTGCACTATATACAACACAATATCACCTTACATACATAAGGTATGGATGGTGCAGTAGTAGCCAAAATCGGGTTTAAATGCCGGACCGTGCTCACACACCCTCCCAGCCTGCCTGACGGGACAATACTGGGTTAAATATGGGCCTCTTACCCTTCCGATAAGCTCCCAGCTGTTGCCACACATTCACCCTAGACCTGGCAACCCTTAGCTTTGACTCAACCAAATTTGATGCAAATATCATCCACAAGAAAAGTTTCTACTACCATTTATAGAGAAGTTGCGTCATGTTGTGTCATCAGTTACTCTTCGCATTACAAGGATTATGACTCGCATTTCATCATTGCGCAAGGGGGTCAAATTTTTTCCATGATATTTAGTGTGGAAGAACACTAAATTCTTCAATACTGTAATCGTTGGCTATTATAGCAGTTTTCTATGTATGATATTCGGGGTAAAGTACTGCAGAACAATTATAAAATACATAAAATGACAAGAGTTCATTAGCATTCATCACATATTATTAGAAGTCTCGCTGCATGTTTAATGCGAAATGCTTATCATTTAGTTGTCAAGGAGAATGATGTTTCATATGGCAAATGCTGAAGAGAATGTACCAACTATACTTTATATAAAAAAAAAAAATGCAATTTATGAAGACGAAATCATGCAAGGACAAAGCCACCGACCGAAATCCCAAGTACCGATGTTTCCAGGAAGACACCAACAAAACTTGGTGCGGACATGTGCATACAATCATCTGATTCCCATCAAAATTTTGCAGCCAAATGACTTCATGTTAGTATTATACTTAGACATATATGTCTGAAAGTGTTGTTTAGTTACTATCTATCTATTTCTATCTCTTGCCAGATGCCACAATCCCGTTCAGGGTGGCCACAAACAAATCGCCTCCACGTCGCCCTGTCCCCCTCCATTTCACTGCCCTGCTCCCAACTCACACTCCTCTTTCTCATATACCTCTCCACCCCATCCCTCCATCTCATCCTCAGCCTCCCCCTCCCTCTTCCCCCCTCCACCTCACTCACATACACTCTCTTCGTCAGTCTTTCACCCTCCATCCTCTCCACTTGGCCAAACCACCTCAGTGTATTCCTCCTAATGCTTCCTATCACATCCACATCCACACCACAACGCTCCTTTATATCCTCATTCGTCAGCCTGTCTCTCCATGTGACTCCACAGGCTTCCCTTAAATAACTCATTTCCACTCCTCTCACTCTTGACTTGTGTCCTTCCAACAACATCCAAGCTTCACTTCCATACGTTAGAGTTGGTGTCACAATACTGTCATGTAGTAACTTTTTCACTTCCTTGCTCACGTCCCTGTTTCTTATCACTGCTTTCAAAGAACCAGCAACCTTTCTTCCCTGCTGTACCCTTTCAAGCACTTCACCCTCCAAACCTCCATCCTTACTCATCACACTACCCAAGTACTTAAACGTACTCACATTTTCCAATTCCTCACCATCCAACCTCGCTCTATAGGACTACATAATAAATAGATAGATAGAGAGACAGATAGAAGCAGGAAGTCAAACGATGAGAAGGTGTTATGTTTGCGAGAAGCGAGCAGCGCTAAACGCTTACACGGGGGAAAGCTGACGACAGCGGCCAGTAAGATGATTCAGTTAGCTGTCAGCAGTCCTCTCGTGAGAAAGTTCTGTTGCCACGAGGAAGATACGTGACACACACACCCTACTACACGAGATGTGAGGAAAGAGAGTTTAGAAGGAGACAAGCGACCCTATAGAGAGGTCGAGACGGAGATTAGCTTGAGAACAGAGAGAGAGAGAGATAGCGAGACAGGGAGGTAGCTACCCAGGACTTATACTATTATACCTGTTTAATATTTCCAAGACAAATAAAGATAGTCCCATACTATTCTTTACCTCTCCCGTCACTACATGACATCTGGTGGGGAAACTACTACAAGATATAAAAGCCGCTCGACCACAAGTCTAACATATACTTCTCTACAATTAACTACAAAGTCTTTATGACATTTGGTAGCAGCGAACGTATACGAACCTCGTCTACGAATCAACATTAAATTCCTACAAAATATCAAGATTGACAACAACCAACAATATCAGCTCCTGCCCCCTCCGTCTCCCAGATCATTACGCTGATGCAGAGGTCAAGAGATCACTCGACGCCTTGCAAGTAGCTTAACGACAAACCAGCAAATCTGCGGACATCGTCTCCGAATTAAAAGCAAATTTCTACAAAAGCAACCGAGACTACAAGGTTAGCTTCAGTTCTACAAAGTCTACAGCCATCTACAATCAACTACAGCCATCTACAATCAACTACAATTAACAACTCTACGAATAAATCACTAGAGAAAAGGACAGAGAAAACTTCCACATAGAATACACGGAACAAACAAACGAAGAGTGAGACACGATTTACAACTCATCTTACTCACTCGTCTTCACTCAAGTTACTCATCGCTACTCATTCACTCACCACAGCTACCAGTGTGGGAAGCCGACGTCACCATGTGCTGAGATGACATCACAACGCGAGTCTGCCACGCCAAGCAACGTGTGACGGACACCAGGCACTTCTCACCCACTACTCATTACTCATTATTCACATAGCTCCTACTCATATTCACTTATTTTCACAGTTAAGTTGGAAATTCGACGTTCTATGTTGAGGTTTGCCTGGGACAGCCGTTAACCACTACAAATACCAGGCCATGGAGTTTCCTGAGTAATATCGTCCATCAACACACCACTAGAATTATCAAGAGATCTTCAATCAAACCTGTATTTTCTTCCGAGATCGACTTTTGTATCGACACTCCTCTACGATCTGTATCAAGTGGGTAAAATTATACTTGCTCATTTCTTCTCAGTGCTAAAATTAGCTATATTCAACTTATTTAATCATCTAGTTTGCTAGGACATAAATAAACAAGAGGCATATTTCATAACATCATATCTTAATGACAGGAATATTTTCGCAACCACCCACGTTAATACCAGATGACACACAAATTGCCACAACATCAGACTCACAATTAAGAGACAGCCCACCCATTGTACAACCCACACCACACGTTATAGATAAGGAAACAAATACGGGAGTTTCGGATGATGAGTGGGAAACCCCTTCAGATGTTGAGAGTATCGACTTCGCAGCTGCCTTAAATACGTATGCCAATATACTTAACAGGGTTCACCGGTCCGGTCATACATATTCTACCATTCCCTCACATAACGATAAACTCGTACAAGTTGAATTAACAGGGCAATCATTAAAGATGAATCAAGAAACAAATACTGCTGATCTAAAAACCACACCTCACGTTTTTGTGTATCACGAGGATAAGACTGCCCCAAAATTCTCTGGCACAGACAAGGATCGCATTGATGTCATTTCATTAGTCAGTCAGTGCGAACAAATGTTCATCAAGCGCCATATACTAGATGAACAAGAGAAAATTGCTATTTTTTCATCTTGCATAAGCCAGAAAGATGTCCAGCAAGCAATTTATTGCGCTCCGATAAGCTACATCGTGCTAGGACATATGATGAATTTAAAACTGAATTTCTGAAGAAATTTTCTGGAGGTATGAACTTCTTGCCAGGTATAATTCCAGAATTACATAAAATTGTAGATCTTGTAAGGGAGCACACTACAAACCATGTGCTCAGTGAAATAACTGCTGATGTCTCCACAATCAAGAGAACCCTATTAGCTACTCTGGAGAATTCTAAGTGGATAACAGATGATGGAAAGATGTCCCCAGACCTCGTCGTGGACATCATTGGTTATGTAGCTGCCTTGTGTAAATTACCTGATAGAACCCTTAAGATCGCCAAAACAATCGCGTACATCCCTGGAATGTGCTTACTAGACTTAATGAACGAGGTAGAGATGCAGTGCAGTAAAGCAGGTGTGGTCGACACACATGCACATTCTGGTAGAATCAGGGTACCTGAGACAGTATCAGCTGTGAAAACATCAACACCGACCCCAAACAGAGAACAAAATCGATCGCGACCTGAAATGAGGCAGCCCAAACAAGCAAAGACGCCTAGACCTCGTTCCCACACGCCTTCCTACAGGCAGTTTCATAAGTTTTCGCGCAGCCCGAGTAGGTCTCGCGCTATAGACAACACTTTTTATGGGAAATCACCTCGTAGGTCACAGTCAAGGGATAGGTCCATTCTGTGTCATTACTGTGCAAAACCAGGACACACAAGGTATGAATGCTTTATCAAGGCAAAAGAGGATAATCAAAAGACACAAGGGTTTGGTCCTTACTGTAGGCATCATAGATACCAAGGGCACTGGACTAGTGATTGCAAAACAGTAGAAAAAATTGTGTCTATGTTCAAATCGGGGAAGACCAAGTCATGACAAAAAACGAACAAACATAAAAAAGAACAAGGTTAAACTTCACATAGGAGGCATGTTGGGAAATGAGTGTATCTTGATACCAGCTGTATGTGAGGATCAAAACGTTTCCTTATTTTTAGATACAGGCTCTCCAGTGAACTTAATAACACATGAAGAACTAAATAGAATTCTTAAAAATAAAAAGAAAGTAACTTTTCTGGATGAAGCTGATTTAGAATTAAACACAGTAGATGGTCAAGAGATTACAGTAAAAGGTATGATAAGATTAAATCTCAGTTTCACAGAAACTACAAGACCATTCTCTGCATTGTTCTATATCGTTGAAAACTTAGCAATTAAAGCTCATATGTTACTGGGCTTAAGATCCATGAGAACTGAGAACATAACTATACTCCCACAAATGAATGGAATAGACTTTGATAATGAATTTATAGAGGAAATACTTTCAGAGCCCTCACCGATTGGTAGAAGAGAGCCAAAAAGAATTGGTAATATTAAAGGCTTAAACAAACATACACAAACAGATGAGTGTATAGATCCACTTACACCAGCAACCCCATCCTCCAGAATTAGTGACCCAGCTAACAGTACTGATTTATCAATTTTTCCAGCCCATCTCACTAATGATTTGGTTATACCACCTAATTCATACATGAAGGTTACCATAAAGAGCAAATTACGGAATAGTACTGTTCTTGTCTTGGAAGAATTATGTAAAGTAAAAGGATTGTCAGTAGAAAACGCATTATGTCATACGAACGACGAAGGGCTAACTCAGATATTCATTATTAATCACATGAATGGGGAAGTTCAGTTGAAGAAGGGAACTTGCATAGTTAATATTGAAAAATGTTTCGCCCCTGTGAAGGAAATAAATATTGGTGGAGTAACAAGTGAGATAAAATCTACGGATAGAGAAAGAATAAAAGAGAATTTAATTCACTCAGGTGAATTTGACGAAGAAAATGATTTGTTAACCCTGCTGGAAACACACAGGGACACCGTAGCCTTGCCCGGAGAACGATTAGGGTGTACTAACTTGATTAATCACATGATTAATGTGCACCCAGAAACACCACCAATTTTCGTACCAGCTTATCGCATACCACACTCCCAACGTACACTGGCTAATCAGTATGTCGATGAAATGTTAAAGCTTGGAATTATTGAGCCTTCAGTTTCTCCGTGGAACGCTCCCCTTTTCTTTGTGCCCAAGAGAAAGGGAGAAATGCGTGCGGTAGTAGATTACCGTAAACTAAATAATCACACCATCCCAGACAGATTTCCCATGCCATTGCTAAGTGATGTGCTACAGAATATTGGTCCTGAGAATAATATATTCTCGACCATCGATCTCCTAAACGGATACTATCAGATTCCGGTATCTCAGGAGTCACGTAAATACACTGCCTTTTCAACAAACAGAGGCCATTATCAATATACAAGAATGCCAATGGGACTGAGGACAGCCCCTGGTACGTTCCAGCGTCTTATGAATTACGTATTGTCCGGAATTTTAGGACAAGGAATATTTGTTTATCTTGACGATATTATTATCGCAACGAAGAATATTAAGGATCATCTCAGGAAATTAGACTTACTCTTACAAAAGCTTAGTGATGCTGGATTAAAAATTAAACTTTCTAAATGCAAATTTTGCTTTAAGGAAATAAATTTCTTAGGCCACAAATTAAGCTCTGATGGTATTCACACCACTGATGACAAAATACAGGCAGTGAGAGATTTTCCTGAACCCACTACGACTGACGAAGTTAGACAATTTTTAGGTCTGGCTGGGTACTATAGGTCCTTCGTACCACAGTTCTCTCATATAGCCTTCCCTCTATTCCAACTACTCAAAAAAGATGCTGTATTCCAATGGGAAGAAGAACAAAAAAGGGCATTTAACAATCTAAAAATTAAACTAACGAATGCACCTTGTTTAGCATATCCAGATTACACGAAATCATTTCTTATTTGTACAGACGCATCAGTTAAAGGATTAGGGGCTGTACTGATGCAGGAAGATAAAAGAGGAAAGAATCAACCAATTGCATTTGCCAGCAGACAAACAAGAGGTGCAGAAAAAAATTATAGCACTACAGACTTAGAGGCACTTGCAGTGATTTTTGCATTACAAAAGTTTCGAGATTTGGTATATGGTTACGAAATCCACTTATTCACCGACCATAAACCACTGGTGGGTATGTTTAAAGAAAAACTCCTTTCTGGGAGGAGAGCAAGATGGAAATGTACAGTTGAAAACTACAATGTACAAATACATTATATACAAGGTAAAATGAATATAGTAGCTGACGCATTATCTAGGAACCCGAACACAATTCAAGTCGCGGCGTTAGATCTCAAAGGAAATATCCCAAACCACGAGGATATCGCAAAGGCACAAAGACTTGACCCAGTATGGTCAAAAGTAATATACAAGTTAGAAAGTGGAGATGACATACAATTACCCAAACTGCATGTCCCACTTGAACAATTCACAATGGTCAATAATACATTATACAAAATTAACTCTAAACATCCAAAACGCCAAAGAAATACTAACCAGTTGGTAGTACCTAATGACATGATACCCCAAGTATTACGAATGATACACGACAGCCCACATGCAGGACACCCTGGAAAGGATAAGACATTCAACCAAGCCCAGCTATTATATTACTGGCCTTCATTACGAAGAGATATACACAATCATATAGACAGATGCGAATCATGTGCGAAACACAAAGGATACCCAATCACACCTGCACCGATGGGTAATTACCCAGTACCACATCAGCCATGGGACGTTGTCGCTGTTGATTTACTCAAGATGCCATTATCATACAATAATAACCTATACTTATTCGTAGCAACGGATCATTTTTCCCGTTATGTCATTTTAGCTCCAATTAAAGATAAGACAGCAGAGACAGTAGCAAAGGCAATAACAGATAATGTAATATGTCGCTTTACTACCCCTAAGGTACTAATAAGTGATAATGGAGGAGAATTTAATTCTGAGATCTTACAAGAAATATGTAAACAATACAACATTAAAAAGGTTAACGTTTTGGCCTATCACCCAGCATCGAATGGGTTGGTAGAGAGACAAAATAAAAGGTATTAGATGTGCTACGACACATTCTCAGTGAAAATTATGCAAGCTGGGATGATTGGATTCCCAGAGTAGAGGCCTCCATTAATGGGTCTATAAATAAATCCATTGGTGACACACCACATTTCATTATATATGGCACAGATAAAAAATTACCATATGAGCTCCTAGAAGGTGACAGCATGCCTATATACAATTACGATGATTACTCTAAACTCCGTTTACGTGAATTCCAGGACATTCACAAAAAGAGTGCAAAAACAATTAACGATGTCCAAGGAAGAAATGACGGAGGCATTTAACAAAAAGGCAAAGGATTCACCTATCAGCTTAGGAGACATTGTTTACGGAGTCATTCATACGAGAGACAATAAATTATCCCCTAAATTTGAGGGCCCATACAGAGTAATTAACATAAAGGCAAACAAAGTTTTAATTAAGTCACTTTCAAGTGGCGAGGAAAAACAAGTTCATATTGACCATTTAAAACGAGTTTCAAGGGAATTATCACATAATTATTCAGCCTCGGATACAACCGAACAGGTGAACGTACCTCAAGAAACCAAGCAAGAACACAACAATGATTACAAAAAGAAATTAAGGTCATATACCAAACAATCGAACATAGGTGCAACTATTCCAATGAAATCTACAGTACATCATTTACGAGAATTAAATATCGATTTAAACTCCTTCTATAAATGAAATAACAGCCAACCGTAACGCACATCATCACTATCATCAACCACAGCTTTATAGGAAATTAATAGATTTTTTTTCGGTAGGTTACGATGAAGGGACTTATGCTATGGATTCTCCTATACATAGTAAGAGTATATGCGCACCTAGACCCCAAGCATATAGTACGACAAGGATGCCTCATAGCTCCAACGGCCACGACTACAATCGTCAAGGATGTCATGAGTACTGAAATAAGTCTAGATTACTTGTATGACTTACCTACTTATATAGAAAGACTTGCGACGCCGATGCGAACTCTGGACTTCAAGATAGGGAATTATGTTTCACAATCACATATCACCAAGGAAGTGGATGAAATGGTGAAGTTAGCGAAATGGAAACTAGAACAGGCGAAGTCAACTATGCTCGTCATGATCCAAGATCTCCCATCTTCTGGAACAGAGGTGCTGAGCGACAGGAACAACATCACACGTACTCGCCAAAAGCGCGGTTTGTTCGATCTGGGCGGCGCAATTCTTGGGAACATCTTTGGATTGGCTACAGAGGATGACCTTAAAGAAATAAACAAAAAATTTAATAAGATAGCTCAGGTACTAACATACCAAGATAAATTCATCACAGGACAGAACTCAGCAATGAAAACAATTGTGAAAAAAAATCTGAAACAAGCAGAAAACGTAGCTCTCGAGAGTATAGATAAAATAAATAGCTTGGAGGGTAACGTTACCCTTTTCCAGCACTTCTCCATCATCACAGAACATATTGACACGATTCTACTACAATTAGAGAACACTAGAGATCATTTCAGGGCACTTATGCAAAAGGAATTTCGAATGCTGGTGATGGCAAGATCACAAATGACTTACTCCCAGTTCATGAGCTACGTCAGATAGTTAGTCAAGGCATACATACACATAAATTGAAGCCATTGTTCCGCAGTAGGGAATTTATGCAATATTACCCGTACTTGGAAGCAACACTAACACCAACATCAGTGATAGTTCATGTACCATTCATCACGGAAGACCTGTTCACAGTATACCAAATACACCCCTTCCCCTATAGAAACGACAACACTTTAGTCATCATCAACATCAACACAGACGCCGAACTCATCATGGTCTCCAAGAGACGAGACACTGTCACTTTCGCAAGTGAGTCAACGATTGAGCGAACGTGCCGCACATCCTTACATGCTGTTCATCTTTGTCCTGCGTACATTTTCACGTTTCAGCCTACTGATACGGTCCCTTGTGAAATGGCTATCATCAGCAATAACAATATTCATCATCATTGCAACTTCACTTTTGCTCCAGATAAACTTGTACACCATCAACGCATTGGACACTCGCAGTTTTTTTATTTCCCTCATAACACATCAGTTTACATAGTCTGTCCAGATATACCACCATCTCATACATCAGCCTCAGGATTATACATAGCACCAGACTACTGTGCGGTATTTACACCATCCATGTCTACTTTTTCCACCATCAATCACTACGCCATCCTCAATCATACACACAAACATTTCCACCCACTGCCTGATATGGACTTAAACATGAGCACAAGTATTAAGCTGACTTCACCTAAGTTTGAAACTATGCAGCTGATCAATGAAACAATGAAGCCCTGGGAAGATTTGAGTTTGAGTATGTTCAACCCATATTATGTGTATAGCCAAGCACCTTCTGTCTTCATAATTATCTGCATTGTTGTTGCAGTATTGCTGTTGGCCATGCACAGAATGCATGCAAGAATTGCTAATTTGGAGTCATTGTTTAGTGGGGGGAGAGTTAACATCACAGTTAACCACCCTGAATGAAGTGTATATATTTTGTATATAGTATTAATTATATATATATAAAAAAAAAAATAATAATAATAATAATAATAATAATAATAATAACACAAAGAAGAATGACCCATATATGGCAGACCAGTACCATTATCTTTAAATGAAATATTAATAACTCTTACAATATTCTTAATTTTAAACTATTTTTTTTCTTGCATGTATGCATTTCACTATAATAACCCAAGTACATACTGTATTACAGTTAAATAATTTACTTTAATGCATTTATTCCAATATGTATTCAACTTATTTAAAATGTAATATTACTGAATAATCACTATTTACTATGCATAATATATGTATACAATATTCATACAATTATGTTACTTTACAATATTATGTATTTCACTTAATTAGCTTATAAGTTCATTATAATGTGTATGTAGTATGTATTAATATATTATAACTATTAAATGTCGATGGTACGTCATTTTCGCGCGGCCGAGCAAATATAGGACTACATAATAAATAGATAGATAGAGAGACAGATAGAAGCAGGAAGTCAAACGATGAGAAGGTGTTATGTTTGCGAGAAGCGAGCAGCGCTAAACGCTTACACGGGGGAAAGCTGACGACAGCGGCCAGTAAGATGATTCAGTTAGCTGTCAGCAGTCCTCTCGTGAGAAAGTTCTGTTGCCACGAGGAAGATACGTGACACACACACCCTACTACACGAGATGTGAGGAAAGAGAGTTTAGAAGGAGACAAGCGACCCTATAGAGAGGTCGAGACGGAGATTAGCTTGAGAACAGAGAGAGAGAGAGATAGCGAGACAGGGAGGTAGCTACCCAGGACTTATACTATTATACCTGTTTAATATTTCCAAGACAAATAAAGATAGTCCCATACTATTCTTTACCTCTCCCGTCACTACATGACATCTGGTGGGGAAACTACTACAAGATATAAAAGCCGCTCGACCACAAGTCTAACATATACTTCTCTACAATTAACTACAAAGTCTTTATGACAGCTCTACATTCACTGACTTCACCTCTCTCAAAGACCATCACTTTACTCTTCCCTTCATTCACCTTTAGATTCCGTTTCTTACACACTCTCCCAAACTCATCCACCAAGCCTTGCAGCTCTCCTTCGTCTTCACTCATCAACACAGTATCATCTGCAACTATAATAAACAACACAGTATCATCTGCAACTATAATAAAAGACATGACTGGGAATGTAAATAATCAGTTTTAAGCTCCAAGGAATATTTGGTTTGTTTTATTAGTTTTGTGAGTCTCTTCAACTTTATTGTAATGAAGCTTCTTTTCCTCATTTTACTGAGTAGATATGTTAACAAAATTAAACTTATGAACAAAGTGATAAAAGAAACACTTACAAAACAGTTTAGTTGACCGCAACGTTATTTCTCAGATTTAGTTATCAGGTGAATATTGGCAACTTTTGAGAGTTTGTGAAAGCTCCTTTTCCCCTCTCTCACCACTACAAGAGGAGTTCCTTCCGGGAGCAGGGTGGAGAATTGGGGAAGGTAAAGTGATGCTGAGGGGAGAGAAGAACTAAAAGGGAAGGAGAAAGAAGAGAGTTGAAGAGAAAAAGATTGGAAAGATGTAGGATAAGATACAGGAAAGAGAATAAGGGCAGAGAGAGGAAAGAAGTAGGATTAAATAGAGAGAAGTCAAGGGAATGAAACAGAAAAGAAATAGAATACCTTACAAAAAAATGGGCAAAGAAGATAGTGACAAAGATGCAGAATTTATCAGGAGAGAAAAGGAAGGAAAGAGAAAGACGAAGTGAGGAGAGAAAATTAAACGAATAAACAAAAAATAAGTAAATAATGAGGAAAGCAAGAGGGGAGATGGAAGGAGGAAAGAAGGATGGCAAACAGAAGAGGATTAAAAAGGAAATTAAGAAAAAAAGAGAATCAACAAGTAAACAAAAGAAGAGGAAGAGTGGTAGAGAATTAAAGGAAAGTAAAAAACAAAAATGAGGAGCAAATGCAAGTGAAGGAATAATAATTATAACTCTAAGTAACAAAAAAATATTTTAAAAATCTGTTCCTGTTAATTAGTACTATTTCCTATTTGTTTTGCTCCAGAACTATGGAGAACATATGTCATCATCCTAAAACTTCGCTTTTGTAAACAGGAGAATGATTTTTTATATTTACTAATTTTCTGTAGAAGGAATGAGTGGGTTAAAAGAGTGAGTGGGTTTGTCTTTTTCTTCGTGAGGAGCCAGAAGAAAACATATGAAAAGTGACATGTAATAATACTGAACACATAATGAATGAAATCATAAAAGTCTAGAATAGAACATTTTTTCATGATTTGCGATCGTATACGAGTAGTAGATCACTTTCACGGACCAGCCCCCAAATGTAGTCCCTCATCATGCTATTGCTATACTGTCCTTGGTATCTTCGCTCACAGTCCGTACAGCTTGATGGAAGCGATCTCCTTCCTCTTCCGAGTATGCACCCATATTGTCCTTGAATTCATCAAGATGGGAATGAAACATGAATCTTGAGTGACATTCTACAGCCCATGGCACCGTAGTTCTTTATGAGGTTGTCAATCAGCTTCACGTGGTTCTCATCCTTGTGATTTCCAAGAAAACCACGAACCACTGCTTTCAGGCTGTCCCAAGCCACTTTTTCCACTATCGAAAGCTTGTTGGAAAAATCCTTGCACTCCAGGATCTTCTTAACCTGTGGACCAACGAAAATACCGGCTCTGATTTTCATCTCCAATAGCTGGGGGAAGAAGTCTCGTGGGTACTGAAATCCTGCCAACTGCTTGTCTAGAGCCATGACAAATTGTTTCATAAGGCCCAGTTTGACGTGTAAGGGCGGCATCAGTACTTTTCCATGGTCCACAAGTGGCTCCCATTTCACGTTGTTGCTCCCTATGGAGAAGTCGGTCCTCATTGGCCACTGAACTCGATGGTAATGTGCTTCAGTATCTCTGCTGTCCCATAGACAGATATAGCAGGGTAACGTAGTCCAGCCACCTTGAAGACCCATTAGGAATGCCACCATTTTGAAGTCTCCAATGACCTCCCAATTGTACTTGTACTTCAAGGTCTTCAGCAACGTCTTCATGCTGTCCTAATTCTTCTTGAGTTGCAGAGTGAGCCAGGGGAAGAGATGGGTACTTGTTCCCGTTGTGGAGGAGCTTTTAGGCTCCTCAATGAACTGTCGATGAAAAGGAGCCACTCACTAGGGTTACATGCAATTCCGATCACCTCGAACAGACCAGTTACATCATAACAGAAACACAGTCCATCCTGACGGGTGAAGAAGCTGGAAAAAGACTGGTGATACTTCCTCTGAGCAGAATTCTGTATGTCCTCACCCAACAGGTTCCATTGTTTGAGCCTAGTTGTCAGAAGCTCAGTGATGGATTTTGTGAGACCAAGATCTCAAATCAAGTCGTTGAGATCTTTTTGGTTGGGAAAGTAAGGACGTTTTTCCTCAGCTGCTTCTGTGAATCCACCGTCTGAATCTGCATTGTCTTCAACACTCTGGTTCGCTGCTGTTTGAAGATGGCTGTTCTCTGGCCGGAGGAGTTACTAGTACAGGAAGCTCAGGGCAGTGAGGCAGTGGAGCTATAGATGAAGGAATGTCTGGATAAGTGACGCAGGGGACAGTGAGGCAGTGGGGCTATAGATGAAGGAATGTCCAGATAAGTGATCGGAGGGTCGTTCTTACTAACCCGACGTTTAGAATGATCCACCAAGCAGAAATAGCAGTCACTTGTGTGGTTTGTGGGTTCACGCCATATCTTGGAATGGCGAACTTCATGGCCCTTTTTTCTCCTCTGTACCACCCTGTAAAAAAAACACACACAGTATTAAAACACTGGTTTCACCATTAAGAGATATAAAACTTCATTTTATATTTCTGCGGTTAGATCATCTCAGTGTAAAACAGACTTTTTATGGATCCAACTCACCTACCAGAGCTTTTTTTGCAGTGCTCGCAAGTAAAATGAGGTGCCCACAACTAGTCTTGATCACTGACAGGCATTCCAAAATATGCCTTGTAAGCTTCACACATCTTCAGATGCTTCAACAGAATATTTCCTCTTTCTGTTTTTAATAAACTGACCACGAATATAGCAAAACGCATCAGCGGAATGCTTACAATATCTAGATGCCATCTCTGAAAAAAGATACATTCATGTTGGCAATGATCGAAAAAAAAAAAAATGGTATATAATTTATATGTACTGTACAACAAAAGTAGCACCATTACTGCAAAAACCCACAATTCATCGGTAATTTGATAAAGATTTGATATATAATATAAATTCACAAGCCTTTCAGCTAAACTCCGCTCACACTGACTTCATTTCAGCTGACAGCGCCGACACCCAGAAAGGTACGGCGCATCCGGAAACGGTTCGTGTTCGAATAATGTGCCTCAGCCAGTCACCGTGCTCACCAAATGACGTGCAATGCTGACATCGGCACATGCAGACACATGTAAAATACACGTCCTATCATTTATGAAGAGAAGCTTTTCGTTCACCCAAGAACTCACCTCACTGTGCCTAGGTAGCCATTTTTCATGCATTTAAAGGCATAAAAATCACTCTCCTAGTCACAAAAGCGAAGTCTGACAAGAGTAATAGCCATTTTTCATGGTTCTGAGACCGAAGCTATCAGAAAATAACACCCGCGACCCAGGAACAAAAACAGCGTTACACAGTGTAATACATACAGTACAAAGGGAGTACAAAGGAAAACGACAACAATAAACCTGTTGGTCCTTTCGTGGCTGTTTGGTATAGTGAAGATTGTAGCTAACAAAATTATTCTATCGCTGAAGAGAAGGAGAGAAAAATAAGAAGGCTCCGAGTGGGGAAGAAGAAGGAGTGTATGTGTGTGGCACAGTAAAACAGCCAAGGGGAGCACTGCAGGAGCTGCAGGACATCAGCAGTGCTAAACGCCTTCCTGATGATAGAGTGGAAGCTAGACACAAGGGCAATGTAATGCTGTTGTTGTGGAAGGACAAACGTATCGTAAGTATGGTGTCCACCTTCCACAGTGACACCACCGTCCCTAAGCAGGTGCATGGGAAGGTCAAGAGTCCAGACAGGAGATTCCGCCACATTCAGTCAACAATGAACAAGCCCATCATGGTGGAGGACTATAATAGGCACATGGGCTGGGTGGATCATTTCGATCAGATGATCCAATACTACCCCACCCAAAGGATGAGAGTCAAGAGGATAAAGAAAATGACCTTTTATTTCATTCACATGGCCCTATTCAATGCCTACACCTTCTACAAGACTAACACCCAGATATGACTCTCCTGGAATTCCAGGAGAACATATGTCACAAACTCTTGACATTCCGGGAGGAGGAGTGGCCGGCATCGGGTCATGCCCTTCACCATGCCCCAGGCCTTCCCTAGCACCGACGACCAACTGTACCTGCAGCAACCACAACATCAACTGCAGCCTCCGCTCCACCTCCTGCAACAATCACTCCACCTCCTGCAACAATCACTCCACCTCCTGCAACAATTGCTCCACCTCCTGCAACAATCGCTCCACCTCCTGCAATAGCTGGCCCGTCAGGAGTAACTCCGTCAGTTACTGCCAAGACCGCTCCACCTCCCGCAGTAGCTGGCCCATCAGGAGTTACTTGGCCAGCTGTTGCCACTGCACCTTCAGCAGGAGTATGGAGGCGAGGAGATGGAGGAGCACTGCCGTCCAAGCGTCGTCGATATATCGACGGTAGAACACGCTTGGACTCCACTTTGCTCCACACCCTGGAGAGAATCCCCGACAGGAAAAGTCTGCGGCTACTGCAACAAGAGGAGGAAGGACACCAGCTATGTATGTCCTGTTTGCTATATGCCGCTCTGCACGGGAGTTTGCTTTCATCAGTAGCATACTGATGAAAGCATACAGCAGTAAATCACATCGCAAACACACACACACACACACACACACACACACACACACACACGCACGCGCGCGCGCAGACACAGACAGACAGACAGACAGATACTCACACTCATACACACAGACACTCACACATCACAAATACTCACACTCACACTCAAGCTGAGATCGTACCTGTCCTCCTCTGTGCAACTCCAACTCCTCTCAAGAAACACTACAACACGACTAGAGGATGTGAGTAACCAGCTTATTTGTTTAGTTTTTATACTATTGTATTGTAAGGTATAAATTGTGTGTTTACTATATATTTCTCATAGGGAAAATGTGGTGCATTTAATTGCTATTCTCTCAGTCATTATACTCGTAAAGTATAGGTCGCATCGAAAATCTGAAAAAGAATAAAAACTTGATCAAGCTGATGAATTCCTATGCATACTTTTGTAAAGAAAAGTAGGCTATGTGTGAAAATAAATGGGGAAAAGTTATGAAAGACGAACATACTCAGCCTACGGGCCTGAGCGTACGAGATGTCTCAGCACGCAAGCCGCGTGCAACCCATCGTAACTTTTCAAAATTCATTTTCTCCTTAACAGCAAGACTTATAACACTGTGAATTGTATCATGGCTTCCTTAACCTTTGGGCTACAAAACTGGATAGAATGTACATTTGTGTTTGTTACAGTGTCACTAACAACATACGAAATAATAAACAAATCAGACGTTTTCAGGCAATTTTCGTAGTTTTTTTTTTTTTATTTATTTACTCGAAAACTATTGGACGCATCAACTTCAAATTTCACAGATGAAAGATAGTGAAATTCTGCGTATAGGCATGTCCTATGCGGCTGCGCGTCACTGGAAAAAATTTTCACGGTGATGTTGGGAATTTATCAGAAAGTAGTTTTCACATAAATAAGGTTTATTCAGGGTTCATTAATGTACATTTATTCATCTGTTTTAATTTTTTTTTTCTCATCTAATAGTATAAGCACCAACGACGATGATGGGAAGCGATTTATAACAATATAAGCACCTTCCAAGGGTAAAATGGGCCATAGAACCTTTTTCCTTGCTGCGCGAGCGGCGCCGGCCTGAGCGAGATATTGGTTCTGTGCGTAGAATGAAAACTTAAACTTTCGGGTCGTCTGCTATAGATCAATGTTGGGACTTCCTGTAGGCAAAAGCAGAAACACAGCAAATGAAAATAAACTGCACACAAGAAATGACATACTGTATGAGGTAACATACAGTACGTCATGTCAGGTAACCTGAAGTCTGACCTATCTGAAAGGCTCTATAGAGCAAAATCAGAGCCAGTTCCAGGAATGACCCCATCATCCCCATGAAGGACTTCACTAGTCAGGAAGATAAACGGAAGGACAGATTCCTGGGCATAGTTCTTACATGAAAAACTTAATTTTCGGGGCGTGTGGTTATGAGACCCGAGGTTACCTATCTAAGATTATTAATTCTATCAGCATTGTTCTGAATTTGTCCAGTTGTTTTAGTGCAACCTCTCCACATCCATTCCACAAGGGTGGGCAAAATTCCAACGGAGAGCACATATGCCTTGTAAACTGTAGCTAACTACTCGTCAGTGAAAAAGCTACGGACTCTGTGCAATAATCCAGGTTTCTTTGCAGCGATTTTAGCAAGTTATCTAACGTTAGAGGTCCGGCTGAGGGCAATATTAAGTGAAACACCGAAAATTTTAATACTATTAGAGGTAGGGATATTAGTAGCATTGAAGGTAATATTGAAATCAGGGAATATCTATCTGTTGGTAAACTATACTGTATATATTTTGTTTTCCTAGTGTTAAATGAGACAATGTTATTTTGTCCCCATTCAGTGATCTTAGATAAGTCTTGATTTATGGAGACTGCTGTGCTGAGGTGTGAATTAGATATATTAAACTCTGTAGGTGGGGGCACCTATCATCCACCCACTTAGTGTGGTGATACCCTGTTTTGGGGGTAGCTCTACTTTGAGTGGCAAGCCAAAAGATTCCCTGTAAACCAGGAATGCATTTATAGCGCTGGCTGGTAACCTTATAACCAACCAACACTTATTCCCTACGTGACAACAAGTGGGTTGGCGGCGGGTTAGTGCCCCTGCCGGAAAACAGTTAATTAAAACTACGAACAAGAAGCCTCGGAACAGGACTGACCAAAAGTTGACGACTAAGGGCCGAACAAAGCACTTGGTACGGATAGCTACATGGAATGTGAGGGGTGCAAATGATGAGGTGAAAGAAAGATTGTCCACGTTCTTGAGGGTGCGAAATTAGATGTAAGTGGATTAAATGAAAATAATGGAGAGGTTAGAGTGTGAGAGAATGGGAGTATGGATGGGGTATATGCGCAGAAGTTGGTGAGAATGAGAAGGCAAAAGAAGGGGTGTGTATTGTTGTGATTAACAGATGGAAGGAGAATATAAGAGAGTATGGATCAGTTGACTCTAGGACTGTGTGGGTAAGAGTGAAGTTGGACTATAAATCTGGGCGAATGTGTGCGTGTATGCGCCAACGCAAGATCGTGCAAGTAGAGTGAGAAAAGAGTCCTGGACAAATGTGGAAGTGTGCTTGGAAAAGTTTGAAAGGAATGAGAAAGTGTTTTTGACTGGACATATGAATGGAAAAGTAGGGAATGTGAAGGTGGATGGAGTAGTTGGTGAGTGGGGTGTGCCTGCAGAGATGGATGAGAATAGCAGTGCTTTAGTGGACATTTGTGTCGAGAGGGGGTTGATGATAGCTAATACCCTCTTCAGGCACAAAATGATCCATAGGTATACGTGGCGAGTGATGAGGAGGGTGAATGGTGAACTGATTGAACGGACAGCAATGACTGATTATGTGTGTGTGTAGATGAAAGGATGATAAGGTGTGTAATGGATGCAAGAGCATACAGAGGTTGGGGGAGTGGACTTTCGGACCACCACTTGGTGGTGGTCAGAATCAAAGTCCAAACAAAATGGAGAAATAGGAGAAGGGAATGATAGGAGGAAGTAATTCTTACAAGGAGGGTAGAAAAGTTACCAGAGAATAGGAAAAAGGCAGAATATAAGAGGAGTGATTGGTTAAATATAGATTGGACCAGATGGGGGACGTGGAAGGTGTGTGCAAGATATTCACAGAAGAAATCTGTGCAGCATGTGAGATGGTGTGTGGGGTGAAGAGAGGACGAAAGGGGATGCAGGGAACAGCATGGTGGACTGAAGAGATGAGAGAGGCTGTGGCACAAAAGAAGAAAGCATATATTGAGTGGATGAGAAACGGGCGTCGAAGAAGTTGAGAGACGGAAGAGAGAGTTACATGTAGAGAGGAAGAGAGAGGTGAAAAGGGTATTAAGAGAGAGTAAGAAGAGAGTGGATGAGGAATTTGGTAGGAATTTGAGTGTGAAGTGGAGGGAATGTAAGAAAATGTTCCGGAACGAAGTAAAGAGAGTTAGACAGGGTGCTAGAGAAGTTAGTTGGGAAGTGAAACATGAAAATGGTAGATTCCTAGTGGAGAAAGGAGAAAAAGTGAGCAGATGGAGAGAACACTTTCATGAACTGTTGAACATAGAGAATGAAAGAAATGCGAGTATAAGTGACTGGGGAATGGCTGGGTGAAGGAGGGATGTAAGAAGTGAGGAAGAAATCAGTAGGATGGAAATTGTGGAAGCAATGAAGAAAGTTGAAATGGGGAAAGCCCCAGGAAGTGATGGAGTGTGTGGTGAAATACTGAAGCATAGAGGAGAGATAGTAATACAATGGATGTGAAGGATGTGCAGATTGGCCTGGGAGAAAGGTAGAGTCCCGTGGGATTGGAAGTCAGGTATAATTATTCCCCTGTACAATGGAAAAAGGGAAAAACAACTCTGTGCTAACCATATGGGCACTTGCCTTCTTAGTGTAATAGGAAAAGTATATGGTAGGATACTTATTGACAGAGTTAGGGAAATAACAGAGGAATTAGTTGGAGAAGAACAAGGAGGTTTTAGGAAGGGAAGAGGTTGTGTAGATCAGATATTCTTAGATCTTTAGTGGAAAAGTTTCTAGAGAAGGGAAAGAAGTTGTATGTGGCCTTCATGGATCTGGAGAAAGCATATAACAGGGTAGATAGACAAGGATTTTGGAAAGTATTAAGAATATATCGAGATATGGGAAGTTGTTGAATGCCGTGAAGAGTATGTATGAGGGTGCTAAGGCTGCAGTGAGTGTGGATAGTGAATTGAGTGAATTTTTCTATTTGAAGGTTGGATTGAAACAGGGATGTGTCATGTCTCCATAGTTGTTCAATCTGTACATGGATGGGGTTATAAGAGAGATACAAGGTAGGGGAGTGGATGTTGGAGAGGCCCTAGTGAGAGAGTGCAGTGTTTGGAAACTCCCTGTACTCTTGTTTGCACATGATACTGTGTTGTTCAGTGAAGACGAAGGGGAGCTGCAAGGCGTGGTGGATGGGTTTGGGAGAGTGTGTAAGAAACGGAATCTAAAGGTGAATGTAGGGAAGAGTAAAGTGACAGTCTTCGAGAGAAGTGAGATCAGTGAATGTACAGTGAGACTGGATGGGGAGGAAATGGAGAATGTGAATGCTTTTAAGTACTTGGATAGTGTGATGAGAAAGGATGAAAGTTTAGAAGGTGAAGTGCTTGAAAGGGTGCAGCAGGGAAGAAAGGTTGCTGGTTCCGTGAAAGCAGTCATAAGAAACAGGGAAGTGAACATGGAAGTGAAAAAGCTACTACATGACAGTATTGTGATACCAACTCTAACATATGGAAGTGAAGCTTGGACTTTATTAGAGGGACAGAAGTCAAGAGTGAAAGCAGTGGAAATGAGTTGTTTTAAAGGAGCATGTAGAATCACATGGTGAGACAGTCTGACAAATGAGGAGGTGAAGGAGTGTTGTGGTGTGGATGTGGATATGATAGGAAGCGTTAGTAGAAACACACTGAGGTGATTTGGCCATGTGGAAAGGATGGAGAGTGAGAGACTGCCAGTGTATGTGAGTGAGGTGGAGGGGTGGAGAGGGAGGGGGAGGGCAAGGATGAGATGGATGGATGGAGTGGAGAGGTATATGAGAGAGTGGGGTGTGAACTGGGAGCAGGGCAGTGAAAAGGCGGAGGACAGGGCGACATGGAGGCGATTTGTCTGTGGCCACCCTTTACGGAATTAAGGCGTCTCGCAATAGACAGATAGCAACTCCGTAAATGGGTGTTTAAGTGTGAATGAACTGTGAAGTGTTGAGTCATCTGCATATCAATGAATGGGGTTATGGGTGACAGCTATGAGATTATTAATATTAATTAGGAATACGGCTGGAGCTAGCACCGATCTTTATGGTACGCCGACATTAATCAAGTGGAAATTAAAATATACATTATCTGCTTTTATTCTTATCTTTCTGTCACTGAGATATGAGGAAATCAGAGGAACAAAAAATAGAGATCATAACAAGGGAGCTTGGATAGCCGGGAACGGTGCTACACTCTGTAAAAAACATTAGAAATATTAAGGGCTACTGCATGGGTTTCTCGATATTGGTCAACTGAGCGATGGACAGTATGAATCAGGAAATTGAGTGTATCAACAGTGGATCGTTCGTGACGTAAACCATACTGTCAATCACTAATTAAGTTGTCGGATTCAAGATATTTAACGACCTGATTATTAATTAGCCTCAAATAGAGATCTGCTAGTTATTGGTCTGAAATCAGAGGGGTCAGAGGAACTTCCATTTTTTTCGGAATTGGGTGAATATTCCCTTTTTTCCAAGAATTAGGGAAAGAAGAAGTGTGTATGCATTGTTTGAATAATTTAGCTAGAACAAAAGCAAGTTCTGGGGAACACTCTACAAAACAATTGGAGAAATTTCATCTGGACCTTGAGCTTTGTTAGTTGGTTAATAGTTTAGGATGGATTTTACGTATTAGTCTGTATCTTCAATGGTGCAGTTTCGGGAAAGTCAAGTTCTAGTACGTTTTGGCTGACTTCCTCTAAGGTAGAATTTCTGGGAAATGTACGGGCAGTGATGTTCACCATAACATGCTGGCCATTCTCTTCGACAAGGAGAGTATGTTTTCACTCCTGTTTGTTAGTTTGTTTGTCTGGTAGCAGGATTACTGAAAATTGAAGGAGAGATTTGGACCAATTTTGGTGGGTAGGTAGCCCATGTCCCAGGGAACAATCACTTAACTTTTGGGACCAATGTCTGTTAGTTTGTTAGTCTGTTAGCAGGATTATTCGAAAAGTAAAAGAGAGAATTGGACCAAATTTGGTTGGTAGATAGCTCAAGTCCCAGGGAAAATTCGATTAACTTTTGGGACCGATACGGATCGTATTATAAATTCAAGTTCCACAAAACACTTTTAGCGAAACCCAAATAACTGATGAGAAAACCTAACCCATTATGAAGAGTGTTTTGGAAATTACGTTGCCCTTGTCTGATGGGTGCGCTGCAATTTGTGCCTCGCTAGTTAACAGTGTTACCATCTAAAGATTTTAGCGGGGGAATGGGCAATGACTTGTTAAAATTATTATTGAAAAAAAAAGAGTTGACCAGAATATTCTATTGACATTAGGATTATTTAATAGTTTGGATGCTTGATTGAGAAGAAAGTTTGATTTAGCGAGACTTAGTACTATCTTTGCATGGTTTCTAGCGATTTTAAATTGACGGAGCAATTGAGATGTTTTTGATTTTATGTAAAAGTTATATGCTAAGGGTCGTTGCCCTGGCACAATTGCTGTCAAACCATTTTTGGGAGTCCGATCTTTTAGTGAACTGTTGATTGGGTATGAATAACTCCATACCAGCATGTATTAAGTCATTACTGTGGGACTGGGTTGAACTGATGTAACTGGAGAAGAAAGACTGCCATGGAATATCAGCAACAGAATTTCTTAATCCATCCCAGTGTGTCCTGTCAAACAGCCACCTGGTCACAATGACAGGTTCAGAGCGGGGAGGTTTGAGGAAACTGACTAATGAGGGTTTGATGAGATTGTGGTCGGTGGATCAAAGTGGTGACAGTCCTTCTATCCTGTATCGATCTGAAATTTTTGTTAGGAATCCGTCGAAGACATAAGTGTTATATGCTATTTAGGTTGGTTGTTTTATCAGTTGCGTGGTGATAGATGGAATATCTCAAATCTGTTATATGCTGATGATGCAGTACTACTTGCAAATACTGGACAAGAACTTGGTAGACTAGTGCAAAGTTTTGCTCATGTCTGTGAGCGTCGTGCCTTTAGAGGAAATGCAGAAAAGAGTAAAGTGATGGTTACTGAGAGAGAAGTTGACTCCCAGTATGATGTTACAGCGAATGGAGAGAGACTGGAATTGGTGAGAGTTCAAATACTTGGGTACAGTGATAGAAAAGAGAGGAAAATGTGCAAAAGAAATGGAAAGTAGAGTGACACCACGAAGGAAATTAGCTGGTGCAATGAAGGCCTTGATAAGAAACAGAGGCTTGAGTGTTGCAGCTGCACGAGGCTTACATGAAAGAATGTTAGCGCCAACTTTAACATATGCATGTGAGACTACGGTGTGGCATGAAAGTGCCAAGAGTGAAAGCAATGGAGAATGAAAGCAGTGGTGATGGGACTGCTGAGCAATGTATGTGGAGTACAGAGGGTGGATAGGATACGAAATAATGTGATTCGTGAAAGATGTGGAGTGAGAAAGTCTGTGGACACCAGAATCGAAGAGAGTGTACTGAGATGGTATGGTCATGTGGAGAGAATGGATAACAACAGAGTGACGAAAAAGGTATATCTGAGCGAATTTGAAGGAGGGAAGAGGCGAGGTAGGCCAAGGAGAAGGTGGAGGTATATGGTGGAGGAGTGTGTGAGGTAGAGAGGTTTGGAAGCAGGTGAGGCTAGGAAACTGACAAGATATTGAGCTGGCTGGATGAATATAGTGAGGAGAAGCGCATAATCAGGGATTTAGGACCCATTTTTAACGTGACAGAGTTCGGATTTTCTCTGTCGGATACGTTTATGTGAAGTTACAGAACGTGTCTAATGTTTTTGGCGTATCAGAGAGAGCCAGAATTCCAGGGGCTTGAGTGGCGAGCGAATGGAAGCGTGGCCCATTGGACTGGGCGAATCTGGGCTGTCTGGACACTGCTACTCCTCACCCTGTCCTAGGGTGGGAAAGGGGATCCGGATGATGATGATGATGATGAAGATGATGTGAGATTATAATAATCATGATTATAACGGTGATGATGCTGATGATAATGTCGCTAATACCCAGAGTAAAACTGATAAGTATCGTAGTGTTGATAGCAGACGTCGTGAAAGTTTAGCAAAAAAGTATAATCTGTAAAGCCGGCTAACCGAAAATATCTTGGACCATTATTTTTCTTTTTATACCGTGGCATGGACGTCATTAGGACGTTATATAGACATACTTATGTAAAACACACACACACACACACACACACACACACACACACACACACACACACACACACACACACATACACACACACACCCTACAACTCATAATATGAAAGGTAGGGATGTTTCACTAATTCATTTTTAATTTCCAGTATCATACCATACTTATTACCAACTGGAATTGCTCTACACGTTCCAACTCTCTCTCTCTCTCTCTCTCTCTCTCTCTCTCCCACCATCGATGTTATTTCAACCTGACCAGAATATAAGCCTATCTCTGGTCACATCCTCTAGGAGTCACCTCCCCACCCCACTCACCCATATTCCCCCATGGACCTATTTTCTTCCCTTTGACTCATTTTCCTCCATGGACCCATTTCCCTTAGTCAATTTCACCCGCTGACCTATTTTCTCCCACATGCCTTTTCTTTTGCCCAGGCCTCTTTTCCTTCATGCGACCATTTTCCCCATAGACCAATTTTTTACCGTGAACTACTTTT
Source organism: Coenobita brevimanus (assembly GCF_032717465.1). NCBI lineage: Eukaryota > Metazoa > Arthropoda > Malacostraca > Decapoda > Coenobitidae > Coenobita > Coenobita brevimanus. The sequence goes on from NC_136999.1 coordinate 12,294,538, forward strand.
CCGCGGATTTATTTCTTCCATGGACCTTTTTTCTAATGGGAGTACTATTATCTATGGACCAGTATTAGCCATGAACTTATTTTCCCCATGGACCTACTTTCCATCATGAACCTTTTTTCTTCAATACACCTATTCTTCCTTCACATATCCATTTTCCCTCGAGTGATATGTTTTCCTAGGACCTGTTATATACATTGCCCTATTTTCACTCCAAGGACCTTTCATCCCCCATGGACCTGGTATTACCAGGGACCTAATTTCTCACAGAGAAGAGTCACCATACACCAATGGACCTGTTTCCTCTAGTGACCTTTTTTATCCATTTTTACCCACTTCCCCCAAGGACGTATCCCCCATAGAGCATTTCCCCACATGGATCTATTTCAGCCATAGATCTATTTCAACCATGGACCTATTTACCCTATAGACCTATTCTCCAGTGAATGTATATTCCCACACCCACCCACTAACCCATCTACCCACACACCCAGTGCCAGAGGATGGGTTTATTAACCCATCCCCTGGCTTGTTCCCAAGAAGCTCACTCACCTACTAAGTTTGCCCACCTGTCCACTCTAAAATCCCACCCACTCACTGACTAAGTCCACGCATGTGTCCAACAATCCCTGTCACTTCACCACGCACCCCCAAACACCCACCCCACCCTGTCCTGCTCACCCACCACACCCTGCCTACCCACTTCACCAACACACCCACCCACTTCGCCCAATCCATCCACCCAACCCACCATCTATCACATACCTCACATGGTTACCCGACCTGTCCAATCATTCTCCCACCTTTCCCACATCTAACCCCCTCCCCGTCCACTCACCAACTTACCCATCCAGCCACCAAGCTTGGACCGTAAAACGGCTTGGAGCTTTATACAAACTTACTCTCTTAAAGCTGTTCTGCTACAGAAAACGACGGCTACTATACTCACAGAGATACAATGTTTCTCATTGTCTTTTGGTACCAATATGTGAGATTGTGTAGACCAATCCTGGAACGGCAAACCTTGTCATACAGACGGGATGTCAGGTCCGGGTTTGCTGGGAAAACTCTTTATTGGTTTGTCATCATTGTCTAATCTCTTCTCTGGCCAGGTTCCAAGCTTCATCGAGTCCAGTGGTTCCTTCCCTGCAGTGGGCTCGCGATTGTTCTCTGTCCAAGGAATTCATTTCAAGATCTTTTGGTATGTTGTTTCATTTCTTCAGAGTTATCCTTATAAATTATCTGTTCTTTGGTTCCCGGTTCCTCTAGGTCGCCGTGTGTTACAGGGAGTTGGCCATACAGATCCTGGCGGGGTAGGTGGTGCTAAGACCTGCTGGACAAGTGTAGACCTATCTCAGCTGCTTTTGCTTGTTGTTTTTGCCCACAGAAAAATTTGTGAGCGAGGAACTTTATCCTCCTGTGTGAGTCCAAGGATGCGCTGTAAGCATCGAATGTGAAATGACTCAAAATATTTGATGTGAAGCTGGTAGTTAGACGAAGTTTCAGCACCATATATGAACATGGTGAGGCATACTGCTGTATATACTGATACATTTGTCACAAGTCCAAGTTGATATTTTGAATGACTCTGGATCTGAGACATCCGGAAGACAGAGGTTCCACCAAGGCTCAGATTTTAGTAGTTCTGACTTTCTGACCCTTTAAGTTGTAAGTCCCGGTTTAAGATTTGGGAGTAGCATGTTTCGTAATATATGGACATCATTTTTCTTTTCACATTGAGATCTCCAGCCCTGATAGGCTTGATACTTGGTTTTAATTACCATCATTAGGTATTTACATGGTTGTTGTTTTGTTGTTCTAAACATGCATTTAGATTCTGCCTCATATTCTAAGCAGATAAAATGATTGAGTAATTCAGTCTAAAAGTTTCTATACGTCAACTCGGTCTTTCGTTTTTTTGTCTGGATGCAGTACATTTTGCTCTGAACTTGGAGGTGCAGTTTTTTCGTTCCTAATTGTCCTTTTATTTTTTTTGGAGGGGCACAGACACTCGGAGGGAGAGAAGAGAACTTTTCTGTGCCATGGTTGACGGAATCAAAATGACTGCAATTGCACATATATCGTAGATTCATTTATTGATGCACAAAAAGGGGCCAACGGTTTAGAACAAACTTTTTCTTTGATTTGGTTCGATATTCACAGTTTGTCATAAATTCGTTGCATGTAGCTCATATTATTGTTTAAAAATAAGATCACTGATATAAGCGATTTCCACGGATTCTTTAATCGTAAATCTTATTCGCAGTGTGCTAACGTGCAGTTGTTAATTACTGCCATTAATCAGTAAGGTAAAGCGAACAATTAAAATATATATAATGTTGACAGTAATTAGCAGAAGGAAACTAAGAAAACAAACACTCACCTGGACATTCCAAAATCCCAAAATACAGTGAGCTATACTGAGTTTCTGAACACACACTCTGATCTCTGCCGAAAAGGCAACAAGAGACACACGTGCCGAAAGTATCTTTCCATAAACCAGTTCAAACTGCCCCAAGTGGTAGTCAACGGATGTAGACAGAGCAACTATCAGTTATCAGCTGCGGTTAAGGTACATGAGGGCTCAGTATTACGTATTTATGATTGGTAATTTTATACTCAGCATGGTACTCCCAGCTATCTCATTTTAGGCATACGTTTAGGAATTTGGATGTCATATGATTATAAGTCGGACGAACGGCTGCATTTTAGGACGGAAAATACGGCTGTACGTCCATTAACGGAAGCCTTGAAAAAAGGCAGAGGCATGGTTGATTCGTGCAAGGACTTCTGCATCGATGTTATGTTTATTTGTAAGCACCTTTCCAAGGTAGGTAACATTCTACCCCTATTTTACATGTTCTCCATATATTTGAAATGCAAGAGGCCCCGCAGGATTGTTTGTATGAGATATTGTTTCTGTTTTATTGCCCTTTATTCGGAGTCCCATCACATGGTTCTGTTCTTGGCATTTCCCGTTTATCTGTCAAGAAACAAAGATCATATCATAGGTGCTTCGATCCATCCAAAATCCACATTGTGTTCCGGGAATTATTGGCTTGTCGGATGTTTTGTCAGTATGAATAACATTTACCTTGGCTGGTACAGTACTTTGTTAGCATTCGTAAGGAGGGAGATACCTCTGCTGTTGTCACAATTTGAGTGGTCCCCCATTTTTATTTTGTAGGTGGTAACAATATTAGAAGTAAGCCATTCAGATGGAATTCCCCCTTGGCTTCAAATAGTCAATATGAGATCATGAGGCGCTAGTGGAGTAAATGGCCACTTTCTTTGATCAGTGCAGATGGTATGCGATCAGCCCCAGGACTCATTGTTTGTTAGAGATTGGATGGCCTGAACAGTTTCAGCAAGTGTAGGTGGGACATTGAAATCTGTCACCCGAGGAAAATATAGGATGCTATCAAAGATACAGCCATACGTCATAGCGGGAATTATACATTCGTTATATACTTTTCGTTTCATACAAACTGCCAAGCTACTTTTCATATATATATATATATATATATATATATATATATATATATAATCATGGTAGTACAATGAATAACATGTAACAGAAGAACAGAATTCAAGGCACCAATGTCAAAAAATATTCACACTAAGGTAAAGCAATTACTTTATAGCAATAATACGGTTTTGCAAGTAAATGGATAAGAAATTGTATTAATGTGGAAGATCGAACTCTCCAAAATGGTTTCATAGCAACTGTCCCAGAGCAATAACACACAAGTTTTTGGCATAACTCTTACTTAAAATAGAAAACATCTGAATCAATCTCTCAATTTAAAATTGCTAGAAACATGCAAAGACTGCAATAAATCCCGCTAAATCAAACTTTCTTCAAAATCAAGCATCAGAACTACTTAACAACCCTGATGACATTAGACTATTCTGGTCAACTCTCAATTCTTTCAATTATAACTTTGACAAGTCATCATCCATTCCCCCACTAAAATTTTGAGATGGCAACATTACAAATGACTTGCTTGGGAAAGCAGATATCTTTGCCAGTACATTTACCAGAAATTCTATCACAGAGGAGCTCAGCCAGAACGTCCCAGTACTAGAACTTGACTCTCCCGAAACTGTTCCACTTAAAATGCAGACAAGATACGTAAAATCCATCCTAGACAATTTACCTTCCAACAAAGCTCCAGCCCCAGATGGTTTTGAAAAAGTGTTCCCCAGAAGTTGCCTGTTCTAGCAAAATTATTTAGACTATGCATACGTACTTCTTCATTCCCTAATTCATGGAAAGAAGCAAATATCCACCCAATTCCAAAGAAAGGATGTTCCTCTGACCCCTGTGACTACAGACCAATATCTGTCACATCTTCTCTTGGTAATGTATTTAAGATTTTAATTAATAAGCACATAGTTAAGCATCTTGAATACAACAACTTAATTAGTGATAGCCAATATGGTTTTCGCCACGAAAGATCCACCATTTACATACACAATCTCCTAACTCATACCATCCATCAAACAATCGACCTCCTTGGAGGAACTCACGCAGTAGCCCTTGATAATTCTAAAGCATTGACAGAGTATGGCACCATGCCCTACTGTCCAGACTCCCTTGCTATGGACTAACGTCTTTTGTTCCTTTCTTTCCTCATACCTCAGCGGCAGAAAAATGAAAGTAGATGATGTATATTCCAATTTCCACTTAACGGCGGTGTGCCACAGGGATCAGTTCTGGCGCCAACCCTGGTTCATATTAATGATCTCTTATCTGTCACCCACTGTCCCATCCATTCATATGCAGATAACTCAACACATCATAGTTCATTCACACTCAGACACCCATTAACAAAGTGTAATATCTCTAATTCTCAACTCAGTACAGCTATCTCCATCAATCAATGAATGGGGACAAAAGCAACCTTGTCTCATTTAATGCTGGTAAAACCATATATACACAATTTACTAATAGACAGATATTGCCAGATTCTTACATTACTTTCAGTGCTACTAATATTCCTATCCCCAAAAGTTATATGCCCTCAGATGGACCTCTCATGATCAGATTACTTGCTAAAACCGCCTCAAAGAAACTTGGGTTCTTTTACAAAGTCCGAAACTTCTTCACTGACGAGCAGTTAGCTGTAATTTATAAGAGTCATGTGTGCTCTCAGCTTGAATATTGCTCACCTTTGTGGTATGCATGTTGAGAGGTTGCATTAAAGCAAGTAGACAAAATTCAGAACAAAGCTGTTCGAATTATTAATAACCTTGTTGTTATAAATATATTACCTTGTCACGGGGTTTTTATAATATCACGGTGTTTTTTAAATAAATGCTTAAATATTATTCAATTGATATTAATATTCAATAATATTAAAGAGCAGGGACAATGATTGTCTTGCTAAATCGTGCAATGATTCTCTAAGAACGAGAATTTAAAAACTTTCTCAACAGTACACTGCAGAGACTAATTACTCACAATTGCTGAATTACTGTACTGTTAGCCTCTGGAGAAAGTTACTTCACCCCTGACAATAAATAACTAATACTAATAATAATATCAGACTCTTGCCGATGCTTAACTCCCAGGTAGCACAACGGATTTTAAGTTAATACAACAAGACTGGTCTAAGTACCAGTTATGAATAGCAAAACGTTTATGCAAGGTAGGAGCTATATGTAAAATAAGCTTAATTTGGAGAAATGAAACAAGATTTTACTTTACATTAAGCTCAAGAAAAAGAACTGTTAAATTTATTGATTACAAAAAAATAAATTTAACGTTACAATTCAGATCAAATTAATGAGACGCACTCACTCACTCACACAAAAGCTAAATTCTTACGCCTAAAAAAAAAACACCTTAATTAAACTCTTAAACCTAGGATAATACAAAAATGAAATACTGGTCGATGAATGCTGTGTATCACCCAAATCTAGGATGGGAGTCTGGGGGCTGTGTCAAGCAGAGTCTGGGTACAGCTGACCTCTCTCTACTCTCACTTCTGGAGCACAGGACCTCTCTCCGTCACAGCAAACACTAGACTGAATTCAAAATACATTGTATGGGCAGGACGCACAAGCCACCGGAAGAAGGCGTGGCTAACGGTTAAGGCAAGCAGAGGCGAACGATAAAGAAACAATTGTATCGCTCAGTAGAGCACTTAGTGACGTGCATTAAATCGGTCACTTTTGAAAGTGACGAATGTTTTGAAAAGTATACTCCGAAATGGAGGGAGAAACGGTTAGCTGAGCGATACACAGTGAGTTTTCCACTAATAGTTCGTGGCTTCTCACAAAAGGGAAATGTCGCGAATTGATTCGTGACATTACGCCCCATGAAAATTAAATCTTTCTTCCTTCAGAAGAAAGATTTCAATATACATACATATAAATCCTAACTCAGTCACACAAGATTCACACTGTGGTGTGTGTGCTATCCTGCTACAGGAGAATGTCACAGTCGCCAGTGAGCGAAAAAACCTCGTATTTACGTTAATAGAAGCAAGCTTGAGGGAAAAACTCCGTGACGACGGTGAAAATCCTGTACTCAGGTCAAACTGAGTGAAAATTCGCTACATTTACACTGACAACTAATTGTTGTGTAGCGTGGTGTATGTAATACACGGTGTAGGTGTGACAGTTGTAGTGTAACTGTACCTACGTGTAAAATGACACAGTAAATAATAATATGACAACGACGAAGGCAGAGGAGAAGAGGCGGCAGCGTGCGGCAGACGATCAGCTGGGCCGCACAGCAAAACTGCTACACCCATTGCTGAACCTGCAAAACCAATTAAGGTGGAGCATCAAAAGTGTCAATGAGACAAAATTCTTATTACGTTACAATTACTCTCTCTGCCTAGCAATCAGTACATGCTACAAAAAGTACACTCGAGGTCGCCATTAATTTTAGCACACGATTAGTGTCAGCAAGTTGAGAATCCTTGTGCAAACTCGGGTCTTCCATAGCCTCGAACTGCACACGGGTCCTCAACCTGTGCCTTAACCTACAGTTCTTATATTAATATCGGAGAGCTGAGAATCCTTGTGCAAACTTGGGTCTTCCATAGCCTCAAGTCGCCTCTGCAGAGTTCTCACTTCCCACTTAACCTACAGTACTTATATTAGTATCGGGAAGCTGAGAATCCTTGTGCAAACTTGGGTCTTCCATAGCCTCAAGTCGCCTCTGCGGAGTTCTCTCTCGAACTTCCCCCTTAACCTCCAGTACTTATATTAGTATCGGGAAGCTGAGAATCCTTGTGCAAACTTGGGTCTTCCATAGCCTCAAGTCGCCTCTGCGGAGTTCTCTCTCGAACTTCCCCCTTAACCTACAGTACTTATGTATGTACAGGCCCTGGACATACTGTGTCCTGTGGGGCCAGCAAGTGAGACGTCAGGTCTACACTTTTGACTGAGAACCAGGCTAGTCCTTGGATTACTCAAATCTCTGAGGATGCCTATCACGGAACCCAGCATACAACAACTGCCCATGTTAGTCAGCAGTTAGTAGGCGAGACATCAGGTCTGCACCTACGTTATCACTTCCCTTGATGTATCTCACAACAAGGTTAAACTGCTGTAAATACAGTGTCCAGCGTGTCAATCTTGCATTAGCCGTCTTGGTCGTGCTAAGACTAGTGAGTGGCATATGGTCAGTTTCCAGAACAAATGATGCCCCAAATAAATAATAATAATATTTTTTAACACCATCAACCACAGCCAAGAGTTCCTTCTCAACAGTACTGTAATTCCTCTCGGCGGGTTTTAGCCTACGGCTGTGGTATGCCACTGGGAAGATTCCACCTTCCGATTCCTGCATCAATACGGCACCTACTCCATCTTGTGAAGCATCAGTGCGCAGTATGAAAGGTTTGCTGGAATCAGGCAACTGCAAAATGGGCTCCTTGCACAACATATTCTTGAGGGTGGCAAAGGATCTCTCTTGCGCTTCTCCCCATTCAATGGTGTTTGGAGCATATTTCCGTAGCACTTCGTACAACGGTTGGGCAATGAGAGCAAAGTTGGGGATAAAACTCCTATAATATCCCACTAGGCCAAGAAATGCCCTAACCTGTTTCTTGGTCACGGGTCTCGGGGCTTCTCTAACCTTCCTGATCTTGTCACCCTGACACCTGCAATGGTTGTTGCCAACAATATGACCGAGGAACTCCACCTCACTGTGAGCAATCTTGCATTTGCTAGGCTTCACAGTCATGTTGAAACTCTGGAGTCTACTGAAGACAATTTCCAAGAGTCTGAGGTGCTCCTCCAATGTGGCGGAATGAACGAGGACATCGTCAACGAACATCTCTACTCCTACAATACCATGGAGCACTTGTCTCATGGCACGATTGAATACTGCTGGGGAATTGGCAAGTCCAAATGGGAGGACTTTATACTGGTACAACCCCCTAGGAGTAGCAAAGGCAGTGAACTGACGACTCTCAGGATGAAGGGGAATCTGGAAGAATCCCTTCGCTAGGTCGAGCTTTGTGAAATATCGTGACCCTGCCAGCTTGGAGAAGATGGCAATATGGTCACCCATTGGCTCAGCATCCACTTTGGTGATTGCATTGAGCCTTCTATAGTCGCCACAAATCCTGACTCCATCATCTTTCTTGCGGACTACTACCATCGGACTACAGTAAGGAGATGAGGACTTTTCGATAATGCCTGCAGTCTCCATGTCAGCAATTTCCTTATCTACTGCACCCTGTAGTCGCATGGGAATCGGATATGGCTTAACCTTTATAGGAGCATTGCTGGTCAACTCAGTTTTATGACACGCAACCTTTGCAAGTCTAGGTTGGTCTGAGAAGACATCAGCATACTGACAGAGCAGTGACCATAAGGCATTTTGGTCCCCTACTGCTAAGTCAGGATTAAGTAAAACATCTCCGACAGTCTCTTCCTGATGGGACTGAGCGGTTAAGGGCTCGTCATCATGGTCATCAGCTGGGATCACTGCAGCTGCCCCGGTCTCTTCCAGTGGCTGGTCACTATCATCAGCTACTCGTAGGCCAGTCTTCTCGGGGTCTGACTCATGATAAGCCTTCAACATGTTAATGTGGAACCTTTTACGAAGATTCACCATCTGTATTATGTAGTTGAGGTCTGAAATGCGCTCTACTACATCGAATGGACCCTTCCACTGCGCCAACAACTTGTTCTGGGCAGTGGGGAGTAATACCAAGCATTTATCGCCTGGACTAAACTTCCGAAGCTTTGCCTTCTTATCGTAATAAGCCTTTTGAACTTCACGTGCCTTGATCAGTTCTTCCTTAGCTAACTTGCACGTCGACTGGAGGCGGTCAGCCAAATCAAGGACGTAGGTGTAGGTGGTCTTGACTTCAGGGTCGGGTTCTTCATTGTCCCATAACTCACGAAGGACTTGAAGTGGGCCCCGGACCGACCTCCCATACACCAGTTCAAAGGGTGAGAATTTCAATGAATGCTGTGGGGCTTCTCGATAAGCAAATAGAAGAGGAGCAATGAACCGCGGCCATTCCTTTGGCTGTTCGGCGGTCATGCGCCTCAACATCTTCTTGAGAGTTCCATTGAACCTCTCACACAACCCGTTACACATGGGATGATACGGCGTAGTTCGTAAGCCTCGGATGGACAGCAACCTGAACGTTTCGTTCATCATTGCCGAAGTGAACTGCGAACCCCGGTCGCTTAAGACCTCCTTAGGGATACCTACACGGCAGAACACTTCAATTAGTGCCTCAGCAACAGTAACGGCCTCTATATTCTTAAGGGCCACGGCTTCAGGCCACCGTGTGCTGAAATCAACTATAGTGAGGATATACTTTGATCCATCACTAGCCCTAGGAGAGATTGGCCCAACTATGTCAACTGCTACTCTCTCGAACGGTTCAGAGATTATGGGCATTGGCTTCAATGGCGCGGGACGGACACGTCCCCGGTCAGTGGTACGCTGACACACATCACAGGAACGTACGAGCCTCGTTATTTCCCGTCCCATTCCTGGCCAGAAAAAGTCAGCATGGATGCGGTCAGAGGTCTTCTTTTGACCCATGTGACCTCCCATCACTGAACAGTGACCTAATTCAAACACTGCTCGGCGATACTTTGCAGGAACGACAAACTGCAGTCGAACCTCACCCTGGGGTGTCTGTGACTCACAGTACAGCCGTCCTCGCTTACGAAAGAACCTTGCTTGACCTCCCCGTGAATACTTGATCACATTACCCTCCAGCTTCTTGAGCACTGAGGCAAGTGTCGAGTCAGTCTGTTGCTCTTGGACAACATCTTGACTACGAATCAGATCTTGCGGTGTTGCGACGGTCAACGGAGTGACGCGATTTGGAGCCTTGGCCATGGCTTGTGTTATCGCAGCAGCCGAAGTCTGAGTAGCAACATCTACGGCACAACTATTTTTGATCCCAGCGATGTTGCCTAATATGAGGTCAAATAGAGGTTCTGGCATGACAACTGCAAGTGTCGTACCAGTATAAAATGGAGATGCCACCTGGATACGTGCCTCAGGGAACAATCTCACTGATCCATCAATAAGTCTAACTTGGATCTGTCGACCTGTATACTCATCAGGCCAAACTAAACTCTGCTTAACAGAGCAACCTGAGGAACCATTGTCCCTCAGGACATTTACAGAAACACCTCCCACAGACCCTGGCTGAACAAGAAAAGCAGTGTTGCTGGTGGAAGGGTCTGAGGAGGTAGCAGCCAGTCATTCATGAGACTGCAGAACAACCGATGCAGCAAACGTGGCGCCCTGGGAACTAGGTGTCTGAGGAGAGTTCATGGTCGGAGGGGGACTTGTGAACTGTTGGGAAGTACCTGTACTGGTAGAGATGGCACCACCGGGTACTTGTGGAATGAAGGCTGCATTTGCCTCCTGCCTCCGATACACTAATTGACCTGACTGAGGGTTACGTGGCTTGTCCTTGTATTGCTGCTGCTGCTGCTTGGGGAACTGCTGCTGGTTGGGGTGCTTGTTGTACCGCTTCCAAGCAGGCTGCTGTGTATTTTGCCCCTGGTCCTTCTGTGGTTTGCTTGGACCTTGACCATTACTCTGAGAACGGCCTTGGTGCTGGGATTCAGTCTGAGACGGCTTCCCAGACTTGGCAGTATCTTTTCTGCTCCAGGTGTTTTGCTTACGAGCTTGATACCCGTATGCAGTAAAGAATGCATCAGCCTTTTCTGCCATTTGGCTAGCATCTTTCACCTGGCAGATCTTAAGCTGTGCTATGAGCTCAGCAGGCCACGACCTTTCTAGCTGTGTACGCAGCATAAGGTCAATTATCCCCTCACGCGTGGAAGGAGTTTCATCTTTCTCCATCCACTCATTTAAGTAAGCTGTGAGACGACCAAGGAACTGAACAGCTGTCTCCTTGTCTTGGAGACAAACTCGCATGAACTGAACTTTGGCGTCGTCTACTGTGAGACCATACGCCTTAACGAGTGCAGCTTTCATCATCTCATATGTGAGATTGTCTCCACGAATTCTGTGGAGAATATCGAGGGCAGGGCCCTCAAATAGGCTAAGAAACTGAAGCCGCTTAGCTGCCTCATCCAGTTGATACATGTCTGCCATGTCCTCAAAACGAGCTATGTACGGCTCGATTCGCTCGCTTTCCTTGTATGAAGGAAGCTTGATGCGTGGGGTCGCCAGGACATGTGCAGGGAGAACGCTCGTGGAGCTTGGACCAACTGCACCAGACGTGTCTGAAGCCAAGGAATCTCGCTGGAGCTTCAGCACTTCAAGTTCATGTTTTTCTCGTGCCTCACGTTCGGCACGCTCGTATTCGCGCTGTTCTCGCTCGCGTTCATGTCGTTCACGCTCGTATTCGCGCTGTTTCTCACGCTGCTCTTGTTCATATGCACGCTGTTCTCGCTCATATTCGCGCTGAATCTTACGCTCTTCACGGGCATCATTCTCGCGCTGCTGCTCCTGATTATGCCGTGAGAGTATATACTCTTTAATTTCGGTTGGGTCCGAAAGACCCATTTCTTTGGCTTCCTGTAAAAATACAGTAGTAGCCATGGCGCTAATTTATTAAGCAAAACCGAAATTGAGTACTGACTGCTTAGCGACGAATACTAATAAACACAAGTAAAGAGTACAGACACAAGCTAGTGGTGACCAGTCTTATCCAGTTAACTGGCAAAGAATAAATCAAAAATGTAAATGACTGGGAAGACTCAATAATTAACACAATGGGTACGGCGACTTCCCAGGAGCGAATAAAATCGTCTGGCGTTACCAAAAATAAACTAGAGTTAAGTATTCTATTGATTAATAAGGCAAAATTCACTTGCTAAATTAAGGGTAAACACCAGTAAGCTTGTGCCTATAAACTTTAATGATAAATACCTAAATATGAATGAGTGAGCACTATCTGGTGAATAGCTTTAGAGCTAGGAGTTAATATCCTGGCGAGGTCGCCAATTATCACGGGGTTTTTATAATATCACGGTGTTTTTTAAATAAATGCTTAAATATTATTCAATTGATATTAATATTCAATAATATTAAAGAGCAGGGACAATGATTGTCTTGCTAAATCGTGCAATGATTCTCTAAGAACGAGAATTTAAAAACTTTCTCAACAGTACACAGCAGAGACTAATTACTCACAATTGCTGAATTACTGTACTGTTAGCCTCTGGAGAAAGTTACTTCACCCCTGACAATAAATAACTAATACTAATAATAATATCAGGCTCTTGCCGATGCTTAACTCCCAGGTAGCACAACGGATTTTAAGTTAATACAACAAGACTGGTCTAAGTACCAGTTATGAATAGCAAAACGTTTATGCAAGGTAGGAGCTATATGTAAAATAAGCTTAATTTGGAGAAATGAAACAAGATTTTACTTTACATTAAGCTCAAGAAAAAGAACTGTTAAATTTATTGATTACAAAAAAATAAATTTAACGTTACAATTCAGATCAAATTAATGAGACGCACTCACTCACTCACACAAAAGCTAAATTCTTACGCCTAAAAAAAAACAGCCTTAATTAAACTCTTAAACCTAGGATAATACAAAAATGAAATACTGGTCGATGAATGCTGTGTATCACCCAAATCTAGGATGGGAGTCTGGGGGCTGTGTCAAGCAGAGTCTGGGTACAGCTGACCTCTCTCTACTCTCACTTCTGGAGCACAGGACCTCTCTCCGTCACAGCAAACACTAGACTGAATTCAAAATACATTGTATGGGCAGGACGCACAAGCCACCGGAAGAAGGCGTGGCTAACGGTTAAGGCAAGCAGAGGCGAACGATAAAGAAACAATTGTATCGCTCAGTAGAGCACTTAGTGACGTGCATTAAATCGGTCACTTTTGAAAGTGACGAATGTTTTGAAAAGTATACTCCGAAATGGAGGGAGAAATGGTTAGCTGAGCGATACACAGTGAGTTTTCCACTAATAGTTCGTGGCTTCTCACAAAAGGGAAATGTCGCGAATTGATTCGTGACATACCTCCCCTACAAGAAAGAAAGAATGTTGCCTCCCTTGCATTCTTTTATAGATAGTTTTATGGCAAATGCTCAGACGAACTTGTGTCCATTGTGCTGCCTCTCCATGCCCTCCCTCATGCTACACGGGTATCTGGTAGCGCTCATGACTGGAACGTCACTCAACCACATTGCAGAACTTCTGCCTATCAGAATTCTTTCATTCTCCGAACTGCATCTCTCTGGAACTTGCTTCCTCAGAGTTGTTTCCCTCCAAACTTCAACCTACAGCTGTTCAAATCTAACTGTTACAGATATTTTATGAACAGAGGACACCAGTTATTTGGTGTATGAATTATTTTTATTTATCCATTTGTTTTTTCTTCCTCTATTCTCTTATTAAAAATGAAATTTGCATAATTACCACCTCTCAGGGGAATTTTAATATCTTTAGGGAAAATATACCCCAGGTGGAGAACTCAGGAGATCCAACCTGACAAAGATAATTGAAATACCCACCATAGCAGTGAAGCACCACCATAGCATGCCAACACCCCCCAGGAGGAGACCACGGAGGGGCTCTGAGGGTGCGTACGTTACCCGGGAAGTACGGGCCTATATTCCCTACTACACTGCGCCTTTATTCCCCGGAAGAGGCCGCACGAGGACTATGCAGTCCGGGTGCAGTACCTTCCAGCCGGACCAGCCCTTGCCAGGTTCTGAGTGGGGCTGATTCTTCAGTCCCAAGCAACACCCAAATGACGGCCATCAGCCATACAAAACCCGTGACAGCCATCAGCCACACAAAACCCGTGACGGCAGTCAGCCACACAAACCCCCAGACAGCCATCAGCTGCTCAACCCCTGCAACCCCTCCTCCTCTGCGGAAACCGGTGACGGCGATCAGCTGCATTCTCGTTCTGCAGCTGCCTATGGGAGCTGGACAGTACTGAGGGGGGGAGCCATATGGCCATGGTTCCCCCCCTTTTTGTAATATACACTATACATATACTGTGTATATGTATATATATATATATATATATATATATATATATATATATATATATATATTGTATATTTTGTTATACTATCCAGTATTCCTGTCTATTCTGCTGACGTTTTATTTTTTTAAAAATGTGAGCGTTTGAATTTCAGTAGTATGAGGTTATTGGAGAGACTGAATCATAACTCAGTGGCACAGATTACTTAAAAATGACTGTAGAATACGCAATATTTATGTCAAATACCCATTCCATATGACCTCAAAATTGGCCAAAATGCAAAATTTTCTCAAGGGGGGGGGCTTATAGTACCCCTCCAGACCCCCCAGATGTACGGGCTTCCTGCGCTTGCCAAAGTCATGGGCTGCACAGTTAAAAAGATAAAAAAAAAAAGCCCCCCTCCTTTTCAATTTTCTGGGTAAGCCGCTGGAGCTGGACTCTGGTGATGGCCATCAGCTGCACCTGTGGACAGGTGACAGCCATAAGCCACACCTTGCCCACGGTTCTGCCTGGAAGTCAGGCCCCGGTGATGGCCATTAGTCGCACCTACAGGAAAGGGACGGGCGTCAGCTGCCTTCCTCCTGTTGCCCATGGGACCTTGGTGACAGCCATCAGCCACACCAGGGAGAGTCACACCACCAATCATCTCTTACCCCCTGTGACTTCCCCTTTGGAGGACGTCCCTTACTTAGCTCAACTCTCCTGTGGCTGAGTGGGATGCCCCCTCCCCCATTTCTCCCCACAGAGACAGCCCCCGAGAGGAACTTCCCTGTCTGGAGGAGGTTTGGCAAGGCCCCGTAGTGACCCCGGGAGTGTGTACAGTCCAGCCGAGGCCCGGGCAAGACAACAAGCTGATGGACTCCCGGTGGAGGTGACGCCACAGACTGCCCTTGACGGCGGCCCGACGGGAGGGAGACCACAGGCACCGGACTCCCAGAGGTGCCCCTGTGACCCTGGAACGTGACCTCCCCAGTGCCAGATGACGACAACCTCCTACCCAGGGTGGGCGCTGGCAAGCACGCCTACTCTCCCTGTTTAGCCCTAGTCCCGAGGACCAGACCCCTCATCGAGGCTCCACAAGAGAAGAGCCCCTCACCATGCTGCCCAGCAGCCCACAGAAGACGATGTCGTCCCTGAGGGTTGTCCCATGTCCATTGAGAGAAGGAACACCTGACGGGTCCCCCCCCTACACCTGGCTGACACCTGTAGAGCTCAAGACCACAGCAGCCCAGTTGGAGCACTTTAGTCTACCTAGTGCCTTTGTGACTTAATAGTGTACGGTGTTGTATTTGTATTCATATTGTAGACAGTGGTGTAAATTAAGATAATACACATGTGAGGTTGTTGCCCAGAGTTTTTAAGTCCTGTTCCTCTCGTCATGTACTCTAGCTCCAGTCTCAAAAGAGAACCCCGGCTCACAGCTAGTGTTTCTCAGACGAGAAGTCGACCTAAAAACACCTAGCATAACACTGGTGGCCAGCGGTGGTTCTTGACCCAGGCAGAATGCAGGGAGGAGCAAAACAGGGACATCAGCAAAACGGCAACCAACCCTCATGTGCAATTACCTAAATTTGACCCAGAAAAATATGATATACACACATACCTATCCATGATCAAACCACTCCTAGACATAGGGTTTGAAGACAACAAACAGAAAATAGCAGTCACCCTGTCTCTCCTGGGCAAAGCATTAGCCACTATCGCACCCAAGATCATCCCAGAGCTGACATGGGCAAATTTCACCCAAATAGTGATTTAGGCCATCATGCCATCATTGGGAGGAGTTGTGGCACTGTCACAGCTCGACAGCCTAGATGATACACTCATCCAGGCAAGGCGACTTGTCACCTCCGCATACCTGGAGACCAATGCAGCAACCCAGGAACAACATACATTCATCATACTTTTAAGAGTCCTCTCCAGTGTTATCAAGGAACATTTTATGATACACAACCCAACGGGAGACCTACATAAAGACATTCAACTGATACGGCGTCTCCTAGCCTCCCGCTCCACCCTGCAGCAGATCAACGTGGTAAGCAAATTCCCCACCTAAAGACCAGCACCGCACCATGACCCACGGATGCCCTCAGCCCATATCAATCCCCCATCCATGCCCAACCTACCCAGGGCACACCCCACCAACAATCGCCCCAACCCTAAAGAAAACACAAACTTGATTTCCATCAATCTGTGGGAGTTCTTCGCCTGCAGCCACAGATGTACACTCCACAACATCCGAGAACAACTAGAAGCTGCCCAGCGTAGACCAGCCACCCAAGGATGATGGAAAGTGTCCTCCCTAGATAACAAGGGCACTGAAGACGATGCCTTACCAGCTGAGGGCACCAACCCCGGGGAAACGGAGCCTGAGGAAAACAAGATCCCACAGCAGCTGGATTTTTAGGCCTGCCCCCACACCTCCCCACGGTGGCAGGGACCACCTCTCAGAAATACCACCCCCCAGTCTACAACAAGATGAGACTGAACGGGGTGAAAACGAGGCTACTGGTCGACATGGAAGCAGCCAGATCCTGCCCGTACAGCCATTTTTACTCCCGCCACAAATCAGCCTTTGGCCTGCTTTTCCCTATGTCAGCTCATCTTTTGGATGCAGGGGATGGCTCCCTGCCCATATGTGGGGAAACCCGGGCCCTGCGCACTGACACCCATCAACAAGTCTCTATCCAACATAAATTTATTATGTTTGACTCAACCTGCCATGCATATGATGGTTACCTGGGACTGGACCTCCTGCAGAAGCTATGCATGAACATCGATTGTCACAAGCGATGCCTCCAGTTCCAGAAGCCCCCAGACCCCTCCCCTCAGCCACTCTGCACGTGCAAACCACCCCCTCCCCAGCTCACCCCTCTCCTTGTTCCCCCACCCCCCTCCACACCCCACCTTCCCAGCAACCATCTCCTCCACCCTGACAATTCCCCCCCAGCACGAGGCTACATCTGAATAGGCACACTGGAGCCTCTGTCCTGTTCTCCCCAACCTACCACCTGGAACCCTCTCAACCTGTCTGCTGTCCCCCACCTTCCTCCCCCCCCACATTGCAGCAGTCCGAGTAGCAAACGTTTCCACCAACCCCCTCATGCTACCTAAAGGATTAGTGGTGGGAGAGATGAAAGAGGCAGACCCCTGTGCACCCCCCCATTTCCTCCTTGCTGCCCTACCTCCACTACCTGAATACCTCTCACCTTACCAAGTAGACAGCCTCTGTTGACTTCTCCTGGACTTCCAAGATCTCTTTGCATCAGGCCCTACCGACATCGGGCACACCACCTACCTGACACATGAAATACACACCACAGGACCACCCATTCACCAACCATCATGGCAGAAGAACCACTAACAATGACCTGAGGAAGTCCAGCAAGTCCTGTTTTGTATCACCCTCCACCAGCCTGTGGTCCTCCCTCATCGTCCTGGTCAAAAAGAAAGACTGCACCATGCGTTTTAGCATGGATTACTGCCGACTAAACGATGTAACTATCGAGGATGCCACGCTCCTTCCCAGGATAGACGACTCCCTCAATTCCCTATATGGAGCCTCCTGGTTCTCCATCTTGGACCTCTAATCGGGATACTGGCAAGTCCCCATACACCCCGAGGATGGGGGGAAGATGGCGTTTTCCACCAGTAATGGAAAACACTAAGAGTTCAATGTCCTGCCATTCGGACTCTGTAACCCCCCGACCACATTTTCCAGGTAAATGGAATCAGTCCTGAATGGCCTTACCTGAGAAATCTGCCTGGCATACCAGGACAACATAATTATTTTCAGCCAGACATGGGCTGATGACCTCCAACGCCTCAGGTAGGTCTTCCTGCTCATTGGCCAGGCAGGCCTCAAGCTCAGACCCTCAAAATGCATTCTGTCGCCTTCCTGGGGTACATTATTTCCAAGGAAGGAATATCGCCTGATGCCAACAAACTGTGCTCCATCGCAGATCTCTCCCTACTCCGAGATGTCCACGAAGTCCGCTTCTTCCTAGGACTTACTTCTTACTATCGGTGCTTCGTGAAAGGGTTTGCTGACATCCCCAAGCCCCTCCATGTTGTGACCAAAATGGGCAAGCCTTTTATCTGGACCGACGAATGGAGAGTAGCATTCCACGACCTGAAGAACAAACTTGTCTCCTCCCTGCTCGTCACATTCCGCGACTACACCCTGCCATTCCATTTACAGTATATACTGACGTGTCCCTGGTAGCGATCAGTGCTGTCCTCACCCACGTACAGGAAGGGTGGGGGCACATCATCACCTGCACCAACAACACCCTCAACCAAGCCGATGGGAACTACACCGCCACCAAGTGAGAGTGCCTAGGCATCATAAGAGCACTAGAACACTTCCAAGCCTACCCGTCATGTATGAATGTCACCATCATCACCGACCATCAGCCACTCCAATGGCTATGGCAATCCAACACACAACAGCCAACTCATTAGGTGGAGGGAAACTCGAAGAATTCAACTACAAAGTTTCCTATCAACCTGGAAAGCTACACACCAATGACGACGCACTACCCCGACTACCGATTAGCTCCACCAACATCGAGTCAAACCTCCTACAACAATGGTTCAACAAGGATCGCCCCCATTGGATACCGCCACACTTGTTTTCCAAGCTCCATCAGCAGGGCAACCACCTATTCACCCAGTCGGGGCATATAGTGCTCGACCCCAAAACCGCTCTAGACACCATGACTCACCTCCACTCTGACAATGAGATTCACCTAGGCATTAAGAAACTTTTGCACATGTTCAGCGATATTTATTGGACGCCTAACCCCTCCAACCTGTCCAAGCAAGTCACCCAGTCCTGCTGGGCCTGTGTCTAGGCAAGGACACACCTGCACACCTGGCCCATCAGGGAGCATCACCCCCACAAGCCCTGGCAGTTGTTGTCCATGGACGTAGTAGGCCCCCAACCACCCAAAGCCGGCTATAAGTATATTATCACCTTTGTAGACACGTACTCAAAATTTCTTGCCACCTGCCCTACCAAGGAACACCACGCCGTAGCTGTGTCCAACGCCTTTGTCCGCCATGTCTTCCTTTACTTCGGGATACCCCAAGCCCTGCACTCAGACAATGCCTCAGAGTTCACCAGCCCCATGTGGCAAGAGCTTGCTACCATCTTCGGCTACTGCATCTCACACTCCTCCCCCTACTGGCCCCAAGGGAACAGAATATGTGAGAGAAGCCATCGAACCCTCCTGGACCAGCTGCGGGCCCCAATAGAAGAGACCAAGCACAAAGACTGGCCAGCCCACATCAAGATTGTACAGTGGGGAATGAATTCCTGCCGAGATGACAGCATCTTCCCCCATGAAAGGGTATTCGGGGTGGCCCCCCTCCACCTACCTTTGCAACAACATCTCCAACACCCCTCGACATCCCCTACGTCCGACCGCCTACACCACCTCAAGAGGCAACTGCACCACCTGCAGAAAAATCTAGACCTACAGCCGGACATCACTCCCTCCAAATCCTACAATCCAGGCAACTCAGTAGCAGCGACAAAACTACCCGCACCCAACAAAGCCACCGCATGGTTTATGGAACCCTATATCACCACTCGCGTCCAAAACTCTTACCAGGTCACCATGGATTACCACAACACCCCACGCACTTATTGGAATTGCCATGTACATCTGTTCCCGGCCAACACCACCACACGCCACAACCCCTCTCCCCTTGTCACCCACACTGCCTCGCCACCACCTGCCACTCCAGACCCCCCGTTAGACTCATACACCTGCTATATCACACCCTTCTCCTCCTTACCAACCTCCCCCACTCCTACCCCTCCAGCCCACTCCCCTGCCAGACCTCACACCTCTCCCACCACCTCACCATCCCCGCAAGTCCAACCACCCGACCCAGGGGCCCCAAATTCACCCTCGACCACTCCACCACGTTTCCAGCACTGCAAACCCCCTGCTGCCACCTCCACACCTGCATCATCCACCCCCACCCCTTCCACCTCACTCCACACCCACCACCCACCCCACACCACGAGCACAGCCCCCTACCACCACCCACTCCACCCTATCACCAAACACCCAGACAGCATGCCCAACCATGATACCACGAGGCCGCTCCCCCCTCACCACCCACACTCACCCTCAAAACCACCACCACCACCAACTCCGGCCATCTTTCATCCCCACCGGCCAGATACTCCACCACACCATCACCTAGCCCCCCAACCTCACCTACACCACCAGAACAAACCTCCCCTACCTCCCTCACACCCAACACGTCCCCTATAACATTAACACTACTCCAGGCCCAGTGGAAACTTCCACCATCTCCTATCCCCAGGGAAAAGAGCTGCACCTACCCTCGGCAGCCGCATATAACCCTCACCACCTCACCGGTCGCCAGCATTCAGCTAGTAGACACTGAACACCAACCACTACCAGCCATGAAGGTGCGGCATGTCGCCTGAGCCCCAACCTACAGAAGAAAATGACGCATCTGTGGGACACATCATCTCCTTCGACTCCTCCAGGAAACACCTCAGGCCTCCACCCTATACGTCACATATGCCCATCACCAGGACCTGGACCTAGCCACCCCACACTAGACCACCCTCCTCCAGCACCTGACACCAACCCACTGCACCACTACCACAGAGACCTACTATCTCCAGCCACGGGGACTTGACTTTACCCCCAGGACAGTGGAGGAATACCCACCACAGCAGAGGAGCACCACCAGGGCATGGGACATCCCCCCCCAGGAGGAGACCACGGAGGGGCTCTGAGGGCGCTCACGTTACCCAGGCAGTATGGGCCTATGTCTCTTACTACATTGCACCCTTATTCCCAGGAAGAGACCCCGGGAGGACTATAAAGTCTGGGTGCATTACTCTCCAGTTGGACCAGCCCTCGCCAGGTTCGGGGTGGGGCTGATTCTTCAGTCCCAAGCAGCACCCAAGTGACAGCCATCAGCCGCACAAAACCCGTGATGGCCATCAGCCACAGAAACTCTAAGACAGCAATCAACCACTCACTAGCTGCAACCCCCTCCTTCTCTGCAGAAACTGGTGACGGCCATCAGCCGCACTCAGGGAGAGATGGTACCGCCCCCTCTCCTTCTGCACCTGCCTACAGGAGCTGGAATCCAGTGGCAGCCATCAGACGTGCCAGCAGGCAGGTGACAGCCATCAGCTGCACCTCAACTGCCATCCACTCCGCTCACAGAACACCGGTGACAGCTAACAGCCGCACCTGTGGACAGGGGACAGCCATCAGCCACACCTTACCCACAGTCCTGTCTGGAAGTCGGGCCCCATTGACAGCCATCAGCCGCACCTCCAGGAAAGGGACGGCCATCAGCTGCCTTCCTCCTGTTGCCCATGGGACCTCGGCGACGGCCATCAGCCATGCCAGGGAGAGACTCCACCAATCGTCTCTCACCCCCTGTGACTTCCCCTTAGGAAGACGTCCCTTGCTTAGCTCGACCCTCTTGTGGCTAAGCAGGACACCTCCCCCATTTCTGCCCCCAGAGGCAGCCCCCAGGAGGAACTTCCCTGTCTAGAGGAGGATTGGCGAGGCCCTATAGTGACCCCGGGAGTGTGTGCAGTCCAGCCGGCGCCTGGGCGAGATGACCAGCTGATGGACTCCAGCCAGAGGCGAACCACAGACTACCCCTGATGGTGGCCCGACGGGAGGGAGACCGCAGCCTCCGGACTCCCAGAGGTGCCCCTGTGATCCTGGGGCGCAACCTCCCGAGTCCCAGATGACGACGACCTCCTCTCCAGGGTGGACACAGGCAAGCGTGCCTACTCTCCCTGCTTAGCCCTAGTCCCGAGGACCAGACCCCTCATCGAGGCACCAAGAGAGAGGGGCCTCTCATCATGCCGCCCAGCACCCCACAGAAGATGATGCCACCCCTGAGGGTTGTCCCGTGTCCCTTGGGAGAAGGAACACCTAACAGGATCCCTCCCTACACCTGGCCGACACCTGTGGAGCTCAAGACCTCAGCAGCCCAGTTGGAGCCCTTTAGTCTACCTAGTGCCTTTGTGACTTAATAGTGTACTGTGTTGTATTTGTATTCATATTGTAGACAGTGGTGTAAATTAAGATATTACACGTGTAAGGTTGTTGCCCAGAGTTTTTATGCCTTGTTCTTCTCGTCGTGTACTCTAGGTCCGGTTTCGAAAGAGAACCCCGGCTCACAGGCAGTGTTTCTCAGACGAGAAGTCGACCTAAAATCACCTGACATAACAATTATCATATTGTGAAAGGGATAAGAGCTTTATTCGTAGACTTTAATTTAATAACAGTTCCGACATCATCATCTCCCCTAATTTCATCGCCATTATCATCATCATCATCATAGTTAATTTCATCGTCATTATCATCACCATAATCATCGTCATCATTGTCAGATCCTGCATGAAGATTAATCTTGAAGTGTATTGTGCAAAAGAAGTCTCTAAGTAAGAGGTGCTAGGGGGCCTAGTGAGCCAATGAGAATACTCCTGCCCGCCTTCCTTCTCCATCATTCCCGCTGGACTTTAGAATTAAAAGTATGGGATTGGCTTGAAGGAAATAAGTTAATAAAGTGGATGTACTGATAGGAAGTGCAGGGAGGGAAGGGGAGATGTAGGAAAAAAGGGAGAGGGGGAGGGATACGGGAAGATAAAGAGAGGTGGAGAAAGGGAGGGAAGGGAGAAGAAGCGAGGTGGATGTGGACGAAGGGGTAATGGGAAGGGGAAGTAGGGGGAGGGAAAGGAAGAGGAGGGGGAGGTGGAGGGAAAGGAAGAGAAGAGGTGGAGGAAGGGAGGGAGAAGAAAGGAGGGGAGAGGGGAAGGAGGAAAAGATGAGGGAGAAGGGAAAGGAAGGGAAGGAGACATGGAGGGAGGGATGGGACCAAGGGATGGAGGATGGAAGGGAAGGGGGAAGGGATGGGACAAAGAGATGGAGGAAGGAAGGAAAGGGAGAAGGGGAAGGAAGGGAAGAGGAAAGGGAAGTGGAAGTGGAAGGAAGGATTGAGGGAGGGAGGAACCCGAAGGAAAACAAAGGTATGCAAACATCAAGAGACCTTATGGTCCTTTCGGGACTGTTTTTTAGAAAGTAGATTATGATTACGAAATTTAATTCTACATGCCGAAAGACCAAGACAGTAAAGCAAGGCTCCCCCAACCTCCAAACCCTTAAGGAAAAAGTCAGAAGGACCACCATGCAGCATGTAAAAACTGACATGGAAATTTCATAGGAAAGACCAAAAACGAAAAGTTTCTGTAATACAGTACTATATCTATAAGCTACTAGCTAGAATGGCCTGAAAGAGCAAGTAATGAAGTAAAATGGATTATTAAATAAATAAATAAAACATGACATTATGTACGGGTACGTTGAGTTAATGGGGAGTCTGCAGACATCCATCCATCTATCATCCAGTCCTATGTCGTCCAATGAGGAGCGTAGGAACCCGAGGCTAGGCAAGTTGGTCCTGACATTTAAGATGAGTGACCAGCCTCACTCATCCTTGAGTGGCATTACGTGAGCAATAAACCCCAACCACCCTTTGGATATACACCTACTCAGGCTCAATCCGACTGGAGCCCCTTTATTTACCCACTAAACCACCAGGCACAATAATGTGGTTATATGATTACCACCCAGCGTAGTAAATGGTTTCCTGGTGTACAGGAAACCATTTGGCTTGTCACTCAATGTAGAGTCACCGATAGGCAGAAGGAAGAGGAAAGAATGAAGGAATGAAAGACAGAAGAGAGAGTGTACAGTCACTGAAGGCAGAAAAAAGAGGAAAGAATGAAGGAAAAATAGAAGAGGAAGGAAAGAAGAGAAGAAAGGACAGACATCCAAAACAGCACTGCATCGACACAGTGTGGAAATTGCACAGAGTGGATGTTCAGGGGTGGTGCGGTAACCTTGCCTGGCACTTTTAAGGTAGGCAGCAGTCAATGAGGTCCCAGCTCTGTTCACTCGACTATGACAAGGAACTTTCCCATGCAGGACAAGTAGTCGTATATAAGTTACCTCCTGAAGCAGTGACCCCTGGTACATTAAAAAAATCCTGATGGACATCTCTAAAACAGGGACTCTCAGTGATCCATAGCCCATCACAGGTCGGCAGTATGAGTAGTGACCCTCAAATTAGGGCTAACTGTGCAGATTCTAGCCTGTGCTTAAACTACTTTATTTGCTAATTGATAAATATATTATATATTATTACGTGACGTGATGCTACATACAGGTATGTTAAGTTTATGGGGTGTCTTGTAAACAGGATGGAAATGAACTTTCTCATTGCTGGTAAAAGTAAGTCTATTCCAAGCATTTACGACTCTATTGAAGATGTACCCTACTTCATGGAACTGGAAATGGTCTCCCATAATTTTGTAGTCAAGACTCCAAAGAAATGTATTATTCAGGAGTGAACATACCCAACTGGAGGTCAGATAACACATACTTATTCAAGCAATTTTCAAAGGTTAGTATTGTATCACAGTATACTTTATTTGTGGGCAATTTGTTCCATATATTTACAACTTAGTTCAAGAAAAAATGTTAAGCTTCATGTGACTGAAATTTTTTACGAATATTTTTCTGACCATGATCTCTGGTGTAGTTTGAGTGATCAACAGTGAAATATTTATCGATGGACATATCATCCTGTCCTTTGAATATTTTGAATACCTGAATTAAATCTCCTCATAACCTGTGTTTAGCTTTTTTTTTTTTTTTTTTTTTTGCAAGGAAGAAGGAACCAAAGGCCATGAGCCCGTCATAACAGTTCCCTCCAAGAGAAAAACAAAATACAAGAGAGAGCCAAATTCAAGATCCATTCATTTCGAGATGCCTGGACACACTGCGTTTGAAAGACTGGAGATCATAGGCAGCAGGAAATGCAGACAAAGGGAGACAGTTCCAGAGTTGACCTGTTGCATAAATGAAGAACTGGGAGTAACGGTTAACTCTTGCATTAGAGAGTTGGACAGAAAAGGGATGAGAGTTTGCTGCTAGACGGGTGCTACGCGCCAGTCGTAGAGGTGGAGGAATGCATGCTGACAATTCAGAGGAGCAGTGACCATTAAAGTAGCGATAGAAAAGAGATAAAGATGCAACAGTACAGCGAAGAGACAGAGGTTGAAGGGAGTCAGTAAGAGGAGGAGAGTTAATGAGGTGAAAAGCCTTTGACTCCACCCTATTGAGAAGAGCTGTATGTGAGGAGCCTCCCCACACATGAGAGTTGTACTCTACACAGGGGCGGATAAAACCCCTGTATAGAGTCAACAATTGTGCAGGGGTAAAGAAAGAGCGGAGTCGGCTTAGCACACCCTATATATATATATATATATATATATATATATATGTGTGTGTGTGTGTGTGTGTGTCTGTGTGTGTGTGTGTGTAATTTACCGGGTCGGTCAGGATCACTTGATGGTTGTGATGGTCAGCTTTTACCCTCCCGGAAGGGAACTGAGAGCTCATATAGTCCGATCTAAGGGCAAGGCTGTGACCTTCACACACGCACACACCCGTCCCCTTGCTCAAGGGGGACAGTAACCACCCACTTCGTCAGTGAAACTTTTCGCAATCTGAGCGAGGCGCGAACTCCCGTCCAACAGTTGGCAAGCGTGTGTGTGTGTGTGTGTGTGTGTGTGTGTGTGTGTGTGTGTGTAATGTGACAGGTGCGAATAAATGTGGAAAGCAAGAGGGGGGGGGGTTATAAACGTGTTCAAGAGTGCGGGATATGCCGTGATAGCATTGTGTGAAACAAAGATGAAAGGGTGTGAAGTGGAGGAATGGGAGGGTGTAAAATGTGTAAAGGTCGGGTATGAATGGGCGAAGAAGACGCAAGGAAGGAGTTGCTTTGTTGATGAATGAGGTGTAGCAGAATGGAAAGAGAGATTACAAATGTGTCAGCTCGAGATGTATGTATGTCAAGTGTAAGTTTGAGAAGGTGAAAGTGGCTGTGATTGTATCGTATGCACCTTGTGGTGGCAGGAGTGAGACAGAGAAAGACAGATTTGGGAATGATTTGGATGAAGTAGTAAGAGAAATGCCCAGGAGTTATAATGTGTTTGAAATAGGCGACATGGATGGAAGAGTAAGCACTGGTCCTATGAATGATATAATGGGTAATAATGGAGTACCAGGAGAGAATGAAAATGGGAAGAGACTGAAGGACATGTGTCAGGAAAAGAGGCTGTGCATTTGTAATTCTTATACAAATACAAAGGTGCACATAATGTATGTGGTAGAGAGGGAATGATGGTTGTCTTGAAAGGAGCCTGACTGATTACGTGCTCGTAGAGAAATCGATGCTGTGAAGTGTTGCTGGTACGTGGGCAGTGAGAGGACGATGTGGAGGTTTGTTAGATCATATGACTATGGTATGCATGATCAAGCTGAGAAGAGTGAGATGGACCAAGAGAGAAAGAGAGGAGCACTCAGGGAGAGAGACTCAAAGCCAAGAAGCTGAGGATCAAAGAAAATGCAGATGATTACAGGACCAAAGTAGGGGAGGAATTAGAATCAGTGAATTGGAATGAAATGGATCTTGACAGCTTATGGAATGCAAATAGGGATTGCTTAGTTAGGAATGCTAAAGAGGTGTGTGGTGTGGCAAGGATAACAACTAAGAAGAAAGGTACGGCATGGTGGAATGAAGAGGTTAAGAGGGCAGTGGAGGAAAAGAGGAAGAAGTGGATAGAATGGATACAGGACAGGGGTTCAGTTTAAATATGAACTGAATATACTGAGACCAAGAAGCATGTAAAGAGACTATTGAGGAGGAAAAAGGAAGAGCTAAATGATGATCTAGGAAGAAAAATGAATACAAATTACTCTGAAAACAGGAAGTTATTCTGGAAAGAGTTGCGGAAATATAGAAGTGAGAGTGGAAAGAAATGTGAAAGTGTGAAAGATGTAAGTGGTAGATTGGGGATGAGGTAAGGACCAGATGGAACGAATATTTTGAAAGTCTGATGAACGGGAATAGAGACAGCAAAGCGACTGTTATTATGAGTGGTTTTGGGGGTGTACAGAGAAGGAATGCAGTGCCAGGAAGTGTAGTGGAAAGAGCGGAATGAAGTGCTTGTTGGAGATATGTAAGAAAGCATGGATGTTTGAAACTGTGCCCGTAATGTGGAAAAAGGCAGTGATTGTACCCGTGTACAAGAATAAATGTGAGCGAAGAGAGTGCAAGAATTATCGTGGAATAAGTCTACTGTGTGTTGTAGGGAAGGTATATGGTATAATTATTACTGAGAATGGAAGAGATACATCAGCAGTCCTAGTGAGTGACGAACAGTGTGGCTTTAGGAGTGGCAGAGGATATATATGAATCAAATATTTGCAGTGAGACTGATAGTGAAAAAGACTTGTGAGAAGGATTATAAGGCGTTTATGGCATTTATGGATCTGGAAAAACCATACGACAAAGTAGAGAGAGAAGGATTGTGGGAAGGTTTTGAGCAAATACGGTATAGATGGTAAGGTGCTAGGTGCCGTCAAGAGTTTTATGATGGCAGTGAGGCATGTGCAAGGGTAAATGGGCATCTAAGTGAATGGTTCACGATCAGTGTGGGCGTGTGACAAAGTTGTGTGATGTCCCCATGGTTGTTCAACATATATATGGATGGAGTGATGAGAGAAGTAAAAACACGAGTAATGGAGAGAGGGATGGCATTGGTAATGAATGGTAATGGATGGAATATTTCAATTTTGTTGTATGCTGATGATGCAGTACTACTTGCAAATACCGGACAAGAGTTTGGTAGACTAATGCAGAGTTTTATATATGTCTGAGCGTCGTGCCTTGAGAGTAAATGTAGATATGAGTAAAGTGATGGTTATTGAAACAGGTGACTCCCAGTGTGATATTTCAGTGAATGGAGAGGGACTGGAATTGGTGAGAGAGTTCAAATACCTGGGCACAGTGATAGAAAAGAGAGGAAATGTGCAAAAGGAGTGGAGAACAGAGTGACACAAGGAAGGAAAATAGCTGGTGCTATAAAGGCCTTGATAAGAAACAGAGGCTTGAGTGTTGCAGCTGCACGAGAATTGTATGAGGGAGTGTTAGTGTCAGCTTTTACATACGGATGTGAGACTACTGTGTGGCATGAAAATGAATAGTCAAGAGTAAAAGCAATGGAAATGGGACTGCTGAGGAATGTCTGTGGAGTACACAGAGTGGATAGGATACTGAATAATGTGATTCGTGAAAGATGAGGAGTGAGGAAGTTTGTGGACACCAGAATCGAAGAAAGTGTACTGAGATGTTATGGTCATGTGGAGAGAATGGATGACAACAGAGTGGTGAAAAAGGTATATTTGAGCGGATTTGAAGGAGGGAGGATGAGAGGTAGGCCAAGAAAAAGGTGGAGGAAAATGGTGCACGAGTGTGTGAGGAAGAAAGGTATGGCAGTTGGTGAGGCTAGGGGACTGAAAAACGATCGAACTAGCTGGATGAATTTTGGGGGAAGTGCATGACCAGGGATTTGGCACCCTTTTTTAATACGACAGCGTTCGGATCGGCCCTAT
Source organism: Coenobita brevimanus (assembly GCF_032717465.1). Classification (NCBI taxonomy): domain Eukaryota; kingdom Metazoa; phylum Arthropoda; class Malacostraca; order Decapoda; family Coenobitidae; genus Coenobita; species Coenobita brevimanus. The sequence goes on from NC_136999.1 coordinate 12,323,529, forward strand.
CATATAGGTATGTATGAAGCTACAGAACATGGTGATTTGTTTGTTTTTTTTTTTTTTTGGCCTATCAGTCGGAACCTGGATTTCGACGGCTTGAATGATGAGTGGATGAAAGCGTGGCCCATTGAAATGAACAAATATTGGCTATCTGAACGTTGCTCCTCCTCACCCTGCCCTAGGGTGAGAAAGGTTCGGATGATGATGATGTTGATGATGCCCATATGCCTATCCCAACTCAAATTATTACTTAAAGATGGAATCAGGTAGCATACAGAAGGAAAGAAACAGAAAATGTGCAAAATTATCAAACAACGTGTGAGGTGAATGGGCAACAGAGTCATTCATATGATAATTAGAAATGATGATACTGATTATAACTGATAATAATTATGACGATGTCAGTGAAAAAGAGGATGAAATGAGGATACCAGCCACGATGATGATGATTGTAATGATAAGGAGCATGAGTATATAGATGATAATGACTAAGAGAGCCGTTTCTCGTCACAGAATCTTTCTGTATACGTCAGTTCAAGCCCAGTTTTGTCAGCACTCATTTTTTTTCCACATGGCTAAACCACTTTCTCACACCCTGTTTTCTCTCTCTCTCTCTCTCTCTCTCTTTCGTTCCAATCAAACATTTTATCTTCCAACATTTCCACCCCTCTCCGCCTACAGCATTTTTGGGTCGAAGCGGGTCGAAGCATCGCAGTATCTACCTATCTGTTTACATATACATCTGTATCTATATCTCTGTCTATTTATCTATCTATCTATATCTATCTATCTATCTATCTATCTATCTATATATATATATATATATATATATATATCTATCTATATATATATATATATATATATATATATATATATATATATATATATATTTAGTGCTGTGGTGGGGCATGCAGAAGAGGAGTGTGGTGTGAGACGAGTTGGTGGTGGTGTAAGAAAAGAAAGTGAATGGTGGTGCGAGGAAGTAAGTATGGCTGTGGCTGAGAAGAGACGTGCATATGAAGTGTGGCTGCAGAGGAAGGATGAGGTGTCACATGAGAGGCATAAGGAAAAGACGAATAGGCGAGAAGGGCCATGCGTGATGCTGAAGTGGCAGCAGATGAGAGGTGGGGTAGGCTGTTGACTGAGAATTTTCAACAGAATAAGACAATGTTTTCGAAGGAGGTGAAAAGGGTGCGAAAGGGAGAATTTGGGAAGGAAGAGCATGTAAAAGCAGAGGATGGAAGGATGTTAACTGAAATGGTTGCACTAAGGAAGAGATGGGCGGAGTATTTTGAAAGATTGTTAAATGTAGAGGAGGATAGGGAGGCTGAGATTGTGGCAGATGGAAGGGTGCAAGGAATTAATGTGTTGGGAGAGTTGAATGATTCTTTGATCACGAAGGAGGAAGTGCAGGAGGCAGTAAAGGAGATGAAAACGGGGAAAGCAGCAGGTATGGATGGGTGTGCTGTGGAATGTCTGAAAGCTGGTGGAGCGACTATAATTGACTGGTTAGTAAGACTGTTGAATGTGTGCTTTGTGAAAGGTAAAGTATGGTGCCAATTGACTGGCCAAGTGCTTGTGTGGTCCCATTGTATAAAGGTAAGGGTGATAAGTATGAACGTACTAGCTTTAAGGGTATAAGTCTGTTGAGTGTTGTAGGTAAGGTGCATGGTAGAGTGTTAAGAGAGTTAGAGAGGGTACAGAGGGAGTGATTGGTGATGATCAGTGTTGTTTAAGGAGAGGGAGGGGATGCGTGGGTCAGGTGCTTGTTGTGAAACAGGTGTGTGAAAAGTATTTAGCGAAAGGTATGGATGTGTTTTGAGTGTTCAACGATTTAGAGAAAGTGTATGATAAAATTGACAGGGAGGCTTTGTGGGCTATTTTAAGGTTTTATGGACTTGATAATAGGTTACTAAAAGGAGTGATAAGTTTTTACGTAAATAGTAGAGCGTGTGTAAGAGTGGGAAATACTGTGAGTGACTGGTTTCCTGTGAGAGTGGGGCTGCAGCAGGGATGTGCGATGTCGCCTTGGCTGTTTAATATTTACAGTATATGGATGGTGTTGTAAGGGAGGTGAATGCAAGAATACTAGGGGGAGGTCTGAGTCTGGTGAATGTTGATGGTAGACAGTGGAATCTGAAGCAGCTGCTGTTTGTGGATGATAATGAAACTGGTGGCTGATTCAGAGGAGAGATTGTTTGGAAGGGTGTGTGAAAAGAGGAAACTGAAAGTAAATGAGAATAAGAGTAAAGTGATGAAGTGTAAGAAGTCGGTAGATGGTAGAAGGAAGAATATAGTTTTGAATGTTGAGTTGGTAGAGGAGGTAGAGTGTTTTAAGTATTTAGGGTCAAATATTGCTGTGGATGGAAGAATAGATCCAGAAGTGAAGTTTAGATTGAATGAAGTAGGAAAGGTGCTGGGAGGAATGAAAAAAGTGTTTAGATGTCGTTCGCTAAGAATGGACGTAAAGAGAAGGCTGTATGAGGGTGTTGTGGTACCGACTGCGTTATATGGGGCTTATACATGGAATACGGGTGTAGCAGAGAAGAAAAGTTTCAATGTAATGGAGATGAGGTGTCTAAGGAGTATGTATGGAGTGATGCATATGGATCGTGTGAGAAATGATGAAGTGCGAAGAACTGGAGTTGTTCGGGAGATGGCTGATTGAGTTGAGCAGAGGGTGTTGCAGTGGTTTGGTCATATGGAGAGAATGGATAATGAGTGATTGGTGAAAAAGATAATTAAATCTGATGTGAGAGGTGTAAGGCTGAGAGGAAGACCACGAATAGGATGGATGGACACTGTGTAGAGAGCGTTGGATGCGAGAGGGATGTCTGTTGAGCAAGGAAGAGTGGCTGTGCATGATAGAAAAGAATGAAGAGAAACTGTGAATGAATAAATGATGACGCACCCCTTAGGGGATATTCTCCCTGATCAGCGGATCAGGTCAGGTGCGGGTAAGGGGAGTGGTCTATTAGGATGTGGCAGGGGTAAACCAGCTCTGCTGTCGGGCCCTACTGCGAATGAATGTGTTTTAGTGGATGAGTAAATTGGGAGTGTGTTGTCCTGTCTCAGCTACCTCCTTTTCCTTGGGGGACGCAGCCTAGGTATAAATAAATAAATAAATATATATATATATATATATATATATATATATATATATATATATATATATATATAGATATATTTATATATAGATAGATAGATAAATAGATAGATAGATAGATAAATAGATAGATAGATAGATAGATAGATATAGTATATATATATATATATATATATATATATATTACAGGCAATTTCTGTAAACGGTGATTTCTGGAAATCCCCAGGGAATTCGTGAAATGAGTTTAAATTTGGATGGGTTAATTTAGGTTAGGTTAATTTAGGCTGTGGTTAGGTTAGGTCGGGATAATCTAGGTTAAGTTTAGGTTAAGTTAGACTAAGTTAGTTAGGTTAGTTAGGTTAGGTTATAGGAACGCTTAACATAATTTAGCTGAATACTTTAAATTCAATCGTAACCTGTTAATCCAAAGATATTCAGCGCTTCTAGGGTAGGGGAAGGGGAATGGGAAGGAGAGACGGGATGTAAGGAAGAGATGGAGAGAGGGATGGAATGATAGACAGACCGACCGAAGGAAGGAGGGAGGAAAAATGGGGTGGAAAAGAGAAAAGAGGATGAAAAGGAAAGGTTAAAGGAAGGAGGGAGGAAGATTAAGGAGAGACCTAATGAGAAAAAAATTAATTGGGGAGAGAGGAAGAATGATAAGGAGTAAGCTGGTTAATGAGGGAAAATGGGAAGGTTGAGGAAGGCATGAGAGGGGAGAGAACGAAGAACTAATGGAAGTGAAAGAAGAATCGACAGAAAAAAAAATGAGGAAGTGAAGGGAGGAAAACTGCGAATGGGATGAGGAAGAGAGGGAAAGGAAGTAGAGTAGGTGGAGGAATGGAGAGGAAGAGAGAGGAAAACTGGGGGAGAGTGGAATGAATGTGGGGGTGGGAGGTGGAAGGGAGGCAGGTCGAATGGGGAGGAGGTGAGGGAAGATGAGTGGGGGAGGGAGAAAGAATGAATAGGGTAGGGAGAAAGAATGGGGAGAGAAGGAAGGATGACTGGGAAGTAGAGGGTGGGGAGAGAAGGGAGGAAGAATTAGGAGGGGAAGAAAGAAGGAAATGAAGGAAGGGAAGAAGAATGGGGAGGGTAGAAAGGGAGGAAGAATGGAGAGAGTAGGAGGGGAGGAAGAATGGGGAGAGACGGAAGGAATAATAGGGAGGAGAGGCAGGAAAAATGGGGAGAAAGGGAGGAAGGAAGGAACACTGGTTAAGGCAGGGAGGGAGAACGGGAAGGGGAGGGGAGACAAGAAGAATGCACAGGAAGTGAGGAAGAATGGGGTGGAAGGGAGAAAGTGTGGGAGGGAAGGAGGTAACAAGAACAGAGACAGGAGTGAGAGGGAGATGGAAGAAATGAAAGGGTGGAAAAGAGGGAAAGATGAAGGAGAGAAGAAGAGAAGGGACTGCAAGGGAAGGGAAGGAAAGGGAGGATAAGTGGGAGGAGGAGGAAAGGGCAAATGACGGAGGAGAAAGAAAGCAAGTGGATAGTGAGAATGGGAGCGATTGGGAGGAAGACAAAGAGGAGTAAGGAATGGAAGAAGAAAGAGAGAAAACGAAAGAGGAAGAAAGATAACGAAGAACGAAGAAGGGAAGGGGAAGGAGGGAGGGAAGAAAAACGGGGAGGGGGACAGGGTGGAAAAAAAGCAAGAGGGAATGGAAAATGGGAGAACGGGAGAGGGAACTCAGCAATGAGCTTGGAGATTGATGGCGTGGGGTACACGAGAGAGAGAGAGAGAGAGAGAGAGAGAGAGAGAGAGAGAGAGAGAGATTGCAGGAAATTCATACTCTCAGGATCCAGTAACTCGCCTTCTGCTGAGTCAATCGCTTGGCGTTGGCTGAAGTAGAACACTGCAGTAGTTTCGAGGAGGTTCATGGTGACTGTAGTAACACTCAGGTTCCAGTGACTCATTCTCAGCTGAATGAAATCTTTCTGCGTTTTGTAGTAACAGAACACTGGAGTTGTTGAAGTACGAGAGGGTTAGTGGGTGATATGTAAATTATATCGATAATAGAAGTGGTGCGAGAGACCTTCCCAAGTTCATGAAAATACGGTCAACAATTATTGAAATACAGGGTGGTCCATATATTGTTTTCTTCAGTTTTGTGTATTGTGGGGACGGCTCAGTGTGATGGTGTGGGGAACAAAGATACTTTGGCTGGCTTTGGAAATAATAATCAACCATACTGTCAGTGGAGGTTAAAAAAAAAAAAAATAACAGCACTGAGAATGAAAAGCAATATCTATCTATCTATATACCTAGGCTGCTTTCCCCAAGGAAAGGGAGGTAGCCGAGACAGGACGACACACTCTCCATTTACTCATCCATTCAAACACATTCATTCACATCTTAGCCCCAAGGGGAGAACGCACAGATCCTCACCGCACCACACCGCACAAGGGTCAACTGCGCAATGCAATCAGTGACATCCGCAGCAGGACCCGACAGCAGAACTGGTTTACCCCTGCCACATCATAACAGACCCATCCCCTTACCCGCACCTGACCTGACTAGCTGATCAGACCAAATGCGGGAGAATATCCCCTCAGCGCTGCGTCATCACTTATTTATTCACAATTTCTCTCCATTTATTTCTGTCACGCACAGCCACTCTTCCTTGCTCAACAGAATAAGGGATGTAGAAAATGGCGCAGGGTAGACACTCGTGATGCTGACACAGCCGTCCCAGCAACACGTAAGAACTGGGTTGCGTACTGTGTGGACCATCCTGCATATAGCCACTTCGACAGAACACATTTCAACAGGCACTTCTCACCTTACACTTGAATGCCTATACCTGTGCCTGAAGCAGTGGGTGGGGGCCGGCCACTTCTATAAATACAGTAGGTGTTCTCTGCTCAGTGGGTAAGTTGTTGTTCTTGTGCTAGTAAATATAAGGAAAGAATATGTCAAATAGTTCTGCCCGTCCGTATCCAGCTTGTATAACCCCGCCTCCAGGATGAGTATGCAAGTTTATTTATCTGTCTGTCTACTCCTGTATCTGTCTATCTACCTGTCTGCCTCCAACTCTATCTACGACCCTCTATCTAGCTATCTACCAAAAATTAATCAGTCATTCTATCTGTCAATACCCTGACTTTCTCTCTTTGCATTTCATCCAGCTTGGCTACAGCAAAGAAGCCTTCCTTCCTTCCTTCAATCTTATCCCACCTCGCCTGCATTCCGGCCCTCCCTTCAATTCTTCCACCATCAGTATCCTTCACTCAACCTTATCCTTTCACCTCGTTCACGGACTATTTCTTCTCTTTCTTCAATCAATCAATCAAATCAATCATTTCCTGTGGCACCCCACGGGATGCATAGGGCCTCAATGAACTCTCTCCACCAATATTTGTCTCTTGCCATCTCCTTCAGGTCCCACCAACACTCCTCTCCTGCTTCTTTTTTCATTGTCCTCAACCAGGTTTCCCTCGGCCTACCTCTACCTCTTCTTCCTCTAGCAATCCACTCTGGCACATCTTGTATTAAACAACCTTCTTTTCTGTATATGTGCCCCAGCCACTTCCAGCGAGACACTCACATATTCATTAACTGGTTCCACTCTCGTAATATCCCTTACTCTTTCATTTGTAACTCTGTCTTGCCACTTTACCCCAAGAATCCTTCTCAGTATTTTATTCTCAAATCCTAATACTTTCTGATCTGTTGCAATTGTACTGTACCATGACTCATGCCCGTAAATTAAAATTGGTCTAACCATGGACTTGTAAATTTTCACTTTAGTATGTACCGAAAGCATATTATTATTCCAAACAGATTTCAACATTCCAACAGCTCGCCAAGCCTGTCTAATCCTCTCCTCAATTTCATTGTTTAATGATCCATTAGATGATACAATCGTTCCCAGATATTTAAAGTTTTCTACATTCTTCACCACATTATTCCCAATTACACAATCGATTTGGTTCTCCACGTTCATATTAATAATTTCAGTCTTTCTACAATTTATTACCAATCCCACTTTTTCTCCTTCCTCCACCAGACAATCGAGCACCCTCTGCATCTCGTAAATACTTCCGCAAATCAGTACAATATCATCAGCACAGTCCAAATCCATCAGCTTCTTATTTTCTTTCTAGTTAATTCCTGCACCTGTTCTTCTTACAACCTTTTTCATAACATAATGCATAACCAAAACAAACAACAATGGCGAAAGAACTTCTTGAATCACTCCTGACCTAACTTGAAATGGATCACTCAAAGAACCACCCACCATTACCTTACAAAAAGTACCTTCATGCAGGCTTCTAATAATATTTACAAACTTTTCTGGTATACCATAGAATCTTATAATTTTCAACATAGCTCCACGTGAAATACTATCAAACACCTTTTCAAAATCCACAAAACACATGTTAAGTGGCATTTTCATCTCATTAGCTTGTTGCATTACATGCCTTACAATAAAAATCTGATCATTACAACCTCGACCCTTTCTAAGTCCCGCTTGTTCTTCTCTTAAAATTTTATCAATTACTGGCTCTATTCTGTTCAACAAGATTTTGGAAAAGACTTTTGCAACTACAGGTGTCAAAGTTATCCCCCTCCAATTGCCACACACAGTTAAATCTCCCTTTTTTGGTATTTTTATAATCACTCCATTTTTCCACTCTTCTGGAATTCCACCATTATCCCAAGCCACATTAAAAAGTTTCAAAAGCGCATTCATTAACTCGTCATTTTCCACCTTAAGCATTTCAGGGAATATTCCATCCTCACCTGGAGCCTTAAAATTCTTTAACTCCTTTATAGATTTTGCTACCTCTTCCAAAGTTATATCCCCTGTTTCTGTCTGCAAATCTCTCTCGGCTGGCAAAATGTCCTCTTCAGCTGGGATTGGTCTATTTAGAACAGATTCAAAGTGCTCTTTCCACCTTCCTTTTATATCCAAATCTTTAGTCATCAAATTACCATTTCTATCTCGTACAGGTATTTCCTTCCCTCTCTTTTCAGTCCCAGTTAACTCTTTTATGGCCTGATACGCTGCTCTTGTGCTCTGACCGTCATTTTTACTTAATTTAATTTCTGTCTCTGTCGCCTTTTCATCATATAGTGTCCTCTTATCACGTCTAACAAGTCTTTTTACTTCAGAGTGTAAACTCCAGTACTTTGCTCTAAGTACTTCAACTACCTGGCCATCAACATGTTGTTCTTCACTTCTTAACTTAGCCTCTTTCCTTTTCTGAATTACATTCCATGTTTCATCTGACATCCACTTTTTCCTTCTCGCTTTTCCCTTTTTCTTAATAATAACCTTAGCACTCTCATGCAAAACCTCTTTTACCTCTCTCCACATTTGATTAATATCATTGCCTTCAGATTCCATCAAAGTCTGCGGGACTAGAAACCTGTTTCTACATTCGCACCGAAACTTTTCCCTCGTGCTCTCATCATTTCTCAGCTCATCAAAATCATAATTATTACCTCCTGTACAATTACCATTAACATTTCTCTTAAGTTTTATTTCTCTTAAGTTTTTTATTTAATCTTTCTTCAGCTGTGTCATAATTCTCTTACCTCTCTCCCCCTCCTTCCATCCTCACGCACTCTATCCCATTCCTCCATCTTCACTATACTTCCCACTACCTTATCCTTTCACATAATGCCCATCTCCTCCATCTATTTCTGACAAGCAATCCATATCAATACAGGATAGAAGTACTGTCACCACGTGGATCCAAGGCCTCACTAGTTAGCCACCCCCCTGTCAAGGTGACCCAACGGCACTTTGATCTGTCAAACTGGGATGGATTTAGAAATTATCTTGCTGACATTCCATGGCAGTCTTTCTTCTCTAGTGGTGTCAATTCTATCCAGTCCCACATTAATGACTTAATACTAGCTAGTATGGATTTATTCATACCAAATCAACAGTTCACTAAAAGATCGAACTCTCCAAAATGGTTTGATGGCAACTGTGCCAGAGCAACGGCCCAAAAGTCATTAGCATATAATTCTCAAAATGAAAAACATCTGAATCACTCCGTCAATTTAAAATTGCTAGAAGCCATCCAAAAGCTGTAATATATCTCGCTAAATCAAATTTTCTCAAAATCAAACATCAGAACTACTTAACAATCCTAATAACAATAGAATATTCTGGTCATTTCTCAGTTCTTTCAAGTCATTATCCATTCACCCACTAAAATCTTCAGAAGGCAATATTACAAATGCCAGTACATTTGACAGAAATGCTACCATAAAAGAAGTCAGCCAGAACGTCCCAGTACTAGAACATGACTCTCCCGATACTGTTCCACTTAAAATACAGACAAGATACGTAAATTCCATCCTAGACACTTCACCAACCAACAAATCTCCAGGCCCATAAGCAATTCCACCAATTGTTTTGAAAAAGTGTTCCCCAGAACTTGCCTCAGTTCTAGCTAAATTATTCAGAATATGCATACGTACTTCTTCATTCCCTAATTCATGGAAAGAAGCCAATATCCACTCAATTCCAAAGAAAGGAAGTTCCTCTGATTACAGACCAATAGCTGTCACATCTTTTCTTGGTAAAGTATATGAAATTTTAATTAATAAGCACATAGTTAAACACCTTGAATCCAACAACTTAATTAGCGATATATGGTTTTCGCCGTGAAAGACTCACCATTCATATACTCTCCTGATTCATAGCACCCATCAATCAATTGACCAACATGGAGAAACTCATGCAGTAGCCCTTGATACTTCTGAAGCTTTCGACAGAGCGTGGCACCATTCCCTGCTGCCCAAACTCCCTTGTTATGGACTAACGTCTTTTGTTCTGCTTTCCTCATAACTCAGCGACAGAAAAACAAGAGTAAAATTAGATGATATACATTCCAATTTCTACTCAATTAATGCCGGCATGCCACAGAGATCAGCTCTTGCACCAACCCTATTCGTGGTTCATATTAATGATCTCTTATCTGTCATCCACAATCCCATCCATTCATATGCAGTTGACTCAACACTTCGCAGTTCATTCACATTCAAAGAAATACATTCCAATTTCTACTCAATTAACCCCGGCATGCCACAGAGATCAGCTCTGGCGCCAACCCTATTCGTGGTTCATATTAATGATCTCTTATCTGTCACCTACAATTCCATCCATTCATATGCAGCTGACTCAACACTTCACATTCAAACACCCATTTACATTGTCTAATATATCTAACTCTCAACTCAGTACAGCCATCTCCATAAATCAACACTTATCTAAGATCAGTTAATGGGGACAAAACAACTTTGGCTCATTTAATGCTAGTAAAACCAAATACAGTATATACAATTTACTAATGGACATATACTGCCAGATTCGCATATTACCTTCAGTGTTACTAATATTCCCATCTCCAAATTCTCGGTGTTTCACTAAACAATGCCCTTAGCTGGACCTCTTATGTCAGATCATTTTCTACAACTGCCTCAAAGTAACTTGGATTATTGTATTGAGTCCATAACTTCTTCACTGATGAGCAGTTAGCCCTAATTTATGAGTCATGTGGGCTCTCAGCTTGACTATTGCTCACCCTTGTGGAATGGAGGTTGCACTAAAACAACTAGACAAAATTCAGAACAAAGCTGTTGGAATTATTAATAACCCTGCTATTATAAATACTGTAAACTACCTCCCTTACAAGTAAGAAGGAATGTTGCCTTCCTTGCATTATTTTACAGATATTTTTATGGCAAATGCTCAAACGAAGTTGTGTCCATTGTGCCACCTCTCCATGCCTTCCCTCGTGCTACACGGGGATCTGATAGCGATCATGACTGGAATGTCACACAGCCTTATTGCAGAACTTCTGCCTATCAGAATTCTTTCATTCCCCGAACTGCATCTCTCTGGAACTCACTTCCCCAGAGTTGTTTCCCCCAAACTTCCACCTACAGTTGTTCAAGTCCAACTGTTATAGATATTTTATGAATGGAGGATGCCAGTAATCTGGTGTATGGATTATTTTTTTATTAAATTTTTTCCTTCCTGTGTTGTGTTGTTTAAAAAAGGTAAGTTAATAATAATAATTAGGTTAGTTAATAATATAAAACAAATAAAATTGAAGTGTAACTGTTATTTCACAATATCGAAATTTTTAATGTTTGTTTAACGCTTAAACTCAGAAATGCACTGCAAAATCTTCTTGAATACATCCGTATTATCGTATCTTCGATCTATTGTGCTTGGTGCCCGTCCTCCCATTTTAATGTAAATTTCACCACTAATACAGTTTTCTAAGCTCAAATATATGTTTTACTTATTATTTGATATTATTAACTAACCTATTACTATTGAGTAACCTAATCAAACCTAACATACTGTAACTTTTTAAAAAATGTAATTTCTTCCAATAATACAGTATATTAAAATTTGGAATCAGCTTAAGAAACTAAAATAGTGACGAAGATTACGTAAAACTCGGAAAAGGTGCACCAAACACAAAAGATTCACTACTACTATTATTGCTACTACAAGCAGTCCTGTACCATCAGTAGTGGATCCCACTTCCAGGATCTCCAAAAGTAGACTGCGACAAATAATGAACAGGTAGAATCCTAAATGGTCACTGATGGGATAATACGAGGTGCTACCCAAAAGTTCCAGTAATTTGAACAGAGGGAGCCAACCATTTGCAGTTTGCCTTTTGCTGCTATGAGGAGTCAGCAGCACTCCTTGCGCGTCAGTGTGTCCGCGGCCGTGTCTGTGAGCGGATGTGTTGTTGAGCTGCACTAATTATCGTAATATGGTGTGTAGGTAGTTTGGCGGTTTTGCAATGGTGGACCTCACAGAACAAAGAACCTACATCAAGTATTGCTTCGAGATCAACAGAACGGCTGCAGAAACTCACCAGCTGCTTCAGCAAGCCTTTGGTGACAATACCATGTCCCAAAGCAGAACATTTTTCTGGTACAAGCGGTTCAAGGAAGGACGAACGTCCATCAAAAAATGTTGATCATTCTGGACGAACGTTAACAGCAACTCCAGAAAACATTGGAAATGTTCGTCAGGCATTCTTTGCAGATCATAAATGAACTATCTGTGATGTTTGTGATATCGTTGGACTGTTGTACGGGAGCGTGCAATGCATTTTGCCAGACGTGGTGGGCATGAGACGCATCGCTGCAAAATTTGTGCCAAGACTGATGAGTGACAAACAGAAGGCACATCGCATTGCAGTTTGCAGGGAGCTCAAGAATCGGATCAGAGATGACATCATGTTCATTTCCAAGGTCATAACTGGTGATGAAGCATGGATTTATGTTTATGACCCGGAGACAAAGCTGCAGTGTTCACAATGGAAGTCTCCCAATTCACTGAGGCCGAAAAAAGCACGCCAAGTTTGCAGCAATGTCAAGTCATTGTTGATCGTTTTCTTCGATATCCAAGGGACTGTTCACAAGAAATTAGTCCCACCCAGTCAAGCTGTCTGTGGAAAGTTTTACTGTGAAGTTTTGCAGTGTCTGAGGGAGAACATCTGCTGCAAACGTCCATAACAGTGGAAGAACAAGGACCGGGTCCTGCATCATGACAACATCCCCGCCCACACATCAGTTGTTGTCCGGAAGTTCCTGGCTTCCACTAACATGGTAGTCATTCCTCATTCACCCTATTTATCTGACCTTGCCCCCTGCGACTTTTTCCTGTCTCCCAAGCTGAAAGTACGACTGAAAGGGTGCCGCTTTGGCTCGATTGAGGAGATCCAGACAGAATCGCAGGAGGTGCATGGACTTGTGGAGAAAATGCTGAGACCACTGTATGCATGGCCAAGGGGACTACTTCGAAGGCGACAGTGAGAACTAAGAGGTAAGGTAACTTATTTTCCTACAGTATTAAAATTACTAGAACTTTTGGGCAACACCTCGTAGGAGCAAGTCGGACCAAAACATCACCGACCAGAACTATGTCTTTGGATTCCTTTTCACCAAACAGAGAAGACAGTAATGACAGGTACAGGTGAATGTTGATGAATAATGAAAGAAATGATACAAGAAGCAAAAGTTTCAAAGGAATCTATGGTACTATGAAAACTGATAATCAATTGGAAGCTGCATGCAGATATTTGGATGTCTTTATAGGGAGAGTTGATCCACATAATTCTGAGGATGCTATTAAGGAGTATTGTTGACAAGCGGAATTTTCTAATTAAGTTGTACTGAAAGGTTCTCAGTAATTATCATAGTTTGGTTCCGTGTCAGAGTTGCCAGTTAGCCTGCTTTTTGTGAGCGGAAGTATTTTGCCAAGTTATGCATTTAATTTTATGCTCTTTTTCACTAAAATGTTTTTTTTTTTATGTAATTATTTCTTAAATTATGTAATCTTATCTCAGTTGGTATGCTAAATAATTTATTGTGTTATGCAGTGTAAGAAAACTGGATATTCAGGATGTCTCCTTGTTAGTCACTGTTGCTTTTCCGAGAATGTGGTAGATCATTCTAGTATACAGGAAACCTCTATAAGGATGGGGAAGGGACTAGAGGAGTTTCAGTTCAGTTTAAGCTAGTTCAACGTCAGTTCAGTGTTAGTGTAGTTACCAAAGATTGTATAGCTTTGGAATTTGTGAAAACAGTGAAGTAAAGCTGGGAAGCATTAAATGTAATGATCTGGAAAACAAAGTCAACGAAATCAAGAAGCCAGTGTTTATTTAGAACACCTGAGCAGATCTCGTTGTTGCACACCAAAAGTCTGACCATAAGAAGGACAACTCACAGGGCAATTTCCTTCTTACTCGTATACTGAAATACTGCTGTTGGAGCCTGTGGCAGTTTGGGAGAGGGAAGTAACAGTGGTATCAGGAGTTTGGATCATTAGAAAAGTGCTGCAGTGAGTCAAGCCTTCGGGATGAAGGCAGATGTACAGACAAGAGGCCAAGTTAGGTAGGAGGAGGCATGTCTGGCAGCAATCATGAAGCTATTACGAGTACAGAATGAAGGTCAGAAAGAAATCAAAGAACAGTTGCATGCACGGAGTGAACAACTAAAGGCACAAAGTGAAGAATAATATGAAAGGCTTCAAGAGGCATTACAGGAGCAACAAAAGAAATTACAACTGTGGATGCAATGACAGCTAGATGCTTTCATTAGAGAAATGAAAGAAGAACAGCAACAATTTAAGGAGGAAGTAGATGCCAAGCTAAAACAGCAGAAGTATGAGGGAAGGAAAAATGTGATGGAGTGCAGACAACATGCAGACGACCAGTTGAAACATGTAGATGACCAGATGAAGCATGTAGACTGCCATTTCAACATAATTTGTGAGAGAACTGAGGCTGCAGAGAAGCACTGTGTTGCTGAGCCTGAGATTAGTGTACAAGGAGCATATGAAAAAAAGAAAAAAAAAAGACAGTGTAAGATGAACCTACATTTAATGGTAGAATTACAGGGTTGAATAAAAAAGAATGCAGGCGTTTTGAGTCCTGAGCTTTAATTATGATGTTCCAGTTTTTAGGCCTCAAACCAGTGAAGTGCATGACTGTAATGGGGGTCCAATTAAAAAGAAACAACAGGAACTTGATGCCAAAGTATCTTGGGAAGCATACCGTGCACAGAGTGACTTGATGATCAGAATGGTTGCGATGTTAGGCAGAAGGCAGTGCAGCTGGCTACTAGCCTCAAGGGTGCTGCAACGGAAATTCTGAGCCAGGCGTCAGTACAGAAGGGGAACAGGTTTCCGTCCTTAGCAAAAGTCCTGGAGCATGGATATGGGACCATGTACCAGGCTGAGGTTTACAGAGCAAGATTCTGGAGCCGTGTACAGGCTCGATGCATGCAAGGCATACCCTGGAGCAGCACTTAACCTGTTGGCTATTCGTCTGAGGGACCAGTTCATCGGTGCTCTTAATAGTGCACAGTTGAAAGTGCAAGTGAAGCATGCACAACCAAGAAGCATGCAAGAAGCACTAGCCAGGGCTCTAGAATTTGAGTCCTATGTCATGTCCAGTACGTCCACTTTTCAGGCAGGTAGTAGTGTGGGATTCAAGGCAAGAAAGGGACAGGTACATGAAATGGGAAAATTTGAAGGAAGTTGCTGGTATCGTGAAAAGCCAGGACATAGCAAAGTGGACTGCTACAAAGAGGGAACAGGAGAAGATCGGAGAAGGTTGCTAGTTCTGCAAGGATCCAGGACCCAAGAAGATGGATTGTTACAAATGGAAGAAGGAGCAAGAACAGAACAGTGCAAGGAAACCCATGATTCCAGCATATGGGTGCTAGACATGTGGTGAGGTGGGACACTTCATCTATGATGGTCCAAATGAGAAGGACGACAAGAGGAATGCTGGAGAAGACGAGAAGGATAAGAGTAAATTAGTAAAAGCTGGTGACAGGAGGCAACAACCAGCCAGTTTTTGCCAAGAAGCTCCACCACTGAGGAAATGGAAGAAAACCTTGATTGACAGTGTGTGAGAAGACAGAAGAACAGACAGCATGCAGTGTAGCACGAATGGGAATCTTAGCAAGAAATGTCGCCGTACTGTTGTGAAAGGCCAGAGTCAGCTGAAGAAGACCTGAAGAGGATGTAGATGGAGGATGGAGATTTACAACAGTGCTAGAGTGGCTGCAGTGGAGTACAGTGGAACCATCTTGGGAAGAGGTTTCCAGATTCAGTCCTGCAACTATGAGCTACTGGAGTCAGTGGGACCTTCTTTGTTTAAACAACAGACTATTGGAACATCAGTGGAAGACACCTGATGGCCTCAGCAGGTATTGGCAAGTGGTTGTTCCAAAGAAATTGAGGTCTGGGACCTTGGATGAGTCTCATAACAAGCTGCTAGTGAGCACCTGGGAGTGAAGGAAACTCTAAGCTGGCTGCGACAGAGGCTCTGCTGGACTGGCATGCCTTATGATGTTGAAGTGTGGTGTCAGGCCTGTGATGTCTGTTGTGCCAAGAAGGGACCCAAGAAACATGGTTGCACCCCCCTCCAGGTGTACCAAGTGGGTGCACCAGTGGAAAGAGTCAAGGTGTACATTGCTAGTCGTTTGCCACTCACTGAAAGAGGAAACTGGTATATATATATATGTGTTGCCATGAAGTACATAGTAAAGTGGTCAGAAGTCGATGACATCCCCAATCAAGAGGCTGAAACTGTTGCTCAGGTGGTGGCTGACCAGTTTTTGTGTCATTTTGGAATGCCACAAGAGCTACATTCAGCCCAGGACAGAAACTTCGAGCCTGCTGTGTTCCGTAAGTGCTGCAAGTTACTGGGGATCAAGAATATCAGGACGACTCCACTAACGCAACAGTCAGATGGGATGATGGAGACATTCAGCTGGACTTTGGGACAAGAACTGACCAAGTACTGCGTACAGGAACAGACAGAATGGGATCAGAAGTTACCTGCAAAGCTGAGGGCATGTCAATCTGCATCCCATGATTATACTGACTACACTCCTGCAAATTGATGCTGGGCCTCGAGTTATGTTTACCCATTGTCTTGTTGAACGGAAAACCACCTGGTGAAGAGCTGCCTACAGACACCTCCAGCTATGCGAAGCATCTTCAGGAGAGACTGGCTGAGGTACATCATCAAATTTGTGAAGCTCTAAACTTTTGAGGAAAAGTGCTGATGTGCAAGTATGATGCCAAGGCAAGTTAGGTGAGCTTCAAGGATGGTGACCAAGTTTGGTTATAAATTCCTCAGAGGAAGACAGGAGAATCACCGAAGCTGCAGAGCCATGGTACGGGCCTTACACTGTGTTGGACTGCTTACCAGACGTAACATACCGGATTCGGGGAGGCTAGGAATCTCGCCCAAAAGTGGTATATGTGAATCGTCTGTGGCAGTATCATGGGTCAGGACAGTACAGCTGGGATGTCTCCAAGGAATCATGCTCACCCACAGGCGAGGATGTTGAGGAGGACCATGGAGCTGAAGTACAAGAGAATGGAAACAGTTGCCTGAGGGAAGAAGTGAAACAGGAAGAGGACCAAGTCATTCCAAGAGGAGTGGACTGTGTGGAGGAACAAGGATATCTTTGGAAGCAGCATAAAAGACCTGATAAGCTGAAGGATGATTTTGAGTGTAATTAAATGTTTACTGTAGTTTGGATTAAGGATTATGTTTGTATACATGGTGTAAAGGACTAGGCAGAGGGAAGTGTCAAGAAACAGGATTTGCCAGTTAGGTAGTGCTGGAGTATTCCGAATGACTCATTTTTTTTTAGTTACATGTCAGAGTTGCCAATTAGCTTGCTATTTGTAAGCAGAGGTATTTTGTAAGCTATGCATTAAATTTTTTGCAGTTTTTCTCTATAATGCTTTATTGATGTGACTGTTAAATTATGTAATTTTATCTCAGCCTGTATGCCAAATGATTGAGAGAGTAACGTAGTGTAAGAAATTTCTGCATATTTTGGATGTCTCCGAGTTAGTAACTGTTGCTTTTCCAAGAATGTAGCAGATCATTCTAGTAGATAAGGATGGGGAAGGGATCAAAGGAGTTTCAGTTCAGTCTGAGTTTAGTTCAGTGTCAGTGCAGTTAATAAGTCTGTATAGCTCTGGTACATGTGAAAACAGTGAAGTTGGCAAGCATTAAGTGTAAGTAGTTGGAAAATAAATACAGCAATCTTTTTGAAGCTAGTGTTTATTAACAACGCCTGAGCTAATCTTGTTGCACACCGAAGGGCTGACAATAAGAAGTACAACTCACTGGGCAATGTCTTCCCTATACTGAACTACTGCTGTTGGTGAATGTGGCAGTGAGCTAGAGTGATGTAACAGTATATATATTGTTACGTCCCAGTCCCACACTGCCACTGGCTCCAACAGCAATAGTACAGCATAGGAAGGATGTTGCCCAGTGAGTTGTTCTTCCTCTGGTCAGCCTTTCGGTGTACAACACACAAGATCAGTTCAGCCATTGTAAATAAACACTGGCTTTCCAAAGTTCGCGATCTATATTCACCAAATAATTATACTTAATGCATGCCAACTACACCGCTGTTTTCACAAGTACTGGAGCTATACAATCTTCACAAATTACACTGTCACTGAGGTAACAATGATCTAAACTTAAACTGAATTAAATTAAACTGACTCCCTAAACTCTTCTACCTCCTTATAATAGCTTTTCCATTTACTAGAATAATCTACTACGTTCTCAGGAAAGCAACAGTTGCCAACTTGGTGACATCCATAGTATCCAGAGATTCCTTACACTGCATAACGCTGTAAATTATTTAGCATAAAAACTAACATAGAAAAACACAATTTAACAAACTATCACATAAATAAAACACTACAGAGAAAAAGGCCACAAAAAATAATGTATATCTTACAAAAGATCTCTGTTCACAAATAGCAGGCTAATTGGCAACTCTGAAATGTAACTGACCTACAAGACTTACTGAGAACCTTCTAGTACTTCCTGACTAGCAAATCCCTTTTCCCAAACAACTCTCTCCCAATCTCATCCCAACAAAACTACACAATGTATGCAAACACAATCCCTAATGCAAAATAAACATATAATTATACACAAAATAATACTTCAACTTATCGGGTCTTCTCCTATGCTGCTTCCGACGACGTCCCTGCTCCTCCACAGTCCATTCCTCCTGGAATAACTCGGTCCTCTTCCTGATTCAATTCTCCCCTCGCGGAACTGTCACCATCCTCTTTTACTTCAGATACGTGGTCCTCCTCACTGTCCTCAGCTGCGGGTGAGTGCGATTCCTCAGAGATGCCCCACCTGTACTGTCCTGGCTCATGGTACTGCCACAAACGATTCACGTGTACCAAATTCGGGTGAGATTTCCTGCCTCCCCGAATCCGGTACATTACATCTGATAGGCAGTCCAACACAGTGTAAGAATTGCTGCACGGGCTCTTCACCTTTGATGACTGTTCCTTCTTCCGCTGAGGATTGTACATCTAAACTTTGTTACCATCCTTGAAGCTCACCTCACATGCATTGACATTATACTTACACTTCATCACATCACCTTAAAACTTTAGAACTTCTTGCACTTTTTTATGTGACCGACTCTGGGCATAGGCTTCACAGCCTGCTTTCAAGACACAGTAGTCCTCCTACATACCACACACCTCTACATGTCACCACTTCGGCGCTAACACCCATCATCTATGCTGAATACGTGCTAAGGCTGTCTCATACAGGTCTGGTGTATTGGTATTATTAATGCGAGTATTTTTATGACATGTCAGCGGGTCTTCTGGTTGATCAGTAAAGTCTGATTTTATGAATTTGAAATCCTTAACCCACCATGTGCCAGTGCCATTTTAAAATGGTCTGACATAATTCTGCGGCCAGTGCCAATGCCGTTTTTAAATGGTTTAAAATAAAAAACTTCACTGTGACCGCATTTTTCAAGATTCGCTGGTAAAAATGGGCAGGCATTTAAGGTAACTATACCTCTACCATCCCCCAGGCTGTCAAGGCCATACACTCACTCGCTCCCCTCCTCATGCTCGATCTGCCTCACTCTGTCTGTGTGCCTCACCCAGTGCTGTACATAGTGAAGGCATTTTGTAAATATTTTCATGTAAGTGTAAGTTGTAAATATTTTCTTGTAAGTGTAAGGACTATATAATGAAGTCAAGTTGTAAATACCTTCTTGTAAGTGCCAGGACTGTACATAATGAAGTCAGGTTGTACGTATCTTCAAGTAAGTGTAAGATAATGCATTCACAGTGAGAAAGACACGCAAATTGTGATAGATGCTGAAGTAATAAGTAATCAGAAAAGTGTACTGAACATTGCTATACCTTCCCAGCATAAATACCTGAGTATACCTTACATAGAAAACGGCTTTCTCTCACGTACGTGGTGAGCGTGAGAGAGCGGCTAAGCCTGTACATGAGTATGCAGGACTCAATAAAACTCATTTCGGACCCTCGGTGAGCATTTTAATGGCGAGACTCGTTGTTTACACATCCAAATCTATCATTTTAGCCCCCCAAAAAAGGTCGAAAAATGGCCAGCACTGGGGTGACCCATAGCACTAAAAATAGTCAGCACGCGGTGGGTTAAAGAAAGCTCTGGTAGTGAAAAAGTTTAAAACCAAATGTCATACTGTATATTAAAGCTTTGCTGTTATTGCGCTACATAGATCATCATTTTCTAATACTAAGCAAATTTGTTTTGGGAAATCCCTGTAGTTAACAGGTAGAAAAAAAAAAAAAAAGGCTAATAACCTTTACAGTACTGTCAACCATTTTGGCTTTTATAGCTAAGTTAACAGCAGACGATTTTTTCCTCGAGGGTTTAAAAAAATGATCTTGATTAAGCCTTCACTCTGGGAAACAACCCATCTATCTTACTCAGGCTAACGTCAGATTGTTTTACTCCCCCATAAAAAACTTCATGAAATTTGAGGGATAATTCTTGTGCTACCACTTTTGTTTTTACTCATGCTAGCGCCAGATGATTTAGCTCAGCTGGGAAAATATCCTGCCGGCAGCAAGTTTGAATACAGCAACACCTCTTCCCTTCCCAACTCAGGCCCATTCTAACTCAACAGCACTCCTTCATCCCGTCCCAATCCACCTTCCCTTATCCACTTCTCAGTCTCATCACCCCATCCTTTTCCTTGCACACTTTTCCATCTGTTGACTCAACCATTTGCATCCATTGACGAAATTTTTAGTATATTCTTGATATTTTTTAGGCGGTTTTATTCAATAACCGACGGGCTGCTTGTACTGAAGGGGTCAACGAAGGCAGTCTAACCCTTATAGTTCAAAAAGTCTCACCTGAGCTTAACCAACTCGCCTGAAGGTAGCAAGAATAACAAGAATCGGTGTCAAGGCACAACATACCCGTACTTGGCAGTCATTTTAGTCCTGATGTATAAATCCACCATGATATCTAGTCAAAGATGTCATATATCAAATTTGGAGTAACTCGGGTGAAAATTGACGATTTTATGCCCATTTGAAATTTTAGCCCCGACTCAACCCACCTGACACTGACCCTCCTACCGCTAACTGAGGGTGACCCCTCTGATGTAATGAGGCATGTTATAGGATGGAGATTTGAAAGATGCACTTTGAGGTTTTGGTTTCATGTCGATATGACAAATTTGAAAGGAGTTAAGTCAAAAAAACGATTTCTACCCGTTCCCTTTTATTTTTATTTTTTTTTTTTACAATTTTTGGATCTACAGCATGGGCCTTGACCCAGTTTCGCCCAGAATTTAATTAGTTGATCAGAAGATCATAGCCCATCATCCCTGTAAATTTAGTAAAAATTGCATTAGTAGTTTTCACAAAAAGTTGTTAACAGAAAGACAAACTGAGTGACAAACCAAGTGAAAACAATACCCGTCCCCGAGTCCCTCTAGGACCGGGACGGGTAATAAAGCAAAATGCATCATCGTAATGAAGGAGATAGGTTCATTATACCATCCCATGTACTCCACAGCTTTGTCATTCTGATTCAACTGCAGTACTTCAGTCCATCACAACTCACCTTCCCCCTTCTTGTATCTCGGTATTGGTCTACCTCTCCTCCTCCCACATAAGACCTTGTCTTCTGGTCATCAAAATTCTTACATGAATTAACATCAAACATTCATTCCATTCCAGCCCAGCTCCCCAAGCCTTGCATCTTGTCATCAGTCCATCACTTCTTCTCGTTTAAGCTTCTTCTCTACTGTAGTCTTCCCCACTTCATTGTTTATAGGCAGGTTTCAAGTTTCAGGTAGTTGGGAATCGCTATTTTGATTGATCGTCAGCTGGATGTCCTCTCTATATGACAGATACTTTATGAACAATAAAAGGAAAAGCATCTGGGACCCTAATGCTAAACCTCGCCAGGATATGGTGCTGGTCAAGTTACAAGCGCACCCCCACCTCGGGAGGCCGGGAGTCGATGCTCCCTCTGGGGGGTTGGGGGGTCCCCCGGGGGGTGGGGCGCCCCCGTGGGGGACCGGGAAACGACGTCCCATCTGGGAAGGAGCCGAGGGGTGGGGTCTTCCCTGGGGGCAGGTGGGTGGCACTTTTCCCTTAATCCCCCTGGGGCCGGCGCCCTTCCTGGGGGAGGGCGGGGGCGGCGTCCCCCCCTGGGGAGCCAAGGGGAGGTGCCCCACGATCCCTCCCTGAGGGGTGCCGCCTCTTAACCTCTCTGGGGGGTTGCCCCCGGTGGAGGGAGGGAATGGCGCCCCCCCAGGGGCCGAGGGGGGCGCCATCCCCTGGGGGGCTGGAGTCATTGCTCCCTCAGAGAGGAGCGGGGCCACCTGGGGGAACCAGATGTTGGCGCCCCGGGGGGGCCGGGAGGTGCCACCTCCATGGGAAGCCCACGAGCAGCGCCACCCCCAAGAGGGAACAGAATTTTTTGGCAATATTTTGATACCTTGAAGGTTTCATGTTGTTAGGTCAAGCCGTTCATGAGATATAATGGTGCTAGAGGCAGATGATAAAAACTAATTGACCTTTGGCAGCCATTTTGTTGACCTTGACCCCAATTGCCAATTTTCGAATTCGTCCAAGATTTTTGCCATATCTCGATACCCTGAGGGTTTCATGTTGACAGCTCAAGCCATTCAAGAGATATAATGGGAACACACACACACACACACACACACACACACACACACACACACACACACACACATGCACATGCACACACACACACACACACACACACACACACACACACACACACACACACACAGTGACACGGTTAAAACCAAGGCGGCCGATAATAAGTCTAGACTTAAGATATTGTGAGATACCTGGGCCCTCCTGTCAATGAGGACCTAGGGGAAAGTGGGAGTACATCCATTTAGCCACTGTACACCCACGCTCCAATGTTTCTGTACCCCCCTCAATGGAAGCAAGTGGAAGTCAAGGTTAGAGAGAGGGCAGGTGAACGGACAACCATGAGTGGTAGTGTGGTACTGAGATAAGAGGCGAATGGTGAGAAACTTAATGAAACTGGATTCGAAACATTTCCATGCTATTCGCCCGCAAACATTATGCGTTCATAACATACACAGCGTATAACATAGACTACTATGTTATAATGGAGTCCTGAGAAACTGGTCCAGACACAACACATCTGTTTTATATCCCCATCAAACAATACACCAAACCCTTTGTATATATGCTGAGACTATCATTATCATTGTAGTGATAATTACAGAATTTGCTATTCCTGGAGTGGTAAATGGGGGCGCCCATCATCCACCCACTTAATGTGATGGTACTCTGTTTTTAGGGTAGCTCTACACTGAGTGGCAAGCTAAATGATATCCTGAAAAGCAGTAAAGCATTTACAACATTGGGTGGTAACCATATAACCAACCAACACGTGTTCCCTACGTGACAAGTGGGTTGGCGGAGGGTTAGTGCCCCTTCCCGGAAAACAACTAACTAAAAATATGAACAAGAAGCCGCAGACCAGGACTGACCAAAAGATGACGACTAAGGACCGAACAAAGGACATGGTACAGATAGCTACATGGAATGTGAGGGGTGCAGTGTTGAGGTAAAAGAACGAGAAATTGTTCAGGTGCTTGAAGGTGCGAAAGTGGATGTATGTGGATTACCTGAAACTAAATGGGTAGACGAGAGTGTAAGAGAATGGGAGTATGGATGGCTTAAATGTGCGGGAGTAGGTAAGAATAAGAATGTAAAAGAAGTAGTGTGTATTGTTGTCAGTAACAGATGAAGGGGAATATAAGAAAGTATGGATTGGTTGGCTCTAGGACTGCGTGGGTAAGATTGAAAGTTGGACTACAAATGTGGGTGACTGTGTGAGTGTATGTGCCAACACAAGATCGTGAAACAGAGTGAGAGAAGAGTTCAGGACAAATATGGAAGAGTGCATGGAAACGTTTGAAAGGAATGAGAGAGTTTTTGATTGGAGATATGAATGGAAAAGTAGGGAATGTGAAGGTGGATGGAGTAGTTGGTGAGTGGGGTGTGCCTGCAGAGATGCATGAGAATGGCAGTCCTTTAGTGGACATTTGTGCTGGGAGGGAGTTGGTGATAGTCAATACCCTCTCCAGGCACAAAATGATTCATAGGTATAAGTGGCGAGTGATGAGAAGGGTGGGTGGTGAACTGAAAGAACAGAAGGCAATGATTGATTATGCGTGTGTGGATAACAGGATAAGAAGGTGTGTAATGGATGCAAGAGTATATAGAGGTTGGGGGAGTGGACTTTCTGACCACCACTTGGTTGTGGTCAGAATCAAGGTCCAAATGAAATGGAGAAACAGAAGAATGGAAGGACAAGAGGAAGTAGTTCATACAAGGCGAATGGAAAGGTTACAAGAGGATGTAACAAAGGGAGAATATATGAGGGAAGTAGAGACGCGATTGGGTAATTATGGATTGGAACAGATGGGGGACGTGGAAGGTGTGTGCAAGATATTCACAGAAGAAATCTGTGCAGCACGTGATGTGGTGTGTGGGGTGAAGAGAAGACGAAAGAGGGTGCGAGGAACAGCATGGTGGAATGAAGATGTGAGAGAGGCTGTGACAGAGAAGCAGAAAGCATATAGTAAGTGTATGATAAACAGGGGCATGGAAGAAGTTGAGAGATGGAAGAGACAGTTATGTGTAGAGAGGAAAAGAGAAGTGAATAGATTATTATGAGAGAGTAAGAAGAGAGTGGATGAGGAATTTGGAAGAAATTTGAGTGTAAAGTGGAGGGAATGGAAGAAAATGTTCTGGAGAGAGGTAAAGAGAGTTAGACAAGGTGCCAAAGAAGTTAGTTGGACAGTGAAAGATAAAAATGGTAGATTACTAGTGGAGAGGGGAGAGAAAGTGAAGAGAATAATTTAGGGAATTGTTGAACTTAGAGAATAAAAGTAATGCGAGTGTAAGTGGCTGGGGAACGGCTGGGAGACGGAGGGATGAGAGAAGAGAGGAAAAAATCGGTAGGATGGAAGTTGTGGATGCAATGAAGAAAGTTAAAATAGAGAAAGCCCCGGGAATTGATAGAGTGTGTGGTGAAATTCTGCAGCATGGGGGAGAGATAATAATAGAATGGATGTGGAAGATATGCAGATTAGCCTGGGAGGAAGGTAGAGTCCCGGAGGATTGGAATCAGATATACAGTATTAAATTACTCCCTTGTACAAAGGAAAAGGAGGAAAAATAAGTGTGTGGTAATCATAGGGGCATTTGTCTTCTTAGTGTAATAGGAAAATAATATGGTAGGATACTTATTGACAGAGTTAGGGAAATAACAGAGAAATTAGTTGGAGAAGAACAGGGAGGTTTTAGGAAGAGAAGAGGTTGTGCAGATCAGATATTCATTCTTAGATACATAAGGGAAAAGTTTCTAGAGAAGAGATAGAAGTTGTATGCGGCCTTCATGGATTTGGAGAAAGCATATTACAGGGTGGATTTATAAATGTTGTGGAAAGTATTAAGAATACATGGAGTAGATGGGAAGTTGTTGCATGCTGTGAAGAGTATGTATGAGGGTGCAAAGGCTGCAGTGCGTGTGGATAGTGAACTGAATGAATTTTTCTATTTGAAGGTTTGATTGAAACAGGGATGTGTCGTGTCTCCATGGTTGTTCAATCTGTATATTGATGGAATTATGAAAGAGATACAAGGTAGGGCACCGGATGTTGAAGCAGCCCTAATGAGACAGGGCAGTGTTTCAGTGTTTGGAAAATCCCTGTACTATTGCTTGTAGATGATACTGTGTTGTTAAGTGAAGACGAAGGGGAGCTGCAAGGCCTGGTGGATGAGTTTGGGAGAGTGTGTAAGAAACGAAATCTACAGGTGAACATAGGGAAGAGTAAAGTTATGGTCTTCAAAGAAAAGAAGTCAGTGAATGTACAGTGAGGATGGATGAGGAGGAAATGGAAAATGTGAGTGAGTTTAAGTACTTGGGTAGTGTGATGAGTAAGGATGGAAGTTTGGAGGGTGAAGTGCTTGAAAGGGTACAACAAGGAAGAAAAGTTGCTGGTTCCTTGAAGGCAGTGGTAGAAACAGGGAAGTGAGCATGGAAGTGAAAACGTTATTACATGACAGTATTGTGATACCAACTCTAGCCTATGGAAGTGAAGCTTGAACCTTGTTGTAGGGACAGATGTCAAGAGTGAGAGCAATGGAAATGAGTAATTTGAGAGAAGCATGTGGAGTGACATGGAGAGACAGACTGACAAATGAGGAAGTGAAGGAGCGTTGTGGTGTGATGTAGATGTGATAGGAGGTGTTGGGAGAAACACACTCAGGTGGTTTGGCCATGAGGAGAGGATGGAGAGTGACAGACTGAAGAGAAGAGTGGATGTGAGTTATGTGGAGGGGAGGGGAGGGAGGAGGAGACCAAGGATGACGTGGAGGGATGGAGTGGAGAGGTATATGAGAGAGGGGGTGTGTGAGGTGGGAGCAGGGCAGTGAAATGGTGGGGGACAGGGCGACATGGAGGTGATTTGTTTGTGGCCACCTCTTACGGATTAAGGCGTCTGGCAATAGATAGATAGATAGATAGTTATTCACGGATTGTCAATAGTTATAATATATAATGATTGTGCATTTAATACTAATTCCCACAGTAGCTGTGCGAATGGTTGTAAGTACCATATTAAAATTACAAACAACGTTAGCACAAAACTGCTGAATCTGTTACTACCATTATTGACACTGCCACTACTAACCCCCCCTTTGCCCACTGACTGTGTCAAGTTTCCCTCACAAGACTACTACTGCTGCTCCTACTACTAATCCACTATAAATCTGTATAATAATACATATGATTGTCCTTATGTTTGTATCTGCTAACCACATTACCTCTGTCCCACTTACCCGCTACCACAGTTGCACCTCCCTCTCTCGCACCCACCATCGACCCTACTCCTCCCCCACTCCGACACCTTCTTACCCCACACCTAATCCCCGGGCCACCAGGCCTGTTGTCCACGCATTTACCGGTGAACATACGTGGTATGCATTAATAATTATAATTATAATAATAACAACAATAACATAGATGTGTAGTGTTCCTAACATTACTTATAAAAACTGCAGACCCAAACGTGCCTGTATTACGGAGCACTGATATATTAACTACAGAACCGACCGCAGACCGTTCTTATCATTACCACTGGACCTTCGCTGTAGCATTTCACCATGGTAATATAACCCACTGCAGTCCTTTTTGGGATCACTACAGCTCTTGGGGAAAATATCATACTGCAGGACATGCGTACAACCCACTATTATACACCTGTGACGTTTCACTGACATCCATCAAATAACCTAGGTGGAGTTAGTGGACAAACAAACAAACGACTGGACATAAACAGAGGCCGAATGTCTCGCATCGGTATATGACGACCTGACAAAACTGTTGCCATCCTCCTTTGCAGGTGTTATATTTATAATAATAATAATAATAATAATAACAATAATAACAATAATCACATGAGTTATTTGAGAGGAGCATGTGGAGTCACACGGAGAGACAGACAGACAAATGAGGAAGTGACAGAGCATTAAGGTTGGGATGTGGATGTGGATGTGATAGGAAGCGTTAGGAGAAACACTCTGAGGTGGTTTGGCCATGTGGAGAGGATGGAGAGCGAGAGACTGACGAGGAGAGTGTATGTGAGTAAGGTGGAAGGGGGGAGAGGGAAGGGGATGCCAAGGGTGAGACGGAGGGATGGAGTGGAAGGTATATGAGAAAGGGGAGTGTGAGGTGGGAGCAGGGCAGTGAAATGGTCGGGGACAGGACGACATGGAGGCTACTTGTTTGTGGCCACCCCTTATGGGATTAGGGCCTCTGGCAAGAGACAGATAGAAGACATGTTATTAGGCACGATACACAGGAAGACAAACACTGAAACAGCATGCGTTGACGCAATGCAGTATCTGTTTGCCACGACAGGAGGTTGGGTTGCTGTCAAATATTATTTTACCATAACCCTACCATTACAGCATATTATAGTGTACTGTTTGGTTTCATATGTCAGTGCTGTGTTCACGTGTTTTATCAAGTGAGATTATGGTGTTTGTCCTCCTCTGTATAATGCCTACTACTACTGCTACTATTATTATTATTATTATTATTATTATTATTATTATTATTGCTATAACTATGGTAACACCTGCAAAGCAGGATGGTAACAGTTTTGTCAGGTCGTCATATACCGATGCGAGACATTCGGCCTCTGTTTATGTCCAGTCGTTTTTGTTTGTCCACTAACTCCATCTAGGCTATATGATGGATGTCAGTGAAACGTCACAGGTGTATTTTACTGGGCTGTAGGCATGTCGTGCAGTATATTTTTCCCAAACAGCTGTAGTGATCCCACAAATGACTACAGTGGGTTGCATTACCATGGTGAAGTGCTATATGGAAGGTCCAGTGGTAATAAGAACGGCTTGTGGTCGGTTCTTTGGTTAATATATCGGTGCTCCGTAATATAGGTACGTTTGGGTCTGCAGTTATTATATGTATTTTTTTTTTTTAAGAGACAACGAATGCAGGAATGAAAAACAATGGGGAAAAAAAAGTCCATGTGCCTAAAGGCATCCTCAATTCATAAAATATTTATAACTGGATTTAAAATAATAAAAGTGGATTAAATGACTGTGAGAAGCAACTCCCAAGAAGTGAATTCCATAGAGTAGTAGTTTTAGATTAAAATGAATTTTGATAAGCAGAGGTTCTGCATTACGGGGGAGAGTGTGTGAGTTCATGAGAGCTCCCAGCTGCCCAAGTATTTCAGGAGAAAATGTGAAAAGAATGCACAGTTGAAGCAAGTTCGTCAGAGCACTTACGGTAAAAATATCAGTAAAATAATACTAAAGAAGCAACATCTTTGCGTACTGATAATGGAGGAAGGTCCTGCGTAATGGCAAGATTATTGATTAATCTAAAGGTTTCATTTTGAATTTTGTCCAACTGCCTCAGTGCAACTGCTCCACATCCACTCCACAGTGGCGAACAGTAGTCGATCTGAGAACGCATATATTGTGGTCAACTGCTCGTCAGTGAAGAATTCACGAACTCTGTACAGAAGACCCAAATATTTTAGAAGTATTTTTGGCAACGGATTTAACATAAGTTGTCCAGCTTAGGTTGGTGTTTAGTGTGACATCTACGATATCAACTGTAGTGGATATGGGAATATTGACATTTTAGAAAGGTGTTGGTTCAGAGAAACTGCTGTGTTTATTTGGGAATTCATAATATAAGGTTGCGTAAAGGAAGTCCTAAATGTGAAAAAACTATGAAGTGTCGAGTCGTCAGCATAAGAGTGTATTGGGTTGTGAGCGACAGATAGGTCATTTATATGAATGAACATTTATGGAACGAAATTGGGAATAAATTTCGTCTACCATGACCCGCATATTTCTATTATAAAGGCAAGAAGAAATTAGAAGAACAAGTGATGCAAGGCCATGGTGTGACATCTTATACAATATGGCCCGATGGTCTGTCAAATGCTTTTGATATATCAAGTGCTATTGTGTGTGTTTCATCTACTGTGTTGTTAATCTGATGGGTAAGAAGGCAGAGAATGTCTGCTGTTGAACGTTCTCGTCTAAATTCCGACCATTGATTAAATTTATTAATTTCTAGGTGCTTGACTATGTGTTTGTTTATTAGTGTCACAAAAACTTCACCAAGAACGGAAGTCACAGCGACTGGTCTATAAATTGACGGATCAGAAGTGACCCCCTTTTTAGGAACAGGAGGGCTATTTACTTCTTTCCAAGAGGCTGGAAAACTTGAGGTACAGATGCATAAGCGGAAATATTTTGCCAATACTGGAGCCAACACTGGGGAGCAATATTTCAGTACTACTGAAGGAATTCCATCTGGACCAGTAGCTTTGTCTACTGAGAGATTCTGTAATACAGCTTGTATGTATCTGGTGTGAATATTGAAAGGGGGTTTTTAAGGGGAATTAAAATAGAGTGGAGGCGGTGGCTCAATCGGTAGAGAGGTGGCCTGCAGTCTTAAAGGACCCAGGTTCGAATCCCGGCTGGGGCAGGGAACAGTTTAAGGATTTGAATTTCATTAAATCAGGCTTTACTGATCTACCAGAAGACCCGCCGACATGTCGTAAAAATACCCCCGCTAATACCAATATACCAGTCCTGTATGAGACAGCCCTAGCATGTATTCAATATGGACGGTGGGTGTTAGCGCCGAAGTGGTGACATGTAGAGGTGTATGGTTTGTAGGAGGACTGCTGGGCCTTGATAGCAGGCTGTGAAGCCTATGCCCAGAGTCGGACACATAAAAAAAAAAAAAAAAAAAAAAAGAGGGATATTGTGATTTTCTGTATTTAGGGTTGAGTTAGTTGAAAAAATATCAACATGAAGGTTGGCTTTTCCACGTGGAATGGAAAAGGTGGTAGTGCAGTTAGATTTGAATAATTAAGGGTAGACCAGAATATTTGGTTATCATTTGGGTCGTTTAGTAGTTTGTTAGCTTGTCTATGAAGAAAGTTTGATTTGGAAAGATTGATGATAGTTTTGGCATGGTTTCTGATATTTCTATAATAGTTAAAGGCTTCTTTAGTTTTGGTCCTTGTATAAGTGTTATAGGCTATTGTTTTATGTTTTGTTACTCTAGCAGAAATGTGGTCAAACCATTTAGGTGAATTACATTTATTTCTGTAACTATGATGGGGAATGAATGTTTCCATGCCGACTTTAATGAAATCCTGAATGTGGCCCAATGTGGAGTTTGCATCTTGAGAGAAAAATGAAGTCCAAGGAACATCCATAAAAAAAAAAAAAATTTGGAGACCCTCCCAGTCTGCCATGTCATAGTGCCATTTAGTCACCACGACAGGTTCAGAGCAGCAGGGTGTGGCAGGTGTTGAACTGGTGGCTTGTATCAGACAATGGTCAGAGGAACGCTACACATCTATGTTGTTGTTATAAATATAATTATTATTATCGCCCCTCATTGGAAGGCAGAGCAATAATATTTTTGCCTGCATCTGTGTGTGTGTGTGTGTGTGTGTGTGTGTGTGTGTGTGTGTGTGTGTGTGTGTGTGTGTGTGTGTGTGTGTGTGTGTGTGTGTGTGTGTGTGTGTGTGTGTGTGTTCCCCTTATATCTCATGAAAGACTTCAGCTTTCAACATGAAACCTTCAGGGTATCAAAATATGGCCAAAATCTAGGACGAGCTCGAAAATGGGCACTCGGTGTCAAGATCAAGGTCACCGAAATGGCTACCAAAGGTAAACTAGTTTTTATCGCCCACCTTTAGCACCATTATATCTGATGAACGGCTTGAGCTATCAATATGAAACCTTCAGGATATCAAGATATGGCCTAAATCTTGGACTTGGCTAACTGTAAATTTTGGCAGGCGATTAGCATTGGGCTCCCAAACGCCTTTCTTCCATTACTAATGCATAAGACGTATATTCACTGTTAAAGGGTGGACGACAGGCCTGGTGGCCTAGGGATTAGGTGAGGGGTAGTGTGGTGTCGGAATGGGGAAGGAGTAGGGTCGATGATGGGTGGGAGAGTGGGGTGCAACTGGGGTAGCGGTGGGGGGTAAGTGATGAGTTGTCGACGGTGGGACAGGGAAAATGTGGTTAACAGATACACAGACAAAAGGACAATCATATATATTATTATACAGATGTATAGTGGATTAGTAGTAGGAGTAGCAGTAGCAGTATTGTGAAGGAAATTAGACACAGTCAATGGAAAAAGGGAGATTTGTAGTGGCAGTGCCAATAATGGTAATAACAGATTCAGCAGTCTTGTGCTAATCTTGTTTGTGTGGGAGTGATGATGTGATGAATAATGTAATATAGTAGGGGTTATAGGACCGGATGACCAGAAACGCCCTAAGGAATATGATGGCTCAGAGTAAGATACGGGGAAGTAAGAGTAATAGAAGAGGCAGAGACTGAAAGAAAATAATGCATGTATGAGGTGAAGCAACGGTTAAGGCCTGGATAACGAGGGGGAGCAGGACACCACAGCTGTATCTTCGTTGTCTCATAATATTCTGTGTTGTTTATTTCTAATTTCATCTGGTTATAGTTGCTTATTGGTGAATGCTCTCCGCTGCCCATCACAATGTGATTTATCCGTCCACATAAAATAATTTTAATATTTATATCCAGCAGCACAGCTACTGTGGCAATGAGTATTAAGTGCACAGTCATTCTATATTATGTCAATAGACAATCCAGGAATAACAAATTCACAAAAAATTTCACTGCAGTGATAATGAACAGTAACAGCATATATACAACGGGATCGGTGTTTTGTTTGATGAGGATCCGAAACAGATGGGTCGTGTCCGGACCAGTTTTACAGGACTCCATGATAACAAAATAATCTATGTTATAATATACGCTGTGCATGTTACGAACACATAATGTTTTGAAGGTGAATGGCGTGGACATGTTCCGAATCCAATTTCATTAAGCTGCTCACCATTTGCCTCGTAGCTTAGTACCAAACTACCACTCACGGTTGTCCGTTCGCCTGCTCTCTTTTTACCCCTGACTTCCACTTCCTTCCACTGAGGGGGGGAGGGGTACAGAAACTTTGGTGCGTGGGTGTACACCTGTGGAAGGTAATCAACAGCTAGATGAACAGCTGTTCGAACACCTGTGAAATGCGAGTTCTGAACTATGATATCAATCCACTTTCAACTTGAGGAATTACGAAACTCTTACATGATGTTCCGAAAAGTTTTTAGGGCACCGAAAATTTCTTCACTATGTTTCGAAAGTCAGAATTCACCTCCACATTATTTATCGTAATTAAGTGAACCCATATTAATGTCGGCAGCTGTACATATGAAGTATACAGTTTTTGCAGCACTCGCGGCCTTTCCTCTAACTTTCTGTTGGGCACCACCTCTCCTCCTCTAAACCTCATCATCTCTTCTTAACAGAGACTCAGTTGTCTGAGGCAACTGACAGTAAACCCTTTTCAGTATCCTCCTAGTTTCTCTAAACTAATTTCAAACCCAAAGGTGTCTGTTGTGTATATGTACGCAACGACTTACCTTGCTCTCATGTTCCTGATCTTCATTCTTCTGAATTCTCTACTCTCTGGCTTCGGCTTCCCTGTCCTCTGACTAAGTATATCTGTGCGGTTTACTTATCCCCTGATTCTACTGACTATCAAAAATTCTTTGACTATCTTCAACGATGGAACACATTCTATCCTTTTCTCCTTTCTCTGAAATCTCCATCGTAGGAGATTTCAATGTTCATCACCATATTTTGCTCTCCTCTCCTTTCACTGATCCACCTGTTGAACAAGCCTACATCTTTTCTATCCTTAATAACCTAGAGCAGCTTGTACAGCACCCTACCAATATCCCTGACCGCCTTGGAGACAGCTCCAACATACTTGACCTCTTCCTTAAAACTAATCCTTCTTCTTACAATGTTAATCTTTCCTCTCCGTTGGGCTCCTCCGGTCACAACCTTATTATCTTAGCCTGTCCTATCGCTGCAATACGGCCTGTGGACCTTGCAAAGAAACGTCGACTGTGGTACTTTGGTCCTGCAGATTGCAAGGCCTTCAGGCAGTACTTTGATTTTCCCTGGAATGATTATTGCTTCAATGGCAGGGAGCCATCTGAGTGTGCCTTGTGCATTACGGAGGTTATTCCTTAGGCCTGGAAGCATACATTCCCTTCTCGTATCCTCTGACTAATGCAAGAAAGCCTTGGTTTAATCACGCTTGTTCTAATGCTGTCCACAACAAGGAGAGGGCCTATAAGAGGTACCAAAGCCAACCCACCTCTGAATCATAGCTTTATTATGTCTCTGCATGAAATCGTGCTAAGTTTGTTCTTCGCTCTGCTAAAAATAATTTCTATCTTCTATCTATTGCCAGACGCCTTAATCCGATACGGGATGGCCACAAACAAATCGTCTCCTCGTTGCCCTGTCCCCCGCCATTTCACTGCCTTGCTCCCAATTCACACACCTCTCTCTCATATACCTCTCCACTCCATCCCTCCGTCTCATCCTTGGCCTTCTCCTGCCTCTCTCCCCCTCCACCTCATTCACATACACTCTCCTCGTCAGTCTCTCACTCTCCATCCTCTCCACATGGCCAAACCACCTCAGTGTGTTTCTCCTAACACTTCTTATCACATGCACATCCACACCACAACGCTCCTTCACATCCTTATTTGTTAATCTGTCCCTCCATGTGACTCCACAGGCTCCTCTCAAATAACAAATTTCCACTGCTCTCACTCTTGACTTGTGTCCCTCTAACAACGTCCACGTTTCACATGCGTAAGTTAGAGTTGGTATCACAATACTGTCATGTAGCACACGCCATGCTCACTTCCCTGTTTCTTATCTCTGCCTTCAAGGAACCAGCAACCTTTCTCACTTGTTGTAATCTTTCAAGCACATCACCAACCAAACTTCCACCCTTACTCATCACACTACCCAAATACTTAAACGAATTCTCATTTTCCATTTCCTCCTCATCCAACCTCACTGTTCATTTACTGACTTCACCTCACTCGGAGACCATAACTTTACTCTTCCCTACATTCACCTTTAGAGTCCGTTTCCTACACACTCTCCCAAACCCTCACCAAGCTTTGCAGCTCCCCTTCATCTTCACTTAACAACATAGTATCATCTGCAAACAACAGTACAAGGAGTTTCCAAACACTGCCTTCTCTCATTAGGGTCACTCCAACATCCACTGCCCTAATTTTTATGTCTTATAATCCCATCCATTTACAGATTGAACAACCATGGAGACATGACACATCCCAGTTTCAACCCAACCTTCAAATGGAAAAATTCACTCAGTTCACTGTCCACACCCACTGCAGCTTCAGCACCCTCATACATACTCTTCACATGATTCAGTAACTTCCCATCAACTCCATAAATTCTTAATAATTTCTACAATCCTTGTCTGTCCACCCTGTCATATGCTTTCTCCAAATCCATGAAGGCTGCAATACAACTTCTTTCCCTTCTCTAGAAACTTTTCCACTAAAGATCTAAGAATGAATATCTGATCTACACAACCTCTTCCTTTCCTAATGCCTCCGTGTTCTCCTCCAACTAATTTCTCTATTACCCTAACTCTGTCAATAAGTATCCTACCATATACTTTGCTTATTACACTAAGAAGACAAATCCCCCTATGATTACCACACACTGCTTTTTCCCCCTTTCCCTTTGTACAAGGGAATAATTATACCTGACTTCCAATCCTCCAGGACTCTACCTTCTTCCCAGGCCAATCTGCACATCTTCCACATCCATTCTACTACTATCTCTCCCCCATGTTTCAGCATTTCACTCCACACCCCATCAATTACTGGAGCTTTCCCCATTCTGACTTTCTTCATTGCTTCCACAACTTCCATCCTACTGATTTCTTCCTCCCTTCTCACCTCCCTCCTTCTCCCAGCCATTCCCCAGCCACTTATACTCGTATTACTTTCACTGTCTATGTTCAACAATTTCTTGAAGTGTTCTGTCCATCTGCTCACTTTTTCTCCCTTCTTCACTAGTAATCTACATTTTTATCTTTCATTCCCCTTACTAACTTCATTGTCACCCTGTCTGAGTCACTTTACCTCTTTCCAGAATATTTTCTTACATTCCCTCCACTTGACACTCAAATTCCTTCCAAATTCCTCATCCACTCTCTTCTTACTATCCCATACTAATCTTTTCACCTCTCTCATCCTTTCTGCATATAACTCTCTCTTCCGTGTCTCAACTTCTTCCACGCCCCTATTTCTCATCTATTCATTATGTTTCATCTGTACTTAATACTCTCAACTCTCCAACTCGAATTCTTTCTGCTCCTTCTGGCACCTTGCCAAAAACCTTTCTAACAACTTTACCTCATCATCCTCCCCTCCTCTATTCTACTCTGATGGTTCTGTTGCCATTTCTTCTACTGATAAAGCGGATTACTTAGCTCAGACTTCCTCCTCCAGTTCCACCTTAGACGATTCCGGTGCTGTTCCTCCATCACTTCCCCCCTCTGACTTCCTCATGGCTGACATTAAAATTTCTTCAGCTGATGTATTTTCTGCCATCATTGGCCTCAATACTAACAAGGCATATGGGACTCATGGAGTCCCTCTTGTTGTCCTCAAGAACTGTGCTTCTGTGCTTACACCCTGCCTAGGTAAGCTCTTTCGCCTTTGTTTTTCAGCTTGTATCTTTCCTTCTTGCTGGAAGTTTGCCCTCATTCAGCCACTCCCAAGGAAAGGTGACCATTCCCAACCCTCTAACTATTGTCTAATTCCTTTAACATCCTGTTTCTCAAAAGGTTTCGAGTAAATTCTTAACAGAAAATTTTAAGGCATCTTTCCTATCACAACCTTCTTTCCGATCGTCAGTGTGGGTTCCGTCAGGGATGCTCCACTGGCGATCTTCTCACCTACCTTTCAGACTCCTGGTCATCCTCCTTTCGGGACTTTGGCGAAAGCTTTGCCATTGCACTTGACATCTCAAAGGCTTTCGATCGAGTCTGGCATAAATCTTTAATTTCGAAACTGCCCTATTACGATTCCTATCCTTCTATCTGTGCCTTCATCTATGGCTTCCTTTCTGGTCACTCTATAGCTGCTGTTGTAGACGGCCATCGTTCTTCTAGATCTATCAACATTGGTGTTCCTCGGGTCTCTGTCCTATTACCAACTCTCTTCCTTTAATTCATCAATGACCTTCTAAACTGTGCATCTAACCCTATCCACTCGTATGCTGATGATTCCACCCTTCACCTTTCCATTCGGTTCCCAGAACGTCCATCTCAGCAGTTACTTCAACAAACAAGGGATGAGACTATGAACACCTAATATCTGACTTGGCTCGTATTTCTGACTGGGGTGAAAATAATCATGTTTTTAATTCATCAAAGACTCAATTTTTACACCTATCAACCCGACAAAATCTTCCACAGGAGTACCCACTAATGTTTAATAATATCCAGGTCAATCCTGCATGCATGGGGTTTCATTCTCATGGAAAGATCATGCTACATGTCTTGTAGAATCTGCTTCCAAGAGATTAGGTGTGCTAAGCCGACTTCCTACCTTCTTTACGTCTGCACAGTTGTTGACTTTATGCATGCATATTATTCGCCCCTGTGTAGAGTACAACTCTCATGTGTGAGTACGTTTCTCACATACAACTCTACCCAACAGGGTGAAGTCACAGGCTTTTCTTCTCATTAACTCTTCTCATCTTACTGGCTTCCTTCAACCTCTGTCTCTTCGCCGCAGTGTTGCATCTTAATCTCTTTTCTGTCGCTACTTCAATGGTCACTGTTCTTCTGAACTGTCTGCTTGCATCCTTCCACCTCTACAAAAGGTGCATAGCACCCATCTAGCAACAAACTTTCATTCCTTTTCTATCCAACTCTCTAATGCAAGAGATAACCCTTACTCCCAGTCCTTCAATTATGCAAGAGGTGAACTCTGGAACTGTCTCCCTCTATCTGTATTTCCTACTTCCTGTGATCTCTAGTCTTTCAAACGCAGTGTGTCCAGGCATCTCGAAGTGAACCAATTTTGAATTTGGCTCTCTTTTGTATGTTTTTTTTTTCTTTGGAAGGAACGGCCTGCGGGCTCCTGGGCTTTGGTTCCTCCTTCCTTGCATTGAAAAAAGAAAAAAAAAAGAATAACCGTGTGTAGTGAATAATGCTGGTGTAGTGTATGTAGTGAATAGTGTTGTGTAGGTACAAGGACTATGTAAACAACAAGTTGTACGTGGTGTGTACACTGTACTGTACATTGAACAGCAAGGTGTACACAAAAACGTTCATTAACTTTTCTACGTGATGGAGTCTCATTCATTATGTTATTGCCAACTGATTTTATTCAGAATGGGTTGACCACATCGGTCCGATGATGTCATTTATATTCTTGGTATCTCCAGACGATTTTGATCAGCACAAGAGACCAGAATATAACACCTCCAGTTCGAACAAGCCTCACCTGTGCTGGGTATATTCGTCCATAGATAGTAAAAATACACGAAAAAGTACGTCATCGGAAGGAAGGGATTAAATATCAGACATATGGTGCACAGATAGGACTATTAATCTGAAATATCAATTATCGTTCATCTCAATAATTTATATTTTATACAAATACCGTGGTAGGTGGGGACGCCCATCATCCACCCACTTAGTGTAGTGATACTTTGTTTTTGGGTTATCTCTACATTG
Organism: Coenobita brevimanus; assembly: GCF_032717465.1. Lineage (NCBI taxonomy): Eukaryota > Metazoa > Arthropoda > Malacostraca > Decapoda > Coenobitidae > Coenobita > Coenobita brevimanus. The sequence continues at coordinate 12,361,744 of NC_136999.1, forward strand.
AGTGGCAAGCCAAATGATTTCCTGTAAATCAGGAAAACATTTACAACGCTGGGTGGTAACCATATAACCAAACAACACGTGTTCCCTACATGACACAAGTGGGTTGGCGGAGGGTTAGTGCCCCTCCCCAGAAAACAAATAACTAAAAATACGAACAAGAAGCCTCGGACCAGGACCGACCAAGTTGACGACAAAGGACCGAACAAAGGACATGATACGGATGGCGACTTGAAATGTAAAGGGGAGCAAATGATGAGGTGAAAGAAAGAAAGGTTGTCCAGGTGCTTGAAGCTGCGAAAGTTGATGTATGTGGGTTAATGAAACTGAATGGAGGGGTGAGAGTGTGAGAGAATGGGAGTATGGTAGGGGTATATGCACAGGAGTAGGTGAGAATGAGAGGGCAAAAGATGGAGTGTGTATTGTTGTGAGTAACAGACGGAAGGAGAAGATAAGAGAGTATGGATCAATTGGCTCAAGGATTGTGTGGGTAAGACTGAAAGTTGGACTACAAATTTGGGGCAATCGTGTGCATGTATGCGCCAATGCAAGATCGTGCAAGTAGAGTTAGAGAAGGGTTCTGGACAAATGTGGAAGTGTGCGTGGAAAAGTTTGAAAGGAATAAGAGAGTGTTTTTGATTGGAGATATGAATGGAAAGGTAGGGAACGTGAAGGTGGATGGAATAGTTGGTGAGTGGGGTGTGCCTGCGGAGATGGATGAGAATGGCAGTGCTTTAGTGGACACTTGTGCCGGGATGGGGTTGGTGATAGCTAATACTTGCTTCAGGCACAAAATAATCCACAGGTATACATTGCAAATAATGAGAAGGGTGGGTGGAAAACTGAATGAAAGAAAGGGAAAGATTGATTATGTGTGTGTGGATGAAAGGATGAGAAGGTGTATAATGGATGGAAAAGTGTATAGAGGTTGGGGGAGTGTACATTCGGACCACCACTTGGTGGCGGTCAGAATTAAAGTCCAAGTAAAACGGAGAAATAGAAGAAGAGAAGGACAGGAGGAAGTAGTACATCAAGAAGAGTGGAAAAGTTACAGAAGGATGCAAAAAAGGCAGAATATAAGAGGGAAGTGGAAGAGCTTGGGTAAATATAGATTAGAGCAGATGGAGGACGTGGAAGGTGTGTGCAAGATATTCAGAGAAGAAATCTGTGCAGCATGTAAGGTGGTGTGTGGGGTGAAGAGAAGACGAAAGAGGGTGCAGGGACCAACATGGTGGACTGAAGAGGTGGACTGAAGAGGCTGTGGCACTGAAATACAGCATAGTGTCCCCAGGAACGCATAATCCCCCCCACACGGGATTCAGCGTAGTGCCCCCGGAAACTCATCAACACCCCCACAAGGATCCCACACAGGAGCAGCAGCAGCACACTGAGACTCAGCACAAAAAAGGCTCAAGCCTGCCCGGGCCATACGCCCCTATGACCCGGAACTGCCCCGCCGTCGCCATAGCAGGAATCCAGCGCTAACATCCGGGCGAGGTTCCACGAAACGATCTCGGGGTGGAGCTGTCTGTCCAGCTCTGATTAGCTCTCCTCAGGAGTTGACCTGTAGCCACTCCTGCCTTCTACAGAAGTGTGCCAGTAGCCTCTCTGAAGGTGTCTTACCTCTTGGGATGGCCAGTAGGTGCCCGCCCCTCGTAAAGGAATTGTCCCAACGCCGACATGAGGGTAATCAGGAAAAGGCCGGTAGCTGCTCCCACCTTCGTCAGAATGCATCCTTCCGGAGAAGGCTGGTAGCCGCTCCACACCCCCTCCTGAAGGAGTCTGCCTGTAGCCGCTCCCACCTTCGTCAGACGGCCAGTAGCCGCTCCGAAGACATTGCCCCTGAGTCGGCCAGTAGCCGCTCCACACCCCTCCTGCAGGAGTCAGCCTGTAGCCACTCCCACCTTCGTCAGATAGCCGGTAGCCACTCCGAAGGCATTGCCCCTGAGTCAGCCTGTAGCCGCTCCTCATACCAGCAGAAGTAGACGGCCTGTAGTAGCTTCCGCCTTCGTCAGACGGCCGGTAGCCGCTCCGAAGGTGCTGCCCTTGAGTCAGCCTGTAGCCGCTCCGAAGGTGCTGCCCTTGAGTCAGCCTGTAGCCGCTCCCCACCCCTCCTGCAGGAGTTGGCCTGTAGCCGCTCCCCACCCCTCTTGCAGGAGTTGGCCTGTAGCCGCTCCTACCTTCGTCAGACGGCTGGTAGCCACTCCGGATGTGTCCTGAGGTGCGCTGGTTCATATTCCCCCTCTCAGGCCACTGCCAGTAGCCGGGCCTCGGCGCTTTATGGTAGCCTAACTGGGACCCACGGCCGGAAGCAGTCAAGAGCAGCCCTGCCGCCACAGTGTGAGATGAGTAGCCTGACCCCCGACGCAGTGGACGTAGGAGAGTACTGGAGAGGCCCTATTGCCTTCCCCAGCCTCTGCTCCCTATGCCTGGACCTGGAGAAAACCCACCTGATGGACATTGACACAGACCGGTGCCGCAACCCCTCCCTGATGGCGCCGCCTGGCTCTGGGGCCCGCAGCCCTTGGGAACTCCAGGCCCTCCCCAGAATACCCGGGCGGGACCTCACTAAGCCCCGATGGTGGAAGGCCTTCACCTCCAGCCAAGACCTGACCGCAAGGTTCAGGGAATTGTTCGGCCCCAGTCCTGAGGGCCATACTCCTGTTCCTAGCCCGGAGAAATCGGACCCTTTCACCACCTGCAGCCCCGGACGAGAGAAGACGCCCCTGCGCGCCATCCTGTGCCCTCTCAGCACGACCTGCCCTGGCGGTGCCCCTGCCCTGGCAGAACTGTCGCCGGCATGTCTCCCCATCACCAGTGACTTGCGAGACAGTGATTGTGCCCTAAGTGCAGTGTAACAGTGACAAGGTGAAAGTGTACTTTCCTAGCACCAGGCCAAGTGTTTACGTGACGGGGAAATAATGGCCTAATGTACAACAAGCCGGAATAGTGAATAATTCATGTGATAGTGCATAAGACTCCTGTATGACTCCCTTCACGTTATAATCAGTGTAACGACCAAGCCATGGAACTCATATTAGTAATTTATCCAAATGTCCCTTGCTCTTAGAAAATAGTAAATCGAACACACTATCCCTACCCTCCACTTCATATTACTATATATATAATTAGTCCCCAGTGCCTTACACCCTCCCCTAGTGAGCTTTATCTTAAACTCCTCCACATGCGCAACAGCCTTGAACTGTATTGTGATAAATAACTAATAACCCTTTGAACTTAGAAAACATAAGTTGAATGCGCTATCAATAACCTCCGTCTCATACTACCATAAATACAATTAGACCCCAGTGCCTTATCCCCTCCCCTAGTGAGTCCTATCGCTCACTCCTCCACATGCACCGAGACCCTGGACTATACTAATTCTGAACACTATGCCTTGAGTGTTATTCCACGTACATACTCCTGTAGTATCCTGAAAGATACTGAGAATCTAGTTATAAGAGTTTGTAATTGACCAAATATTGTGCTGTATCATCTGCTGTTGTCCCTTTTCTGACTAAGTAATATACTTGTAAAGGTTATTGCCTGACGTTTTTGTGTCCTGCCTCTCTCTTATTTGTCCTAAGCCCCGGTCTCGAAGGAGGACCCCGCTACACATTAGATGTTCTAGGAGCGAGAAGTCGAGCCTGAAACACCTAGCATTACACTGGTGGACAGCGGTGGTTCTTGACCCGGGCGTACGAGAGAGGTAGTGAGGAAATATCGGCAAAATGGCAACAAAGCCACACGTGCAATTGCCCAAGTTTGACCCCGACCAATATGATGTACAGTTGCGAGCAGATGACTCGAGGCCACCTAGTCCACCAACATGTTTGGTTTTTTATCTGGTAACAATTTTAGCTATGAACTTGACCGAGATCCAGTCGGCTGTTCTGCCGAGACAAACCCGCTGATAATTTGTCAATGTGCAGTTCTAACTGGTCTCCAATCAGTATAATGCAAGTAAACGTAGTATAATGATAATGATTAACGTGCCATACACATGGTAGATATATTTATCAATCAATCAATTAATCATTTCCTGTGGCACCCCACGGGATGCATAGGGCCTCAATGAACTCTCTCCACCAATATTTGTCTCTTGCCATCTCCTTCAGGTCCCACCAACACTCCTCTCCTGCTTCTTTTTTCATTGTCTTCAACCAGGTTTCCCTCGGCCTACCTCTACCTCTTCTTCCTTTAGCAATCCACTCTGGCACATCTTGTATTAAACTACCTTCTTTTCTGTATATGTGCCACAGCCACTTCCAGCGAGACATATTCATTAACTGGTTCCACTCTCGTAATATCCCTTACTCTTGCATTTGTAACTCTGTCTTGCCACTTTACCCCAAGAATCCTTCTCTTTATTTTATTCTCAAATCCTAATACTTTCTGATCTGTTGCAATTGTACTGTACCATGACTCATGCCCGTAAATTAAAATTGGTCTAACCATGGACTTGTAAATTTTCACTTTAGTATGTACCGAAAGCATATTATTATTCCAAACAGATTTTAACGTTCCAACGCTCGCCAAGCCTGTCTAATCCTCTCCTCAATTTCATTGTTTAATGATCCATTAGATGATACAATCGTTCCCAGATATTTAAAGTTTTCTACATTCTTCACCACATTATTCCCAATTACACAATCGATTTGGTTCTCCACGTTCATATTAATAATTTCAGTCCTTCCACAATTTATTACCAATCCCACTTTCTCTTCTTCCTCCACCAGACAATCAAGCACCTCTGCATCTCGTAAATACTTCCGCAAATCAATACAATATCATCAACATAGTCCAAATCCATCAGCTTATTTTCTTTCCAGTTAATTCCTGCACCTGTTCTCCTTACAACCTTTTTCATAACATAATCCATAAGCAAAACAAACAACAATGGCGAAAGAACTCCTCCTTGAATCACTCCTGACCTAACTTGAAATGGATCACTCAAAGAACCACCCACCATTACCTTACAAAAAGTACCTTCATGCAGGCTTCTAATAATATTTACAAACTTTTCTGGTATACCATAGAATCTCATAATTATCAACCTAGCTCCACGTGAAACATTATCAAACGCCTTTTCAAAATCCACAAAACACATACTAAGTGGCATTTTCATCTTATTAGCTTGTTGCATTACATGCCTTACAATAAAAATCTGATCATTACAACCTCGACCCTTTCTAAAACCCGCTTGTTCTTCTCTTAAAATGTTATCAATTACTGGCTCTATTCTGTTCAACAAGATTTTGGAAAAGACTTTTGCAACTACAGGTGTCAAAGCTATCCCCCTCCAATTGCCACACACACTTAAATCTCCCTTTTTTGGTATTTTTATAATCACTCCATTTTTCCACTCTTCTGGAATTCCACCATTATCCCAAGCCACATTAAAAAGTTTCAAAAGCGCATTCATCATCTCGTCATTTTCCACCTTAATCATTTCAGGGAATATTCCATCCTCTCCTGGAGCCTTAAAATTCTTTAACTCCTTTATAGATTTTGCTACCTCTTCCAAAGTTATATCCCCTGTTTCTATCTGCAAATCTCTCTCGGCTGGCAAAATGTCCTCTTCAGCTGGGATTGGTCTATTTAGAACAGATTCAAAGTGCTCTTTCCACCTTCCTTTTATATCCAAATCTTTAGTCATCAAATTACCATTTCTGTCTCGTACAGGTATTTCCTTCCTTCTCTTTTCAGTCCCAGAAAACTCCTTTATGGCCTGATACGCTGCTCTTGTGCTCTGACCGTCATTTTTACTTAATTTAATTTCTGTCTCTGTCGCCTTTTCATCATATAGTGTCCTCTTATCACGTCTAACGAGTCTTTTTACTTCAGAATGTAAACTCCAGTACTTTGCTCTAAGTACTTCAACTACCTGGCCATCAACATGTTGTTCTTCACTTCTTAACTTAGCCTCTTTCCTTTTCTGAATTGCATTCCATGTTTCATCTGACATCCACTTTTTCCTTCTCGCTTTTCCCTTTTTCTTGATAGTAACCTTAGCACTCTCGTGCAAAACCTCTTTTACCTCTCTCCACATTTGATTAATATCATTGTCTTCAGATTCCATCAAAGTCTGCAGGACTAGAAACCTGTTCCTACATTCCCACCGAAACTTTTCCCTCGTGTTCTCATCTCTTCTCAGCTCATCAAAATCCTAATTATTACCTCCTGTACAATTACCATTAACGTTTCTCTTAAGTTTTATTTTAATCTTTGACACAACAAGTTGATGATCACTACCTATATCTGCCCCCCTCCTTACGCAAACATCTTGCAAATAACTCCTATGCCTTCTGCTAAATGCAATGTGGTCAATCTGGTTACAATATTTAACACATGGTGAAATCCAAGTAGTCTTATGTATTTTTCTATGCTCAAAAATAGTTCCACCAGTTATAAGGTCATTTGCCAAACAAAAGCTTCCAAGTCGCACCCCATTTTCGTTTCTTACACCAACACCCTCCTTACTCACACAATCTTCAAAGCCAACCCTACTACTGTCAACAATCGCATTAAAATCACCAATGCAAACTAACACATCATGTCTTGCCACTCTATTCACTACATCCTGCAGCTTCTCTTAATAGTCAATCTTCATGTCATCAGCAGCCTCATTTGTTGGAGCGTACCCTACAACCATACTGATATTACCATGGTCAGCTTTTAAACGAGCATAAAGCAAGCGCTCATTAATTGGTTCAAACTCACATATTGCCTTACAAGCATCTCTACTCAGCAGTAAGCCTACTCCTTGGTAATGATTTCCATCACTCCTACCAGAAACCAACATAGTAATACCATCTTCCAAATTCATTTTATCATCTCCAAGCAACCTCGTTTCTGTAAGAGCACAAATATCCATCTTGTATTCCTTGAACACTGAAATAAGCTCTTCCATTTTACCAGCCTGATTGAGAGTTCAAACATTCCAGTTTCCTATTCGTAAGGTTCTTTTTGGATGTATAAACTTATTTTTACACCGTGGGATTCTTAGCACCCCCTGCCCACTAAGGGCTGCTCGGAACTGAAGGCCATTGCTTCATCACCAGAGTTCATCAAGATTTCTTAGGCAGAAAAATATTTTAACCTGGAGCCAATGCCAGTGGCTCGCTGGAACCAGACAGTGGAGAGAGGAAATTAACTAAATGAAAGTAAAATGCAGAGGGTTTGGACAGACAAAGTACAGTACAAGGCAAAGAAAGAGAGCAAAAAGAATGTAGATAAAAGTGTCCCTTTTAGTCGCCTCTTACGACAAGCAGGGAATACTGGGGAAGTATTCTATCCCCCCTTCCCCAGGGGGATATATTTATAACCATAGTATTACAACATAGGCTTCTAAGTAGTGGTTCATTCATTCATGTGAAACACACGGGTATCTGTAGTGATTTATTTTGTTAGAACATCGTCATGAACCAAACGACCCTTACCAGTTTTCAAGAGATATCCCGTAGGGTTATCGTTTCCCCGCAACCTCGCATTATTATCACAAAAATACCGTCATGCCAGTCATCCCTCCCGTGAACTTCACTTTCGTCGACCTCTGAATCCGAAGCATGTGGGAAAGTTAAAGGTTCACACCATAGTATGCGGAACAGGTGGAGGGGGATGTGGAAACTATGAGGATAGTGGGTGAGGAAGGGTGGGACGAAGTGGGACGTCTGATGGAAGGGGGGGCGGGTGGCATTGGTTACCTCTTTGCCAATATATATATATATATATATATATATATATATATATATATATATATATATATATATATATATATATATACATATATATATATATATATAGATATATATATATATATATATATATATATATATATATATATATATGCTAACTAACCACAGGAGAAATGAAAAGAGCGGCAGTGAGTACTTTCGTATATAGAATCTTGTCTAATTTCTGGCACATATGAAAAGAATGTAAACATGAGCTATGGTCATTTTAGGTGTGATAAATTGTTAACTGAATTAATTTTCAAGCAGTATCCCCCAGACTAACACGTCATTGTTCCCTGTCATCTCCTGGTGGTGTAGTCACACCTGTGTGGGACACACCAAGCATTAATCCTCTAGGTCTTAAGTTAAGCAGCAGTATTTATCCCCTCCTCCCTCCCCCCTCTCCCCTTCCCCTTCCCTCCCCCCTCTCCCCTTTCCCTTCCCTCCTACTCCCCTTTCCTCCCCTCCTACTCCCTCCTCCTTTCCCACGTCCATTTTTAGATTCAGGTCTTCCTTTGTTGTATTCCACTCCCTGCTGCAGGTGACCCTAAGTTAAGCCGCAGGTAAAAATTCAGGTCATCCATTGTTCTGTGTGCCACTACCTGCTGCGGGTGTGCATAAAAGACCTCTACCCTTTACGTTTCTGTCTCACTCTGTCTGAAGATGTAATATACGAAAGTACTCACTGTCGCTCCTTTCATTTCTCCTGTGGTTAGTTTGCATACATATCTTCACGGTGAAGTGAAGTCTCTGCAAATATGGATACCACGTACTCCTTCAGTGCTTTCCTTGAGTCAAACCCCAGCCTTAGAGTTCTCTGTCAAGACTTTCTTTCTTCATTATTACCTGCACACCGAGCAAAGCAGAGGTTGCAGTTCCTTAAAAGGTGTCTAGAGGAGCAAGTAATTCCTAAGTCTCTTCTGCCGGATCGACTCATCAACGTAGACGAACAGCCATTTGGAGATTACGAGAAGCTTACCCTGACAAGATCCATTGCCAAAACCAGAGAAGAAACAAAGAATAAATTTAAAATTTCGGACACCAAGAAACAGTGTATTAGAAACATACTAACACCGGAAAATCAACACAGTTTTCTCTCACTGTTATCAAGTTCTCACCAATGAAACTATTAGTGTGAAACGTAAACATGAACAGAAATTAAAAGGACTGATTGAAAACAGCTATTGGAACATACATATGAATCCAGATTGCGTCATAAACCTGTCATCTAAAGAATTAGATCGGGATACCTTATGTGCCCTAGGTTATGGTTTATCTTTTTCTTATGGCAAGAAGATAAACCCAGTGCAGGTTGGAAAGTCCTTGTTTCAATGGAAAAACAATCAGGTGAAAATAGTGAGATTATTCGTGGCATTTTATATGGGGCAATGTTTAAAAAAAAATAACAACTCTGCTCCTAAAAGATTTGTGAATGCCTTGGACAAATTGAAAAAAGATGACTCCCTGCATATAACTACAGCTGATAAAAGCAGCGCTGTAGTAGTCATGAACAAATGTGACTACAAGGAAAAAGTGAGTGAACTGTTGCGTGACACCAACACCTACAGTGACCTAAAAAGTGCTCCAGCTGAAAAACAAAGTAGAAAATTCCATAAAGAAATCAAGACTTTGCTAAGAGGAAGGGATGACTTGATCAAACAGTTCTCTGTGCAAAATCCATCTGCACCATATATGTATGGCTTGATTAAAACTTACAAACCAAACAACCCCATCAGGCCAATTGTAAGCTCTGTAGGCTCTACGACATACAAGCTCTCCAAGTGGCTTGTAACACTGTTGTCCCCTGTTGTAGGCACTATCTCTGATTCATTTGTACAAAACAATGAGGATTTGGTAAGAAAGTTAAAATCTCTAAATGTCATGTACCCCTACAAATTAGTCAGCTTTGATGTTAAATCATTATTCACAAATGTCCCTGTTGATGATGTTTTAACTTTCCTGCCAAGCATTCTGGGTAGTAACGCTGATGGTATTCCCTCTGAAAACATTATCAAGCTAACTAAATTGTGCATTATGAACTCTTCTTTTACCTTTGAAGGTAAATTTTACACACAAAAATTTGGATTTTGGCAAATATTTACATGGAGTACTTTGAGAAACATTTACTGACCTCCATAAAGGAGCAAAACATAGTTTGGCTCCGATACGTTGATGATATCCTGTGCTTCTGGCCTAACAGTCTTCCCATTGATGAATTTCTCCTGCAATTAAATTCGTTAGTTCCATCGATTAAATTTACTCATGAGATGGAAATGGATAATGAATTGCCATTTTTGGATGTAAAAGTCATCAGGGACCAAAATGTTTTGAAGACTAAGGTATACAGAAAACCTACAAATATTATGTCAAATGTTCATTACTATTCAAACCATCATATTAATGTAAAAAGATCTGTGTTCATATCCATGTACCCTAAGAGCATATAGAATTTCAGACCAAGAATTTTTAGATGATGAACTAAAAATGATTCAGAGTATTGGAAAGAAGCTAAAATATCCACGAAGCATACTAACTCAGTGCCACAATACAGCCAAGAAACGATTTCTTGAAGGGAAAACTAATAAGCCAGATCGCCAGGACATTCAAAGAACCCTTGTCCTCCCCTTCCATGAAAATTTTCTTCATGTTGTTCACATACTGAGGTAACTCAATGTACAAGTAGTATTCAAATATGAGAACACCATAAAAAAAAAAAAAAACTCATCAAGAACAGACCTTTCAGTAATTCAGGAGTTGTTTACAAAATCCCGTGTAAAAGCTGTAACAAATTTTACATAGGACAATCTGGAAAAGATTTGGAAACTAGAATCTCACAACATAAATACAGTGTAAGAACAGCCCAACAGAGTAGTGATTTATTTCAGCACAAAGCATCCAGTGATCACCATATTGACTGGACAGGCTCCAAGATTCTAGCAAGATCAAAAAGCTTAGATGAAAGAAATGCAATAGAATCTTGTCTAATTTTTGGCACAAATGAAAAAAATGTAAACATGAGCTATGGTCATTTTAAGTGTGATAAATTGTTAACCGAATTAATTTTAAAGCAGTATCCCCCAGACTAACACGTGATTGTTCCCTGTCATCTCCTGGTAGTGTAGTCACACCTGTGTGGGACACACCAAGCATTAATCCTCCAGGTCTGAAGTTAAGCAGCAGTATTTATCCCCTCCTCCCTCCCCCCTCTCCCCTTCCCCCTCCCTCCCACTCCCCTTTCCTCCCCTCCTACTCCCTCCTCCTTTGCCACGTGCATTTATAGATTCAGGTCATCCTTTGTTGTGTTCCACTCCCTGCTGCAGGTGACCCTAAGTTAAGCTGCAGGTAAAAATTCAGGTCATCCATTGTTCTGTGTGCCACTACCTGCTGCGGGTGTGCATAAAAGACCTCTACCCTTTACGTTTCTGTCTCACTCTGTCTGAAGACGTAATATACGAAAGTACTCACTGTCGCTCCTTTCATTTCTCCTGTGGTTGGTTAGTTTCCATATATATATATCTATATCTATATATATATATATATATATATATATATATATATATATATATATATATATTGTCAAGTGGGGTTGGTGGAGGATTAGTGTCCCTCCCTGTAAAACAATTAACTCTAAGCCCTTGGCCACCCCGTTTGGGATACATGGCGTCTGGCAATGAATGAATGAATGAATATATATATATATATATATATGTGTGTGTGTGTGTGTGTGTGTCTGTGTGTGTGTGTGTGTGTGTGCAGATTGGCCTGGGAGGAAGGTAGAGTCCCGGAGGATTGGAAGTCAGGTATAATTATTCCCTTGTACAAAGGAAAAGGGGAAAAAGAAGTGTGTGGTAATCATAGGGGCATTTGTCTTCTTAGTATAATAGGAAAAGTGTATGGTAGGATACTTATTGACAGAGTTAGAGAAAGAACAGAGAAATTAGTTGGAGAAGAACAGGGAGGCTTTAGGAAGGGAAGAGGTTGTGTAGATCAGATATTCATTCTTAGATCTTTAGTGGAAAAGTTTCCAGAGAAGGGAAAGAAGGTGTATGCAGCTTTCATGGATTTGGAGAAAGCATATGACAGGGTGGATAGACAAGGATTGTGGAAAGTGTTAAGAATATATGGAGTAGATGGGAAGTTGTTGAATGCTGTGAAGAGTATGTACGATGGTGCGAAGGCTGCAGTGCGTGTGGATGGTGAACTAAGTGAATTTTTCTCTTTGAAAGTTGAGATGAAACAGGGATGTGTCATGTCTCCATGGTTGTTCAATCTGTACATGGATGGGGTAATAAAAGAGGTACAAGGTAGGGTAGTGGATGTTGGAGTGGCCCTGGTGAGAGAGGATAGTGTTTGGAAACTCCCTGTACTGTTGTTTGCAGATGATACTGTGTTGTTGAGTGAAGACGAAGGGGAGCTGCAAGGCTTGGTGGATGAGTCTGGGAGAGTGTGTAAGAAACGGAATCTAAAGGTGAATGTAGGGAAGAGTAAAGTGATGGTCTTTGAGAGAGGTGAAGTCAGTGAATGTACAGCGGGGTTGGATGGTGAGGAATTGGAAAATGTGAGTACGTTTAAGTACTTGGGTAGTGTGATGAGTAAGGATGGAGGTTTGGAGGGTGAAGTGCTTGAAAGGGTACAGCAGGGAAGAAAGGTTGCTGGTTCTTTGAAAGCAGTGATAAGAAACAGGAAAGTGAGCATGGAAGTGAAAAGTTACATGACAGTATTGTGATACCAACTCTAACGTATGGAAGTGAAGCTTGGATGTTGTTGGAAGGACACAAGTCAAGAGTGAGAGCAGTGGAAATGAGTTATTTAAGAGGAGCCTGTGGAGTCACATGGAGAGACAGGCTGACGAATGAGGATATAAAGGAGCGTTGTGGTGTGGATGTGATAGGAAGCGTTATGAGGAACACACTGAGGTGGTTTGGCCATGTGGAGAGGATGGAGGGTGAAAGACTGACGAAGAGAGTGTATGTGAGTGAGGTGGAGGGGGAAGAGGGAGGGGGAGGCCGAGGATGAGATAGAGGGATGGAGTGGAGAGGTATATGAGAGATGGGGGTGTGAGTTGGGAGCAGGGCAGTGAAATGGCGGGGGACAGGGCGACTTGGAGGCGATTTGTTTGTGGCCACCCCAAACGGGATTGAGGCGTCTGGCAATATATATATATATATATATATATATATATATATATATATATATATATATATATATATATATATATATATATATATATATATATATATATCTGTATTTCCAATAACTGATACAGGATAGCCAACCTTACTGCCCTGAAAGTGGATTTCCCACCTCGACCCCACCCTTCCACACCCATTGTCCTCCTCTCTCTCAGCCCCTCCAACTCCTCCTCCCCACCCTTCCTCACCCATCGTTCTCTTCACGCCCACATCCTCCTCCTTCTCCCAACCCTTCCTCACCCACCACACTCCTCAGTCCCACCTCCTGCTTCCCCTTCTATAGCAATAACTGTGGTATGCACCTTTAACTCTCCCAGTTGCATCAGATACGCTGATAACAGGTTTATGTGTCTCAGGTTGACGAGGCGAGGAGAAGGGCATCACGAATTATTTGTGATCATGCTAGGTTGCGGGGAAGCTGATAATCCTACGGCATGTCTCTTGAAAACTGGTAAAGGTTGTTTCGTTCACGACGATAGACGAACTAAATAAATCACTACCGATACCCGTGTGTCTTGCATGAATGAACGCACCACTATTTGGACGCCTAGGTTGTAATATTATGATTATAAATATATCTGCCATGTGTATGACAAATTAATCATTAGCAGTATAATACGTTTACTTGCATGATATTGACTGGGGACCAGTTAGAACTGCACATTGACAAATTATCACTGGGTTTGTTTCGACAGAACAGCCGACTGAATCTTGGTCAAGTTCATACCCACCACTGTTACCAGAAAAAACACCAACATGTTAGTGGACAAGGTGGCCTCGAGTCATCTGCTTGCAACTGTACATACTTATCTGGCGATTATCAAGCCCTGACTAGACATTGGTTTTGATAATGACCAACAAAAGATCGCAGTCACACTCCCACTACTGGGCAAGGCGGCGGCGAACATAGCACCGAAAATCGTCCCGGAGCTCACCTGGCGAAACTTCACAAAGTTTGTGATTCAGGCCATCACCCCATCACTAGGGAAAGTGGTGGCACTATCCCAATTGGATAGTCTTACATTTGACGGGGATTTAGATAATACCCTAATTCAGGCAAGATGCCTAGTGACTGCTGCCTACCTGGAAGCAGATGAGGAAAACTGGGATCAGCACACTTTTAACACTCTTCTGAAAGTGCTTCCCAGTGCTGTAAAAGATTTTACTATCCATGACCCGACTAGAGACATGGATAGAGATATCCAGCTTATACGACGCCTGCTGACCACCTGCCCGACACCCCAGCAGATCAATGTGGTGAAAAAGTTTCCCACACAGACTCCGGCTCCCCCAGTCAAGCCACGTCCACCCATGCCTCACACCAGCCCCACCCCAGCGCTGAGCCTGCCTAGAGCACACCCCATGCGCCGGCGCCCGGCCCACAGGGAAAATCCTAACCTGATTCTGGTGAATCCTTGGGAATTCACAGCCTGCAGCTCCCAGTGTCCCCTGCATGACATACAGGACCAGCTAAAGGCTGCATGCCGCAAGCCAGGTTCATGTAAAGTGTCCTCGCTGGAGGACAAGGCCCCCGAAGACGAACTGGCAACCGTCGAGAGACCGATCCTGGGGAACTGGAGCAGGAGCAGGAAGAAGGAGGCCCCAGACAGCTTGATTTTTAGGCCCGCCCCCACACCAACCCATGGTGACGGGGGCCATTACCCCCAAATATCGCCCTCCAGTGTACCACAAGATGAAATTGAATGGCATGAAGGCCAGACTGCTAGTCGATATGGGAGCAGCCAGATCCTGCCGTTACAGCTACTACTTCTCCCACCATAGATCGACCTTTGGCCCGCTCTGCCCCACAGCCACTCACATTGTGGACACAGGAGATAGTCCCCTGCCCATCCGTGGGGAGACACGGGCCCTACTGGTTGATACCCACCAACCAGTGTCAATCCAGCACCGGTTCATAGTTTTTGACTCCTCCTGCTGGAGCTACGATGGGTACTTGGGACTAGACTTACTCCAGAAGCTGGGAGCTACTATAGACTACCGCTACCAGCAGCTCCAGTTCTGTGCCCCATCCAACCCCACCCAGGCTGTCTGCACCTGTATGCCCCGGCCCCGGCTGGAAGACTCACCCGCTCCCTCCCTCCCCCACCCCCCTCCTCCCTCCCCTCCCGTGCTCCCCCTCACCAACCCTTCCCCCTCTTTCCCCACTGCCATTTCTGCCGCCGTTACCATTCCCCCCCATCATGAGGCCTGGGTGCCCCTCAACCGACCCTCTGGCCCCTCTGTCTTATTCTCCCCCCTCCTGCCACCAGGAGCCCTTTCGGCCTGCCTGTTGTCTCCCACTTTCCTTCCTCCGCATCACACGGTAGTCCGCATCGCAAACCTCCCCCCTTCCCCCTTCACCCTCTCGAAACGGCTCATAATCGGAGAGATGGAAGAAGCCGAGCCCTGTGCCCCATCCCCCTCCCACTTCCCCAACCCCCTGCCACCCATCCCTGACCATCTCTCCGCTCAGCAATCAGACACCCTACACCGCCTTTTCCTGGATTTCCAGGATTTGTTTGCGGCAGGACCAGCAGACATAGGGCACACCACTTACCTGTCACACGAAGTTCATATGACAGGTGCACTGATTCGACAACCCTCCCGACGGAAGAACTCCAGACAGCGGGAAGAAGAGGACCATTAAGTGCAGGAAATGATAGAGGCCAGCGTCATTACCCCCTCCACCAACCCCTGGTCCTCCCCCATCATCCTAGTGAAAAAGAAGGATGGCACGATGCGATTCTGCATTGACTACCACCACCTTAACGATGTCACCATCAAGGATGCCACCCCCCTCCCTCGATTTGATGATTCCTTAGATTCCTTTTATGGAGCGTCCTGGTTCTCCACTCTGGACCTCCATGCAGGATATTGGCAAGTCCCTGTGCGGCAAGAAGACCGAGGCAAAACGGCCTTCTCAACAAGTAATGGCAAGCATTATGAATTTAATGTCTTGCTGTTCGGACTCTGCAACGCCCCCGCCACCTTCTCCAGGGTGATGGAATCTGTCCTCAGCGGCCTGATGTGGGAAATATGCCTGGTGTATTTAGACAACGTCATCGTCTTTAGCTGGACCTGGGCCGACCACCTGCAGCGCCTCTGCCGAGTTTTCACCAGAATTCGCCAGGCAGGCCTGAAACTCCACCCCTCTAAGTGAGTCCTGGCCACTCAGACCGTCTTGTTCCTGGAACACATTATCTCTCAGGCAGGAATCTCCCCCGACCCCAACAAGCTCCGAGCCATTGCGGACATACTCCCGCCACAGGACGTCCATGGCATCTGCCTTCTTAGGTTTGACGTCCTACTACCGCCGTTTTGTAAAGGAGTTTGCCCACATCGCCAAACCTCTCCATGACCTGACCCGAAAGGGGGAACCGTTCGTCTGGACGGATGAAAGGTGAGCTGCTTTTCAGCAGTTGAAAGACAAACTCGTCTCCGCCCCCATTGTAGCTTTCCCTGATTATGCCCTCCCCTTCTGCCTCTACACCGATGTCTCCCTCTCTGCCATAGGCGCTGTATTAGCACAAGTTCAGGAGGGCTGCGAGCACATCATCGCCTGCTCCAGCCGTACCCTAAACCAGGCAGAGAAGAGCTACGCTGCCACTAAACGGGAATGCCTAGGAATAGTATGGGCCTTCCAGCATTTTAGGGCATATCTATCTGGGACTCAGGTCACCATCATCACTGACCACCAGTCCCTTCAGTGGTTACGTCAATCAGATTCCCACAATACCCAACTCATCAGGTGGCATGAGACCTTAGAAGAATTCAATTATGAAATCTCCTACAGACCAGGCAAGCTCCACACCAACGCGGACGCACTTTCCTGGCTCCCCATCCACATCATCCAGCTCGAAACTGACCTCCTGCAGCAGTGGCACTGCAAGGAGCTACCCCCATGCATCCCCCCTCCCACTTATTCAAAAAGCTACACCGGCAGGGTGACCACCTCCTAACCCCCTACGGTCATATCCTCCTGGCCCATGACACCGCTCTCGACGCCTTATGCCACCTTCACGCACATAACAGCATCCACCTGGGTACCAAAAAGCTACTACAGGTGTTCAATGACACGTACTGGGCACCAAACCCCTCCACCATAACCAAGGAAATTATTCAAAGTTGCCACGCCTGTGCGCTCAGAAATGACATCACACGGACCGCAGGACTTTTGGGCCGCATCACCGCCCACAAACCCTGGCAACTCCTAGCGATCGATGTGGTTGGGCCTCTTCCCCCAAAATCGGGTTACAAGTACGTGATCACGTTCATGGACACTTATTCAAAATTTGTTGTAGCCTCCCCAGCCAAGGAACATCACGCTGTCGCTGTAGCCGACACCCTACTCTGACATGTCTTCCCTTACTTTGGCATTCCCCAGGTCGTCCATTCAGACAATGGTCCCGAGTTCACAGGCAAAGTCTGGGAGGAACTCGCAAAAATTTTCGGGTACAGGATCTCCCAATCATCTCCCTACTGGCCACAAGGAAACGCATTGTGCGAGCGCAGCCATTGCTCCCTTATGAACCAACTCCGCACACACATCGAGGTGACTAAAAATGACGACTGGCCTGCTCACGTCAAAATTGTCCAATGGGGCATTAATTCCTGCCCCAGAGAAGACGGAGTTTCGCCCTACGAGCAGATCTTCGGTGAGCCACCCCTCCTACTACCCCTTCAGCAGCTCCTGCAACCATCCACCTCCGCTCCAACTACAGACCTGCTACACCACCTTATGAGCCGGCTGGTGCACCTGCATACTAACCAGGACCTCAGCCACAACACAGCATCCAACCTCTACCAGCCTGGCGACACCGTCGTGGTCGCTCAACTCCCCAACCCTCACAAACTTGCTCCCAGCATCACGGGGCCCCAAACTATCACCCACATCCCCAACCCTTACCAAGTTACCTTGGATTACCACAGTGCCCCTCGCACTCTCCGGAACTGCCACGTACATCCCTTCCACGCCCCGGCTCCTGCCGCCCCATCCCCACACCCCACCCCTCCTCCTGCCCCGGCGCCACCCCCACCTTCCACCTACGAGTGCTACATCTCCTCCTCCCCCTCCACTCCCCCTACCTCTGCCTCCCCGGCCACTATCCCACCCTGCACCTCACCTGACAGCTCACCTGCACCACTACCCTCCCACCACTCTCCCTCGCCACCTCCTCCCGCCACCCCATCCTCCACGCCCAGCTCCATGTGTCCCGCCCCCGCCACCACACCGCCACCACCCCCAACCACCACCACCCCCTCCCACCCACCACCCCTACACACACCCACTCCCACCTCCTCACACCACACCTCACCAACCCCATGCCCAACGGCACGTACCTCCCGCCCCCGCCCACCACGCACACCCACTTCCTCGCCCACACCCACCCTCAAAACTACAACCACCCGCTCTGGCCACCATTTATGCCCACCTGCCCGATACACCCACTCTCCCACCCAACCTGCTTCCCCACAACTTCACACCGTCATGATACACCAGGCCCAAATCCCAGCCAACTATACTTCCCAGAGACCCTACGCTGCATTACTCCGGCACAAAACCCGACTCCTGCCCTCGGTCTCTACCATTCAGCATCACACCACACCACCAGCAACAACTATGACGATGCGAATCAGACGAGCTGTATGGACACCTACCCTCGGTAGGAACCGCAGGCTCCGAGGGCCGCACCACCTACTCTACCTCCTCCGCTCCTCCCCCACCGCCTCCACCCTCTTCCTCACCTGTGATGAGGAACAGGAGGAGAACCTCGCCACCACTACCTTGCAAGCCCTCCTCAGGCATCTTCAACCCGCCTACGCCACCCATGACACTCATGTTTATCACCTCCAGTCACGGGGACGTGACTTTTTCCAGGGGGACGGTGGTGAAATACAGGATAGTGTCCCAAGGAATGCACAATCCCCCCCACCAGGGATTCAGCGTAGTGCCCCCGGAAACCCACCGACACCCCCACAAGGATCCCACGGAGGAGCAGCAGCAGCACACCAAGACTCTGTGTGACAACGGCACAAACCAGCCTGGGCCATACGCCCCTGTGACCCGTAACCGCCCCGCTGTCGCCATAGCAGGAATCTGGCACTACCTTCCAGGCGAGGTTCCACGAAACCATCTCAGGGTGGAGCTGTCTGTCCATCTCTGATCAGCGCCCCTCAGGAGTTGGCCTGTAGCCACTCCCGCCTTCTACAGGAGTGTGCCAGTAGCCTCTCCAAAGGTGTCTTCCCTCTTGGGACGGTCAGTAGCCACCCACCCCTCGTAAAGGAATCGGCCCAATGCCGACCTTAGGGTAATCAGGAGGCGGCCGGTAGCCGCTCCCGCCTTCGCCAGAAGATATCCTTCCGGAGATGGCTGGTAGCCGCTCCACACCCCCTCCTGAAGGAGTCGGCCTGTAGCCACTCCCACCTTCGTCAGACGGCCGGTAGCCACTCCGGTGTCCCGAGGAGCGCTGGTTCATATTCCCCCTCTCAGGCCATGGCCAGTAGCTGGGCCTTGGCGCCTTATGGTCGAGCCCCTGGGAAGCCACAGCCAGTAGCCAGGACCCACGGCTGGAAGCAGTCAAGAGCAGCTCTGCCGCCCCAGCGTGAGACGAGTAGCCTGACCCCTGACGCAGTGGATGTAGGAGAGTACTGGAGAAGCCCTATCACATCCCCTGGCCTCTGCTCCCTACACCTGGCCCTGGAGAAAACCCACATGACGGACCCTGACACAGATCGGTGCCCCAGCCCCTCCCTGATGGCGCTGTCTGGCTCTGGCGGACGCAGCCCTCGGGAACTCCAGGCCCTCCCCAGAACACCTGGGTGGGACCTCACTACGCTCCAACAGCGGAAGGCCTCCACCTCCGGCCGAGACCTGACTGCAAGGTTCAGGGAATTGTTTGGCCCCAGTCCTGAGGGCCATACTCCTGTTCCTAGCCTGAAGAAATCGGACCCTTTCACCACCTGCAGCCTCGGACGAGAGAAGATGCCCCTGCGTGCCATCCCGTGCCCTCTCGGCACGACCTGCCCCGGTGGTGCCCCTGCCCTGGCAGAACTGTCGCTGATGTGTCTCCCTGCCACCAGTGACTTGCGAGACAGTGATTGTGCCCTAAGTACAGTGTAACAGTGACAAGGTGAAAGTGTACTTTCCTAGCACCAGGCCAAATGTTTACGTGATGGGGAAATAATGTCCTAATGTACAGCAGGGCGGAATAGTGAATAATTCATGTGATAGTCCATAAGACTCCTGTATGACTCCCTTCACGTTATAATCAGTGTAACGACCAAGCCGTGGAACTCATATTAATAATTTATCCAAATGTCCCTTGCTCTTAGAAAATAATAAATTGAACAATCTATCACTATCCTCCACTTCATATTACTATAAATATAATTAGACCCCAGTGCCTTACACCCTCCCCTAGTGAGCTTTATCTTAACCCGTCAAGTCACGACCACTTTCACACCTCCGACACTCTCCAGTCCCGACCACTTTTGGAAAAAAAAAAATTTTGGCTAAAATCTCCGCTTTTGGTGAGAAATATCGAAAATTCATAGAGAAATCGCTCACCTGAGGTTTAAAATACTCGATATAGGTAGGAGTACCTCCTTACCTTACAGGGTTTTCTATCAGGCTGGCTGCAAAGAAAACGAGTTCTATGGGAGGATACCTATTCCACACCACTCCTAAACGGTATTTATTTGTTTATTTGGTACGAATTTATGTGTAGTATGAGAGTATATTGGTTTTAAAACAGTAATATAGGCATTATAAGCATTGTTTCACTCACTAACTCATCACCATTCCTGACCATCTCTTGCCACATTACCTGATCATCATTTCTGACTGTTTCTTCCTATAATGCTATGTAAAGTTTGTCCTCCACATTGTCATCGATTGGGGAATCACTGTGGCCTTGAATGTCTTTATTGGTCAAGTCACTGGTAACAGGTGAATTGCCAAGACAATGGCATGCGGGGGGGGGGAGGTTATGCGGTGTAAGGCATTGTCCCTGCTTGGCATCTTGTAGAGGAATAGAGGAAGGTGTCCCGTGAATACATACGAAAAATCACGCGCGAAAATTGAAAATTGTGCAAATTAGGGACCTTGCAATTGCAAAACGTACCAGTACGTCGATGGGACTGGCAAATGCAAAACATTGGAACGTACCCATATGTCGACGGGACGTCTCGGGTTAAACTCCTCCACACGCACAACAGCCTTGAACCGTATTGTGATAATTAACTAATAACCCTTTGCTCTTAGAAAATATAAGTTGAACGCGCTATCAATAACCTCCGCCTCATACTACCATAAATACATTTAGACCCCAGTGCCTTACCCCCTCCCCTAGTGAGCCCTATTGCTCACTCCTCCACGTGCACAGAGACCCTGGACTATACTAATTCTGTACACTATGCCTTGAGTGTTATTCCACATACATACTCCTGTAGTATCCTGCGAGATACAGAGAATCTAATTATAAGAGTTTGTAATTGACCAAATATTGTGCTGTATCATCTGCTGTTGTCCCTTGTCTGACTAAGTAATATACGTGTAAAGGTTATTGCCTAGTTTTTGTGTCCTGCCTCTCTCTTATTTGTCCTAAGCCCCGGTCTCAAAAGAGGACCCCGCTACATATTAGGTGTTCTGGCAGCGAGAAGTCGAGCCTTAAACACCTAGCATTACAGGCACAAAAGAAGAAAGCATATAGTGAGTAGATGAGAACCAGAGGCATGGAAGAAATTGAGAGATGGAAGAGTTTTATGTAGAGAGGAAGAGAAAGGTGAAAAGATTAGTAAGAGAGAGTATGAAGAGAGTGGATGAGGAATTTGGAAGGAACTTCAGTGTAAAGTGGAGAGAATGTAAAAAAATGTTCTGGAAAGATGTAAAGAAAGTTACACAGGGTGCCAAAGATGTTAGCTGGGGAGTGAAAGATAAAAATGGTAGATTACTAGTGGAGAGGGGAGAAAAAGTGAGCAGATGAAGGAACACTTTAAGAAATTGTTGAACATAGAAAATGAAAGTAATGCAAGTATAAGTGGCTGGGGAATGGCTGAGAGAAGGAGGGAGGTGAGAAGAGAGGAAGAAATCAGTAGGATGGAAGCTGTGGGAGCAATGACGAAAGTTAAAATGGTAAAAGCCCCAGGAATTGATGGAGTGTGTGGTGCAATGCTGAAACATCGGGGAGAGATAGTTGTAGAATGGATGTGGAAGATGTGCAGATTGGCTTGGGAGGAAGGTAGAGTCCCGGGGAATTGGAAGTCAGGAATAATTATTCCCCTGTTCAAAGGAAAAGGGGAAAAAAAAGTGTGTGGTAATCATAGGGGCAATTGTCTACTTAGTGTAATAAGAAAAGTATGTGGTAGGATACTTATTGACTGAGTTAAGGAAATAATAGAGGAGTTAGTTGAAGAAGAACAGGGAGGTTTTAGGAAGGGAAGAGGTTGTGTAGATCAGATATTCATTCTTAGATCTGTAGCGGAAAAGTTTCTAGAGAAGGGAAGAAGTTGTATGCGGCCTTTATGGACTAGGAGAAAGCATATGACAGGGTGGATAGACAAGGATTGTGGAAAGTATGAAGAATATATTCAGTAGATGGGAAGTTGTTGGAGGCCGTGAAGAGTATGTATGAAGGTGCTAAGGCTGCAGTGGGTGTGGATAGCGAATTGAGTGAATTTTTCTATTTAAAGGTTGGATTGAAACAAGGTTGTGTCATGTCTCCATGGTTGTTCAATCTGTATATGAAAGGGGTTATAAAAGAGATGCAGGTAGGGCAGTGGATGTTGGAGCGGCCCTAGTGAGAGAGGGCAGTGTTTGGACACTGCCTGTACTGTTGTTTGCTGATGATGCAGTGTTGTTAGGTGAAGACGAAGGGGAGCTGCAAGGCTTGGTGAATCAGTTTGGAAGTGTGTGTATAAGAAACGGAAACTAAAGGTGAATGTAGGGAGGAGTAAAGTTATGGTTTTCGAGAGAAGTGAAGTCATTGAATGTACAGTGAGGTTGGATGAGGAGGAAATGCAAAATGTGAGTTCATTTAAGTACTTGGATAGTGTGATGAGTAAGGATGGAAGTTTAGAGGGTGAAGTGCTTGAAAGGGTGCAACAGGGAAGAAAGGCTGCTGGTTCCTTGAAAGCAATGATAAGAAACAGGGAAGTAAGCATGGAAGTGTGCTGCATGACAGTATTGTGATACCAACTCTAACTTATGGTTTTGAAGCTTGGACCTTCTTGGGCGGACAGAAGTCAAGAGTGAGAGCAGTGGAAATGAATTATTTGAAAGGAGCATGTGGAGTCACATGGAGAGACAGACTGAGAAATGACGAAGTGAAAGAGCGTTGTGGTGTGAATGTGGATGTGATAGGAAACGTTAAGAGAAACACTGAGGTGGTTTGGACAGGTGGAGAGGATGGAGAGCGAGAGGCTGACGAGAAAAGTGTATGTGAGTGAGGTGGAGGGGGAGAGAGGGAGGGGGAGGCCAAGGATGAAATGGAAGGATGGAGTGGAGAGGTATATGAGAGAGGGGGGTGTGAGCTGCGAGCAGGACAGTGAAATGGCGTGGGACAGGTCGAAATGGAGGCGATTTGTTTATGGCCACCCCTTACGAGATTAAGGCGTCCGGCAATAGATAGATAATCTGAATTATTCACACTCGATTAATTTTATGCTGAGTTAGCCATATGACTGTTATTATGAGTTGGGTAATCTCTCTCTCTCTCTCTCTCTCTCTCTCATATATATATATATATATATATATATATATATATATATATATATATATATATATATATATATATATATATTGTTACGGAACAGAGAAAGATAATGTACACTTTAAGTGAGAATACTAAAAATCACTACTGTCCCGTAAAGTTCCAGGTTCAAAACAAAAGAGTTAGGTAAAATTACAAGTTAAAGTTTAATGCTCAAACTAACAACAAACCATTCAGGACTCATAAGGATAATGTAATGGCAAATAAACAGGTTAAATATATGGTTAACTGCAATAGCCTCTATTAACACGAAATTAGCAAGAGTAAATTTATCTAAGTCAGCCCTGATAAAATGAGATACCAGATAATACTCAGTGAATGCCAGATAAATTATTACAGATACAAACTATTATAAAAAAGGACTGACATAACCCAACATTAATCAAAAACCTCACTAGGCCTAAGAATCAACCTTATGCTACACAGTACAAGAAAAAAATGCAATAACAGTTATACTCAAATTACACACAGCTGCTAGATGTTTGGAGATTTCTTGAGCACTCACAATAATAATATCTGTACAGGGGAGGACAGAGATGTGAACAAAATGAGGAGCAGATCTAAGTGGCCATGATGCAGAGACTGAGCTCATTATATAGGGGCCAGGAGAGCTTGATACAACTTGTAAGAAGGACGCGCAAATGAAGCCATGGGGACAAAAAGCTGAAAATCCCGCTCTGAATAACAGAGAGAACGACTTACTCTACTATAACGGTAGAAGGGGGGGACTGAGGCAGAACACGCTCGTGATTAAACATGCAGCAACTGTGCATTAAAATTACACAAAGGATGATGAAATCACAGGCTATGTAACACCTCCCCACAAAGAAAAAAGAAATTTACAAAGGAAATTTCTTATTACTCTAAAACAATCTGTATATGGCATTACAGAACATGCAAAAGTCCTTCCTAATGTTACAAAACATGAGATCTCCCTAGCACGTTCAGTCATAGGTACTTGCCAGTATCCCTTCAACAAATCAAACTTACTTATGTACCTAGCCTTTCCGATCTTGTCTATGCAATCTTCCACACGAGGGAGAGGGTAAGTGTCTGTTTTGGTTATCTGATTAACACATCTGTAGTCAATGCAAAGCCGCTGTGACCCACCCGGCTTAGGGACCAGAGTGTCAGGAGAACTCCACTCGCTCTGACAGGGCTCAATCATCTTGTGGTCCAACAGGTAGCCAAGCTCCTTCTGGATGAGAGGAACTTTCACTGGGTTCACACGGTAAGGAGGCAGTTTAATTGGCTTTGCGTCTCCAACATCGACATCATGCATCAACACAGTGGTTCTTCCTGGAGTAGCACGGAACACTTGCGGGTACTCCTGCAGTAATGCCGAAAACTCCTGCCTTTCCTTGGGAGGTAGATGAGAAAGCTTAGTCTGGAGATCATTCATGATATCAGGATTCTTCCCCAAACTATCACTTAGGCTCATACTGCATGGGAGAACTTCACTTGCAGACTCGGGTGGAACAGCTACAGTGCAGACTGGATTATTTTCGTCCCGCCTGTGATATAACTTTAGCATGTTGATGTGACATAGTTGCTTGTTCTTTCTAAGATCTAGTGTGGCAATGACATAGTTGACATCACTGAGTTTCTTCTCCACGAAATAAGGACCACTAAACTTGGCTTGAAGAGGTTGCCCATGAACTGGTAGCAGAATCAAAACCTGATCTCCTGGCTGAAAGTGGCGTAACCTGGACTTCTTATCATACCAAGTTTTCATCTTCTCCTGAGCAGCTCCTAAATTCTCTCGCGCCAGTTGTAAAGCAGTGGACAGCCGTTCTTTGAACTTCATCACATACTCCAGCAGGTTGACGTCATCTTCCTCCGACAGCCAGCATTCCTTGAGTAGCTTAAGGGGTCCTCTTACTTCATGGCCAAACAGTACTTCAAAAGGTGAGAAGCCCAGTGATTCATTTGGATATTCTCTTGCGGCAAACACAACGAATGGAAGACCTTTTATCCCAGTCTTTCTGATGTTCCAAACAGTATTTCTTGAGCATCGATTTGAGTGTTTGATGATATCTCTCCAAACGCTCCTTGGGTCTGGGGATGATAAGCTGAAGACGTGATCTGGGTGATGCCCAACTCTTTCAGAGACTGCTTCAAAACATTTGACATGAAATTACTTCCCCGGTCTGACTGTACCTCCTTGGGCAGACCAAACTTAGTGAAGAACCCTAGCATTTCCTTAACCACGTTCTTTGCTGAGATGTTTCTAAGTGGAATGGCTTCAGGATAACGAGTAGCCATATCAATCATGGTCAACACATAAGAAAATCCTGAAGAAGTCTTAGGAAGAGGGCGCACAATATCCACCAACACACGGGTGAAAGGCGCCTCAAAAGGAGGAATGGGAACTAGAGGTGCAACCTTTTCGGTCTGATTACACTTCCCCACAACTTGACAGGTGTGACAAGACTTACAATACCAGGAAACATCCCTGAAGATACCTGGCCAGTAGAAGTGTTTCAAAATGCGTGCCACAGTCTTCCTCACTCCAAGGTGTCCTGCCAAACTGGAATCATGAGCCACTCGAATGATATCCTCCTACAAACACGAGGGATGACAACTTGATGTACAACCTCCCATTCACAGTCGGCTCATGCTGTTGGGGGTCTCCACTTCCTCATAAGTACTCCTGACTTTACATAATAACAAGTAGAAGCACCGGCTGACTCTTCTTCACTGTAAGCAGAGTTAGCTAGACCTTTCAAGTCAGGGTCAGCAACCTGCAACTCAACCAACTCTTGACGAGACAAATTATCAACACTACGGGGTACTGCCTCATCTGGTGAGTGGTCCAAATTAGCAAGAAAAGTGTCAGCTAGGATAACATCATCATCATCATTATCCTCTAAATCACCAGTAACTTTAGACTTAGCCCTAGTGACAGCACATGCAGGGAACACATCAGGGACATCACAATCCTGGGACTCAGCCACTGGCTCACTAGACAACTGAGGAGCTGGACACACTTGACTTCCACCAATATCATTTCCAAGTAAGAAAGTTACACCTGACATTGGGAGTGTCTCAACCAACCCAACCATAACGGAACCATTAACAAAACCAGACTCTAAATTCACTCTGCACAGAGGGACAGAGAAGTAATTATTCCCTACACCTTGTAAGATTACAGTTTCATCAGAGGAATTAACATTAGAGCCTAGAACACTGGTCAGCATAAGAGATTGGCAAGCACCTGTATCACGATATATTTGAACTGATTTCCTGTCATTACTGTCCAGAGGACTGACAAAACCATCAGACAGGAAATTAGCACATGAACTCTTGAGAGTGTCACCCACGTTACTGCTCAAAAGAGTAGCTCCATCATGAGAATTTAAGTTACCCCTCAAAGCAGGTTCAGTTAACTCAGTTAAAGAATTCTGGGAACTCTCAAGAGTGGACACTAGACCAATTGACTGAATATTTAAAGACTCCTTTTTGTTCACATCACGCTGTCTCCTGAAACATCTCTCCGTAGTATGACCAAGCTTACTACAATAAGTACATTTACTTTTCTGAAATCTAGAGGTGAAGCTGGTATTTACTTCCTGAGAAACATCATCTTTATTCTTTTTCCTGTTACCTGTACTTGTCACGAATCAATTCGCGACATTTCCCTTTTGTGAGAAGCCACGAACTATTAGTGGAAAACTCACTGTGTATCGCTCAGTTAACCGTTTCTCTCTCCATTTCGGGGTATACTTTTCAAAACATTCGTCACTGTTTTCAAAAGTGACCGATTTAATGCACGTCACTAAGTGCTGTACTGAGCGATACTATTGTTTCTTTATTGTTCGCCCCTGCTTGCACTTGACCGTTAGAAAAATGCGGCCTACTGCTGCCCCTTTGTTCCCACGATTTACTCAGTCTAGTGTTTGTTGTGACGGAGGAAGGTCCTGTGCTCCAAGAAGTGTGAGAGGTCGCCAGCACCCAAGCTCCACTGAGACAGTTAATCCAGTCCTCCCACCCCTCGGGTGATACATAGCATTCATCGACTGGTATTTCCTTTTTGTATAATCTTAGTTTTAAGAGTTTAGTTAAGGTGTTTTTTTCCCAGGCGTTAGTATTTAGCTTTTGTGTGAGTGAGTGAGTGCGTCTCATTAATTTGATTTGAATTGTAACGTTAAATTTATTTTTTGTAATCAATAAATTTAACAGTTCCTTTCTTGAGCTCAGTGTAAAGTAAGATCTTGTTTCATTTCTCCAAATTAAGCTTATTTTCCATATAGCTCCTAGCTTGCATAAACGTTTTACTATTCATAACTGGTACTTAGACCAGTCTTGTTGTATTAACTTAAAATCTGTTGTGCCATAGGAGTTAAGCATCGGCAAGGACCTGATGTTAGTATTAGTTATTTATTGTCAGGGTTGAAGTAACTTTCTCCAGAGGCTAACAGTACAGTAATTCAGCAATTGTGAGTAATTAGTCTCTGCTGTGTACTGTTGAGAAAGTTTATAAATTCTCGTTCTTAGAGAATCGTAGCAAGTCAGCGTAAAGTAATCGTTGCTTGATGTAGCAAGACAATCATTGTCCTTGCTCTTCAGTATTATTGAATATTATTATCAATTTAAATAATATTTAAGCAATTATTTTAAAAACCCCGTTTTATTATAAAAACACCGTGACAATTGGCGACCTCGCCAGGATCTTAACTCCTAGCTCTAAAGCTATTCACGAGATAGTGCTCACTCATTCATATTTAGGTATTTATTATTAAAGTTTATAGGCACAAGTTTACTGGTGGTTACCGTTGATTTAGCAAGTGAATTTTTGCTTTATTAATCAATAGAGTACTTAACTCTAGTTTATTCTTGGTAACGCCACACGATTTTATTCGCTCCTGGGTAGCCGCCGTACCCATTGTGTTAATTATTGAGAGTTCTTAGTCATTTACATTTTTTATTTATCTTTGCCAGTTAACTAGATAAGACTGGTCACCACTAACTTGTGTCTGTATTCTTTACTTGTGTTTATTAGTATTCGTCGCTAAGCAGTCAGTACTCAATTTCGGTTTGCTTAATAAATTAGCGCCATGGCTACTACTGTATTTTTACAGGAAGCCAAAGAAATGGGTCTTTCGGACCCAACCGAAATTAAAGAGTATATACTCTCACGGCATAATCAGGAGCAGCAGCGCGAGAATGATGCCCGTGAAGAGCGTAAGATTCAGCGCGAATACGAGCGAGAACAGTGCGAACAACGTGAAAGAGAGCGTGCATATGAACAAGAGCAGCGTGAAAAGGAGCGCGAGTACGAGCAAAAACAGCGCGAACTCGACTTAGAACATGAGCGAGAACAGCGTGAGGAACGAGAGAGAGAACGTCAATACGAGTTACAACAACGAGACAGAGAACGAGAACACGAACGTGCCGAGCGAGAAGCACGCGAGAGACATGAACTTGAAGTGCTGAAGCTCAAGCGAGATTCCTTGGCTTCAGACACGTCTGCTGCAGTTGGTCCAAGCTCCACGAGCGTTCTCCCTGCACATGTCCTGGCGACCCCACGCATCAAGCATCCTTCATACAAGGAAAGCGAGCGAATCGAGCCGTACATAGCTCGTTTTGAGGACATGGCAGACATGTATCAACTGGATGAGGCAGCTAAGCGGCTTCAGTTTCTTAGCCTATTCGAGGGCCCTGCCCTCGATATTCTCCACCGAATTCGTGGAGACAATCTCACATATGAGATGATGAAAGCTGCACTCATTAAGGCGTATGGTCTCACAGTAGACAACGCCAAAGTTCAGTTCATGCGAGCTCGTCTCCAAGACAAGGAGACAGCTGCTCAGTTCCTTGATCGTCTCACAGCTTACTTAAATGAGTGGATGGAGAAAGATGAAACTCCTTCCACGCGTGAGGGGATAATTGACCTTATGCTGCGTACACAGCTAGAGAGGTCGTGGCCTGCTGAGCTCATAGCACAGCTTAAGATCTGCCAGGTGAAAGATGCCAGCCAAATGGCAGAAAAGGCTGACGCATTCTTTACTGCATACGGGTATCAAGCTCGTAAGCAAAACACCTGGAGCAGAAAAGATACTGCCAAGTCTGGGAAGCCATCTCAGACTGAATCCCAGCACCAAGGCCATTCTCAGAATAATGGCCAAGGTCCAAAACCGCAGTGGAAGGACCAGGGGCAAAACACTCAGAAACCTGAGTGGAAGGGGTACAACAAGTACCCTAATCAGCAGCAGTATCAGCCACGCAACCGACCGTCGGGACAAACTTTTTCACCACCAGCTCAAAAGAGGCAGGAAGCGAATGCAGCCTTCATTCCTCAGCAGCAGCCTGGTGGTCACGTCCCTACCAGTGTGGGTACTTCCCCACAGTTCACTAGTCCCACAGTGACAGTGAACCCCCCTCCACAGATGGCCAATGTTCCATCTTCCCAATATAACCCTCAAGGCACAATGTTTGCCACATCAATTCAGCAGCCTCATGAGTGGCTTGCTGCTTCCTCCACAGGCCCTCCCACAGGTGACAGTACCTTCCTTGTTGAGCCAGGGTTTGTGGGAGACATTCCAGTGAAGGTCCTGAGAGACAATGGTTCCTCAGGTTGCTCTGTCAAGCAGAGTCTAGTTCGGCCTGAGCAGTATACAGGTCGACAGATCCATGCAAATCTTATTGATGGATCAGTGAGATTGTTCCCTGAGGCACGTATCCAGGTGGCATCTCCATTTTATACTGGTACGACACTTGCGGTTGTCATGCCAGAACCTTTATTTGAACTCATCATTGGAAATATTAATGGAGTCAAGGATAGTTGCTCCGATGACGCTACTCAGACTTCGGCTGCTGCGGTAACACAAGCCATGACTGAGGCTCCAGACTGTGTCACCCCAGTGATCATTGAATCACCGCAAGATCTGATGTGTAGTCAACTTGTTGTCCAAGAACAACATTCTGACCCGACACTTGCTGCCGTGCGGAACAAACAAAAGGGTCGAGTGATAAAGTATTCACGGGGAGGTCGAGCCAAGTTCCTTCGTAAACAAGGACGGCTCTACCGTGAGTCACGAACACCCGAGGGCAAGGTTCGACTGCAGTTTGTCATTCCCTCCAAGTACCACCTAGCAGTGTTACAATGGGGACATTGTTCAGTCTCAGGAGGTCACATGGGCAAAAGGAAGACCCAGGGCCGTATCCGAGCTGACTTTTTCTGGCCAGGGATGGGACAGGACATAGATAGTTTTGTCCGTTCTTGCAGTGTGTGCCAAAGTATCACCACTAATCAGGGACATGCCCTTCCTGTGCCATTTGTAACTACACCTGTAATCTCTGAGTCAGTTGAGAGACAGGGTAGTGGTGAAGTGGGTGCAGACCTGACGTCTCGCCCATTGGCCCCACAGGACACATTATGTCCAGGGCCTGTACATACATATTATGAATCATAAGTTAAGGGGGAAGTTGAGAGGCGACTTGAGGCTATGGAAGACCCAAGTTTGCATAAGGATTCTCAGCTTCCCGGTACTAATAGAAGTACTGTAGGTTAAGGGGGAAGTTCGAGAGAGAACTCCGCAGTGGCGACTTGAGGCTATGGAAGACCCAAGTTTGCACAAGGATTCTCAGCTTCCCGGTACTAATATAAGTATTGTATTGTAGGTTAAGGGGGAAGTTCGAGAGAGAACTCCGCAGAGGCGACTTGAGGCTATGGAAGACCCAAGTTTGCACAAGGATTCTCAGCTTCCCGATATTAATATAAGTACTGTAGGTTAAGGCACAGGTTGAGGACCCGTGTGCAGTTCGAGGCTATGGAAGACCCGAGTTTGCACAAGGATTCTCAACTTGCTGACCATAATTGTGTGCTATAATTGATGGCGACCTCGAATGTACGTCGTAGCACTGACTGCTAGGCAGAGAGTAATTGTAACATAATAAAATTTTGTCCCATTGACACTTTTGATGCTCCACCTCAATTGGTTTTGCAGGTTCAGCAATGGGTGTAGCAGTTTTGCTGTGCGGGCCAGCTGATCGTCTGCCGCACGCTGCCGCCTCTTCTCTGCCTTCGTCGTCGTCATATTATTATTATTGTGTCATTTTACACATAGGTACAGTAACACTACAACTGTCACACCTACACCGTGTATTACATACACCACGCTACACAACAATTAGTTGTCAGTGTAAATGTAGCGACTTTTCGCTCAGTTTGACTTGAGTACAGGATTTTCACCGTCGTCACGGAGTTTTTCCCTCAAGCTTGCTTCTATTAACGTAAATACGAGGTTTTTTCGCTCACTGGCGACAGCGACTTTCTCCTGTAGCAGGATAGCACACACACCAAAGTGTGAATCTTGTGTGAATGAGTTAGGATGTGTACATATATATATATATATCCACAAATTTTTTCCCATAAGGAAAAAATTTAATTTTGTAAGGGCATAATGTCACGAATCAATTTGCGACATTTCCCTTTTGTGAGAAGCCACGAACTATTAGTGGAAAACTCACTGTGTATCGCTCAGTTAACCGTTTATCTCTCCATTTTGGGGTATACTTTTCAAAACATTCGTCACTGTTTTCAAAAGTGACCGATTTAATGCACGTCACTAAGTGCTGTACTGAGCGATACTATTGTTTCTTTATTGTTCGCCCCTGCTTGCACTTGACCGTTAGAAAAATGCGGCCTACTGCTGCCCCTTTGTTCCCACGATTTACTCAGTCTAGTGTTTGTTGTGACGGAGGAAGGTCCTGTGCTCCAAGAAGTGTGAGAGGTCGCTAGCACCCAAGCTCCACTGAGACAGTTAATCCAGTCCTCCCACCCCTCGGGTGATACATAGCATTCATCGACTGGTATTTCCTTTTTGTATAATCCTAGTTTTAAGAGTTTAGTTAAGGTGTTTTTTTCCTAGGCGTAAGTATTTAGCTTTTGTGTGAGTGAGTGAGTGCGTCTCATTAATTTGATTTGAATTGTAACGTTAAATTTATTTTTTGTAATCAATAAATTTAACAGTTCCTTTCTTGAGCTCAGTGTAAAGTAAGATCTTGTTTCATTTCTCCAAATCAAGCTTATTTTCCATATAGCTCCTAGCTTGCATAAACGTTTTACTATTCATAACTGGTACTTAGACCAGTCTTGTTGTATTAACTTAAAATCCGTTGTGCCATAGGAGTTAAGCATCGGCAAGGACCTGATGTTAGTATTAGTTATTTATTGTCAGGGGTGAAGTAACTTTCTCCAGAGGCTAACAGTACAGTAATTCAGCAAATGTGAGTAATTAGTCTCTGCTGTGTACTGTTGAGAAAGTTTATAAATTCTCGTTCTTAGAGAATCGTAGCAAGTCAGCGTAAAGTAATCGTTGCTTGATGTAGCAAGACAATCATTGTCCTTGCTCTTCAGTATTATTGAATATTATTATCAATTTAAATAATATTTAAGCAATTATTTTAAAAACCCCGTGATATTATAAAAACACCGTGACAGTACTCTGAGTAGAGGCAACGTACTTACTCTCAGCTTTCCCTTTTTCTCTAGAATATCTCTTGTGAGTGAGAACATATTCATCAGCTAAAACTGCAGCATCAGACAAATTATCTATTCTTTTCTCATCAAGATATAGGCTTACATCTTTATAAATACACCTTTTGAAGTCCTCCAGCAAAATCATCTGCTTAAATTTGTCAAAATCAGAATCCACATTCTTAGAATTTAACCACTGCTCTAACAGATCTTCTTTGATTTTTGCGTACTCAACATGGGATTGCTTATCTTGCTTGTAAGTTGTCCTAAATTTTACTCTATAGGCTTCAGGAACAAGCTCATAGGCCTTAAGAATCAAGCTCTTAACTACATCATAATTATCAGATTGATCCTGAGGCAAAGATGCATAAGTTACTTGTGCTTTGCCGGTGAGAACAGTTTGAAGGAGTACTGGCCAATTCTGTTTGGGCCAATTAAAACCTGTAGCTACCCTCTCAAACAACTGAAAATACTTTGTTAAATCAGATTCATTAAAAGGAGGGACAAGTTTAACATTTTTAGCCACATCAAAATCATCAGAGCTACATGATCCAGTTCCACCTTGTTTCATGCGATACTCATGGTCTGCCTGAATCCTAGCAATTTCAACTTGTGCCTCAGCCTCCTTAGAACGGGCCTCCGTCTCCTTAGCCTTAGCCTCCTGCAGGGCTAGCTGTAACTTAGCTAATTCAATCTGCGTTTGCTCATTTGGAGGAGTTACATTAAACAAGCTTTCATTAACCATGTCAACAATTTGATCTTTAGAATGATGAGAGCGAACAGCAATTCCCAATTGTTGAGCAACAAGCTTAAGTTCATTCTTTGTTCTGTTTTCTATATCACACACTGTTTGCACATTTGACAAAAAATCTTTGGCTTCATCAAGTGTAGTAATAGTAGACATAATTAATAAGTAACAGTCACAAAATATCAAGCAATATCCTTATGATAATATCCTGAATATCCTGATATGAGGTCGCCAAATTTATGTTACGGAACAGAGAAAGATGATGTACACTTTAAG
Organism: Coenobita brevimanus; assembly: GCF_032717465.1. NCBI lineage: Eukaryota > Metazoa > Arthropoda > Malacostraca > Decapoda > Coenobitidae > Coenobita > Coenobita brevimanus. The sequence continues at coordinate 12,395,943 of NC_136999.1, forward strand.
TGAGAATACTAAAAATCACTACTGTCCCGTAAAGTTCCAGGTTCAAAACAAAAGAGTTAGGTAAAATTACAAGTTAAAGTTTAATGCTCAAACTAACAACAAAACATTCAGGACTCATAAGGATAATGTAATGGCAAATAAACAGGTTAAATATATGGTTAACTGCAATAGCCTCTATTAACACGAAATTAGCAAGAGTAAATTTATCTAAGTCAGCCCTGATAAAATGAGATACCAGATAATACTCAGTGAATGCCAGTTAAATTATTACAGATACAAACTATTATCAAAAATGACTGACATAACCCAACATTAATCAAAAACCTCACTAGGCCTAAGAATCAACCTTATGCTACACAGTACAAGAAAAAAATGCAATAACAGTTATACTCAAATTACACACAGCTGCTAGATGTTTGGAGATTTCTTGAGCACTCACAATAATAATATCTGTACAGGGGAGGACAGAGATGTGAACAAAATGAGGAGCAGATCTAAGTGGCCATGATGCAGAGACTGAGCTCATTATATAGAGGCCAGGAGAGCTTGATACAACTTGTAAGAAGGACGCGCAAATGAAGCCATGGGGACAAAAAGCTGAAAATCCCCCTCTGAATAACAGAGAGAACGACTTACTCTACTATAACGGTAGAAGGGGGGGACTGAGGCAGAACACGCTCGTGATCAAACATGCAGCAACTGTGCGTTAAAATTACACAAAGGATGATGAAATCACAGGCTATGTAACAATATATATAAATATATATATATATATATATATATATATATATATATATATATATATATATATACCGGTATCAATCTGTCTATATCTATCTATCTATATATATATTGCCATACGCCTCAATTCAGTAAGGGGTGGCCACAAACAAATCGCCTCCATGTCACCTTGTCCCCCGCCTTTTCACTGGCCTGCTCCCACCTCACACCCACCTCCCTCATATATTTCTCCACACCATCCCCCCATCCCATCCTCCGCCGCCCGCTACCTCTCCCCCTCTCCACCTTACTCACATACACTCTCCTCGTCAGTCTCTCATTCTGCATCCTCTCCACATTGCCAATCCACCTCAATTTGTTTCTTCTAATGCTTCCTACCACATCCACATCCACACCACAACGTTTCTTCACTTCCTCATTTGTCAGTCTGTCTCTCCATGTGACTCCATATGCTCCTCTCACATAACTCTCACTGCTGTCACTCTTGACTTCTGTCCTTCCAACAAGATCCAAGCTTCACTTCCATACGTTTGAGTTGGTATGATAATTCTGTCATGTAGTAGCTTTTTCATTTCCATGCCCACTTCCCTGTTTCTTATCATTGCTTTCAAGGAACCAGCAACCTTTCTTCCTTGTTGTACCCTTTCAAGCTCTTCACCCTCTAAACTTCTATCCTTACTGGTCACACTATCCAAGTACTTAAATGCACTTACATTTTCCAATTCCTCCTCATCCAACCTCACTGTACATTCACTTACTTCATTTCTCTCGAAGACCATAAATTTACTCTTCCCTACATTCACCTTTAGATTCCGTTCTTACAAACACTCCCAAATTCATCCACCAAGCTTGCAGCTTCCCTTCGTCTTCACTTAACAACACAGTATTATCTGCAAACAACAGTACAAGCAGTGTCCAAACGCTGCCCTCTCTCACTAGGGCCGCTCCCACATGCACTGCCCTACCTTGTATCTGTTTTATAACCCTATCCATATAGAGACTGATCAACTATGGACACACACACACACACACACACACAAACATACGGTATATAGACAGATAGACTGATAGATAGATAGATTGATATAGACACACACACACACACACACACACACACACACACACGAGCTGCATTGTTTATTTAACCTTCAATCACACCCAAACCATGAGCCAGAGACCCTCAGACCCATATATTTTCTGAATCAGTTTGATCCAAGGATGGTTTTAGGGGTCAAAGTTAAGATCTGGGTCATTTTTGGTCACCGGTAGAGTTTGCCTTTTTGGCCCGGGCAATGCCGGGTACCCCTGCAGCCCAATATTTGGTATGAGCACTCATATGACCTGTAGTTCGGATATAGGCTGTGAGGTTGACCACTGAGGTCATTTGAGGCCACTGGTCAGAGGTCATTTGAGGTCACCAATATTACACACTGAAACGACTGAACCCAGAAGCCCAAATTTTGGCATGGAGACTCACATGATCTCCAGTTCGGACACTGGTTATGGAAGGTTGACCTCCGAGGCCATTTGAAGTCATCAGTTGGAGGTCATTTGAGGGCACCGGTATTAATAAACAAGTGCATGCAAAGACTGTGTTAGAGTGCGAAGGCTGAAATAAAAGTCCCTGGACCTCTTACACTGTAATCCCTGTCAGAAACATAAGCGGGACATGGTCTTTCTTGAGCAGAAAGAATGACTTAACCAGAACAAAAAAGATTAGAATGTTTGCCTTTTTGGCCTGGGCAACGAGGGGTACCCTTGCTAAAGATGATAAAGTAAGAGGGACAGTTAAATGACATTTTAGAGACAGACAGACAGACAGACAGAGACAGAATCTATCAGATCCACCACTCACCAATCACCATTACGCCAAAGTTCATATGGATAAAGCTTTGTCAACGCTGTTATATTTTCCTCATACCAAGGCAGGCAGATTTATCGTCATAGTGGCGTGTTCTAAGTAGTACAGAAGGCTTCGTGGTACCTCTTCCTGATCGATTTATTTTGCATACTGCACTTAAACAGTCACCGCTGAACTGCTTACATCGCTTATACGAGTATATCAACATACATTGTATCAGTAACCCGCAAGATAATGCTGTAAGGTGCACAATAAATCACTGAGTAAAAAGTGCTACGAAGCCTACATCGTCACTTACAATACAGCCCTTAGAAGGCTCCCAGTATTTCTTCTTTGCTATACTCCGTCCACATTCACTTGGTGTTATACTGCCATCTTTCCATCTCATACGGCGAACTGTGACAAGATTTCAACACTAGAATATAGCATTAGTCTCGAGGTAGTGCCATGGGAAGGATGTAGTGCCTTAGTATTGTCTTATTCTGCTATTGAACTGTGGGAAACAAGCTGCAGAAGGACAGTAATACCCGCCAAGCTCAAGTGAATTACCTTTAGTCTATTATTTCCTACACAATATGTTCTAATATCCTCTTGTCAATTTTTCATGAAAACCACAGTGATTTCATAAAATATAATTACCATAATGGTTATCAATCTTTAATACTCCAAACAAGCAGCAAAAAAACGGGTGAAAGCAGTCCCCTAAGGCCAGGGGATAAAACACATTAATAACACCACAAACCGCATATATCAATGTATGTACTGGTTATGAGTTTTGTTGATTTGAATAATATAACCTGGTGTTAATGAGATTAAAATACCCAGATCATCAGCCTATGTCAGAGGTCAGCTTTTCACCCACTATGGGACACAAATTTCTTATCTGTGAAACAAGAAACAGTTTCAGCCATGCATGAGAAAACTCCAGTGTAAAGATCAGACTCATTTCCATTACAAACTGTCTTGTGGTAACCTTGGGTGGTTTAAGGGGGTATCACACGGTACCTGAAATCATGATTTGCCGACAAATTCGTGGTAACTGCCCAGGAAACCATGGTAGCCACCGAGGATTCCGTTAGCAAAACTGAATTCCGTCCAAATTCATTCCTGCCCACGGACTCAGGAACAAAACGTTTTCTCTAACAGCAGAGTGAGCTGAATGGAGAACTTGAAGGCTACACTGCAGTATTTTGTTTATTTCTTAAAAAGTTATAATTACTTCCAAGAGTGTCTCTTACTTTCCATTATATATACTATTAATTATTTCATTCATTCATTCATTGCCAGACGCCATGTATCCCAAACGGGGTGGCCAAGGGCTTAGAGTTAATTGTTTTACAGGGAGAGGCACTAATCCTCCACCAACCCCACTTGACACGTAGGGATGCCAACAGCATCTGGTGTTCCCAGGCGGTCACCCATCCAAGTACTAACCAGACCCAACGTTGCTTAACTTCGCTGATCGGAAGGGAAGCGGTGTATTCAACACCTTTTATATCGTGCAGGGGTGAAATAATGATGTCGATAATTCAGTTGTTTACATTGGGGAGCGGCTGCTGATAGAGCAGCACACCAAGCTGGGGAAAGGAGTACTGTACACATCTCACCATTCATTCAACATTGCAACTACGATGACACCCGGGCAGATGGTATGGAAAAGGGCTGCAGAATTGCCCTCATTGGAAAAATAAGGTCATTCCCTTGTCTTTGGGATCACAAGGATCCAATGTTTCACAAGAAAACCTTTAACCCCTAAACCGCGGGGTTGTTTTTGCTTGACTTGCTTGTCTCGCGGGCATATTCGCGCTCCGACAGACTCTCTAAAAATATTTACCAAATATCAGTTATTAGTCCTAGAATATTAAAATTACATATGCATATGGCACATGCCTTCAGCTTTCTCCTGGGATGTTTGTCGGGCCTTTGTCGAGTACCGTAGGACTTGTGGAGACCTCTTAAGTTGGGTAACAATATCTCCACTTTACACTTTCCGACAACCCGTAATATGATTACCACAGCCTGATATTATCACTAGAAACACTATTCTATGAATCTCAAATAGTTTGGAATCCATACTAAAAAAAAAAAAACCACTGTGAAAGCAATGAAAATTACAAGTGCGTATGACCTTCCTACTTGCGCTCATTCGCCGCTGGTGTTCTGTCATTTATTATTCATAAAAACACTCACACTTTATATTTCTATTACTATATAACACTTATATATATCTACAGTCTTTATCCATAAGTTTCCTTCAGTAATAGTAGTTTATTGTCACTGTAGGCATTCAATTTCTCTTCCAGTAAAATACGTAGCATTCACTTTCTCGTCCTGTACACTAGCGTTGAGAGTGAATCTGTCACTTTCACTTCCACTTTCATAACTCATAGTATTCATACATGCTACAGTGAAACTTTCACTTTCATTACTCTTAGTATATATACTCGTATTCTTATATTACTATTCATTTATATTTCTACTTACTATACATTCTCTATTTTATTTACATGATTTACATTTCTATTTTATTTACACTGTGTTATGCACTGTCACTTGCATTAACTTATAAAACTATTTTCCACTGTTCACTTATATTTACATTCATTGCTTTCACTTGCTATTTACACATTATTTACATTTCCACTTGCACTGTTTTACTCACCAGAAAGATCGTAGTCACTGTCTATCATTTTCATTGACAAATTAGCCAGTTGACGTTCCACAGCAGTCGCTTAGCCCTTTACCCCTTTCCACACAAGGTTTAGCAGGGGATAAGGGTCACAGGGCCCTTCGCATGGGGCTAACAAGCGGCGGAATTGGACAGGCGCAAATCCGATGTGGTTTCACCTTGAAAGAGGACAGTAAACTAAATACAGTGTGGTGGCCTAGGGGAAGTGCAATGCTGCCAATGTCAGTATGGTGACAGCTGCTAATATATACGCTATGAAATGAATGACAGGAAATCTAGACAATACATAATAAATTAGGTAGTTCCAGGTGAGTGTAAATATCACTTAGGCTTTCCCTTCCTTTCTTATATATATTTTTATTATGAGAATAGATCATATGGCATATTTCAAGGGGAACTAAACAGCAAAAATTAGCGAACGAGTGCACGTGAGGTGTTGTCATGTGATAATTAGCCAATTCCAGGTGTGTGGCACTATCACTTACCTTATTTCTTTTTTGTATATATTATTTGGTATAAGAATAGGGCATAGGGCATATTTCAATGGATGAAATCAGTGGAAAATTCCAGGGAAGATTTACTTAGCGTAGCACAGCCGGGCAGGCGAGAGAAGAGGGTAATGGAGGGGAGGTAGGGAGGGGAGTCAAGAACGGGAAGAAATGGCTAAATTGTCATCAATGGATGGGAGTACAGATGAGATTAGGAGTGCTGACTAGTGTTGGACATTGGCAGTACTGATAGATGATACAAGCCACCACTTGAAAGCCCGGGCGAATTCAAAATAACACAGAATCACAAAAGTGACGCCCCGCAGTATGATCCCTTGCTCCCAAGCGTTACGAAAGTGACGCCGCCACGTGCTGGCTATTTTTAGCCCTATGGGTTGCCTCAGTGCTGGTCATTTTTCCTTTCTTTTTTTTTTTTGCTAAAATGATAGCTTTTGATGTGGAAACAATGAATTTCGCCATTAAAATGCTCACCGAGGCTCAGAAATGGGTTTTATTGAGTCCTGCATACTTGTATACAGGTATAGCCGCTCTCTCATACTCACTATGTACGTGAGAAAGCCGTTTTCTATGTAAGGTATACTCAGGTATTTATGCTGGGAAGGTATAGCAATGTTCAGTGCAGTATTTTGATTGCTATTACTTCAGCATCTATCACAAATTGCATGTCTTTCTCACTGTGAGTGCATTATCTTACACTTACTTGAAGATACGTACAATCTGACTTCATTATGTACAGTCCTGACACTTACAAGAAAGTATTAACAACTTGACTTCACTATATAGTCCACACACTTACAAGAAAATATTTACAACTTACATTTACGTGAAAATATTTACAAAACGCCTTCACTATGTACAGCACTCAGTGAGGCACACAGGCAAAGTGTGGCAGAGCGAGCGTGAGGGGGGGAGTGAGTGAGTGTATGGCCTTGACAGCCTGGGGGATGGCAAAGGAACAGTTACCATACATGCCTGCCAATCTTGAAAAGTACGGTCACAGTGAATATTTTTATTTTAAACCGTTTTAAAACGGCACTGGCACTGGCCGCAGAATTATGTCTAACCGTTTTAAAACAGCACTGGCATGCGGCGAGTTAAAAGACACCTATTGAACAAGATATTGGTGGAGTTTGAGAATCTACAGGGCCTTTCTGCTGGTAAATATAATTATTTTACAACACTCATAATTCAGTCTTCTATGCATATATTTCTCATTGAACATGACCCAGCCTAACCTTAGGTCCAAAGAATTTTTGTGGGTTCATTATGACATAGGTACCAGTGTATTTATTTCCTTTATTGCCGTTTCTTTAGTGGGCAATCTTACCGTACTCAGTGGATTTGTGCTATCTAGTGTATGCCTGTATGTGTGTTTTTGTGTGCAAATATTTATTTTTTATGAATATTTTTAATTTCCATGGTCTTGGGTTAGGTTAGCTTTGGTTGAGATAGCTTAGCTTAGCTTGTCAGATGAACTCAAAAGGACCATCAGAGTAAGTTAGGTTACTATAGTTAAGTTTGGTTAGATTACCTTTGTTAGGTTAAGTTAGGTTAGATGGCAATCAAGAGCTCCCGCTGCGTTAGGAGGTAACTAATACTGTCATAGTCATACTATGATTATTATTCATTTGCACAAGAAATGAGCCTCAAAACACTCCAATTAACAAAAAAACTAACGGAAAAAAAAAAAAAGGAAACGGCAATAAAGAAAATATTTAGGCTACCGGTACCAGTTCTACTGGGCTTTTATTACCTTTTCTATAAGTACTGTGTATTAATAATCTATTTTTCTTTCAAAAGTCATCAAGATGAAATGGAATAACCTAAAGAAATCGTTCTCAAGGGAACTCGCAATGGTTCAGCATCCAAAGAGTGGATCGGCTACTTACACAGGCAAGTGGCCATTATTTGATGCCCTCCTCTTTCTTACGGATTTGTTCACTGCTGGCCCTAGCGACGCCACCTACGAGCCAACACCATCACCAAGTTCCAAGGACACATGCTGAAATGACCTGGAGGTGAGGACTAATAACATGGTTTGTTCGGTTCTATTATTGTTTCAACCTCTAACAGAATTCATTATTTTTCTTTTCTCCAATGGAGAGTTCTCCCAGTGACAAGAATTTTGAGTATGTTATTTCAGTTAATACAGCACAGCCTCATGTAGGTTAGGTTGGATTGGTTCTGTTAGGGTAGGTTAAAAAATAAAAAATAAAGTGAGGTAAGGGGCTTAAACGGTAATTTTACCATTTGTTCTTTTGCAACCTGCCACCCTGCCATATGTGGTAAATTTTCAGTTTCGGACATGTCTGGATTTCGATTTGCACAGAATGTGTTTCTGGTAGTTTTTGATGTCCTTTGAACGATTTTTGACCTTCATTTCTATCGCAAATCACTAACCAAACCTACCCTAACCTAACCTAACCTACCCCTATAACCTAAATTCTAAATGCAGTACAAATGTAGGTCAAATTCATTCAAACCACATCAAGAGGTATCCAAAACTGAAATAATACCCTACCGGTATTTGTTTTTGGTATAGCAGCAACAGTTAACGGCCTTTTATCATGAGTACAAGTGGCTATGGTTTTCTTAGCTATGGCACCAACCAGGGATGATTGAGGCATAATGCTCTTGCCATCAATACACGGAGTGGTTTACCATGCCTTTGATTCTTTTCTTTACATTCCATTCTGTTCATTACAAAGTTTTAAAAAATTTTGTAGGAAGTTTAGTAAGCTTACTTTTCAGTCTGCTGTAGTTATAGTGTTGTACTGCACTGCCGTTTGAATATTAAAATATGAATGATGCACAAACTAAATGTTCTTAAAGTTTAACATTATCATTGGAACAGCAAACCCGAAAAACAGTCTGTGAAGTGTCTAAATGATAACATTATTAACCATAAGACAACCTTTATTTTTTTCTTTTTTCAAACAGGATGAGCAGCCAATCGATGGGACGGACTTGATCGTAACAGAGATCAATGAGGAAGATGACAGCTGTACACATTTCATGTCAAGAAGCACTCCGTCTCACTCACCATCCCCAAGTTTGGCCTCAACAGATACTAAAAGCAACCCAAGAACAAGAAATTCGACCCGTCTCAAGACTCCTCTCAAAAAGAGGAAGTGGTCAGCTGCAGAACCAGAAGAAAATACCCGTACTTCTTCAAAAACTTCCAGTCAGGCGCTTGATGTTTTGGAGGGAGCGATGGCCGATTTTGAAGGAAAAAATGAGGTTGCCTGTTCAATTTATTTCACGTTAGAGGAGTATTTCCCGCATACAGTTTACACCCCAACAGGCAGCTGGCTATCTCGCGGAAAATTGCTGCCATGATTGATGAAGAAATCAATAATAAATAAATCAAGAATAAGGAAATTTCTCACACACACACACACACACATTATATATAGATAGATAGATATACCTTGGGTTCATTCAGTTCATACCGGTACAGCTCTTTTGAGGAAATATCTGAACATGATTGATGAAAATTTTTAATAGCTAAAAAAGGCTAGACTGCTACTTGTTATTTGGTTTAAACCTTTTGTATGCATGCCCACAGTTCTTTTGATACTCTGGTTGCCTCATTTAGTTTTCCGGTAGGAATGGTTTTATCATAGTTGGTTCCGGAAGTTGTTACTTTACCATCAACAGTCATCATCATTAAACATACTGTGCACTTTCCATATGGAACGTTAAATTCTTGCTTATGCCTTAAAATGCTTACCGAAATCTGTCACTACTTTCTCATATGATCAATGTTATCATAAAGAATACAGGATAAGGACCAAATCAGGAGAAAGATATTGTATTGTAGTTTATTGTAAAGTACTGTTGAGACAGCATTCTTTCATACTATGAAATACACATTATTTCATACTAAAAAAAATACACAGGTTCCATTACTTGACTGTACATATTAATTGGGAGCCTATTGATATAATGCTGAACAATAAAGATCTGTAAAGTTGTCTTTGATGAGAAGGAGATGCAATTAAGTGCAAAGGACAGCAAGGTAGAGTGAGGAGAGAACTAAGCTGTTGCATGCAGTGATCAGATGTGAAGCTGGGGAATATGTGTGTGTGTGTGTGTGTGTGTGTGTGTGTTGCTAATGCATCAAAGTCATGTCATTTTGCCATGGCGCACGACATTCGTTATTGAAACATCGACAGAACAAGTCCCTAATCTCTATGGTTTCTCTTGTTTGGCGTCCTGCGACCTCCCTCAAGTCACCAAGGCCATTAGTTGGATTTTGATGCCACTGTCCATTAATGAACCTCCTGCCTGGAATGTCCTCTCTGTCCATGAGTTCGGGAGGTGAATATGCCAGCCGAGAATCTGTACGGAGATAACTGTGCAGTGCAGTTGTGGCCAGCACAGTTTTATTGGCCCTATCTGGTCTCGTTCTCATTGGCTGCCTAAATATCCGAAATCTGCTCGCCAATATTCCAAAAGCATTTTCAGATACCCTTCTGGCCCTTGACAACCTGTAATATTGTAAATTATTTTCTCCTGTAATCGGTCAATGCCAGGACAGGGTTTCATCAAATAGGCTTTAAGGGGAAAAGCATCATCCCCAACAATGACATAAGGTACGCTTACGTCAGTATGGGGAAGAGTAGCTAGAGGTGGAGTGCCATTATTACCAGTTCCAAGTGTTACCTTTAACCCCTTAACCGCGGGCTTGTTTTGCTTTGACTTGTGGCTCCCTCAGGCATATTCGCGCTCCGACAGACTCTCTAAAAATATTTGCCAAAAATCAGTTATTAGTCCTAGAATATTAAAATCAGGTATGCTTATGGCACATATCTTCAGCTTTCTCCTGGGGTGTTTGATGACCCTTCGCCGAGTACCGTGGGACTTGTAGAGACCTCTGAAGTTGGGTAATGAAGTCTCCACTTTACACTTCCCGACAACCCGTAATATGATTACCACAGCCTGATATTATCACTAGAAACACTATTCTATAATTCTCAAATAGTTTGGAATCCATACTCCAAAAAAAAAAAAACTGTGAAAGCAATGATAATTACGAGGGCATATAACCTTCCCACTTGACATCGTTCGCCACTGGTGTTCTGTCATTTATTATTCATAAAAACACTCATACTTTATATTTCATTACTATATAACGCATATATATCTACAGTCTTTATCCATAAGTTTCCTTCAGTAATAGTAGTTTATTGTCATTGTAGGCATTCAATTTCTTTTTCAGTAAAATATGTAGCATTCACTTTCTCGTCCTGTATACCAGCATTGAGAGTGAATGTCACTTTCACCTTCACTCTCATAACTCTTAGTATTCATACATGCTAGAGTGAAACTTTCACTTTCATTACTCCTAGTATATATACTCGTATTCTTATAATACTACTCATTTACATTTCTATTTACGTTCTCTTACTTTATTTACATTATTTACATTTCTATTTTAATTACACTGTGTTAGGCACTGTCACTTGTAGTAACTTATAAAACTATTTTCCACTTCACTTATATTTACATTCATTGCTTTCACTTGCTGTTTGCACATTATTTACACATTTTTTACAATTCCACTTGCACTGTTTTACTCACCAGAAAGATCGTAGTCACTCTCTATCAATTGTCAGCCCTTTACCTCTTTCCACACAAGGTTTAGTAGGGGGTAGAGGTCACAGGGCTCTTTGCATGGGGCTAAAAAGCGGCGGAAGTTAGTAGGCGCGAATCCGACCTACTTTCACCTTGAAAGACGGCAGTAAACTGATACTGGTGGGCCGGGGTGGCCTACCAGTACCTAGGGAGAGTGCATTACTGCCAACGTTAGCCTCGTGAGAGCTGCTAATATATAGCTATGAAATGATTAGCAGGAAATCTAGACAATACATTATAAATTAGGTAGTTTCCTGTGAATGTAAATATCACTTAGGCTTCTCCCTTCCCTCCTTATATATATATTTTTATTATGAGAATAGATTATACGGCATATTTCAAGGGGAAATAAACAGCGAAAATTAGCGAACGAGTGCACGTGAGGTGTTGTCAGGTGATAATTAGCCAATTCCAGGTGTATGGCACTATCATTTACCTTATTTCTTTTTTGTATATATTATTTGGTATAAGAATAGGGCATAGGGCTTATTTCAATGGATGAAATCAGTGGAAAATTCCAGGGAAGATTTACTTAGCATAGAATACAGTGTGGTGGCCTGCAATAATTAGGTAGTTCCAGGTGAATGTTAATATCACTTAGGCTTCTCCCTTCCTTTCTTATATATATTTTTATTACGAGAACAGATTATATGGCATATTTCAAGGGGAAATAAACAGCGAAAATTAGCGAACGAGTGCACGTGAGCTGTTGTCAGGTGATAATTAGCCAATTCCAGGTGTATGGCACTCTCACTTACCTTATTTCTTTTTTGTATATATTATTTGGTATAAGAATAGGGCATAGGGCATATTTCAATGGATGAAATCATTGGAAAATTCCAGGGAAGATTTACTTAGCGTAGCACGGCCAGGCAGGCGAGAGGAGAGGGTAATGGAGGGGAGGTAGGGAGGGGAGTCAAGAACGGGGAGAAATGGCTAAATTGTCAACAATGGATGGGAGTACAAATGAGATTAGGAGTGCTGACTAGTGTTGGACATTGACAGTACTGATAGATGACACAAGCCACCACTTGAAAGCCCGGACGAATTCAAAATAACACAGAATCACAAAAGTGATGCCCCACGGTATGATCCCTTGCTCCCAAGCATCACGAAAGTGATGCCCCGTGGTTAAGGGGTTAAAAAAGATAAAACGCAGTATTACTTAATATTTTTCGGAAGGTTTATCATGTGTTTTCTTTGAATCTAAATTATTTCTGTGGGAAGTTACTAGTGTTTTAGACCTAACCAACCAAATCTGAAGTATCAGTAATTTATGATGAATGTTTATGGAGAAGAAAATGCTCAATGGGTCATAAATTTTGTCCATTTTTGGGGGGTGTAATTCCAATTTATTACCCTGATATATTCCTAGTAGTATTTGTACCCCAGGCATAGTCTTATACTAACATCAAAAAGGTCCACCTCTTTGTCGATATGGCACCTGAGTATTTTGAGATAGCTACCCAGTATACACCAAGATAGAGATGAATGCTGCTACTACCTAAATTCATGCTAGAATGTTGTTGACTAGTAATATAATTATCAACATGTACTGTATATTAATTATATTCTCAATTTAAGTGTGTTTAAAGAAATTACATTTTGTTGCTCCCTTTTCCAGGAGAGACTCAGAGATCACTGAGCTTCCAGTTCAGAGTCAACCAAAACCTGATCTCCATAATACCAGAAGTCTGTCAGGCATTATGCAGAGCTCTGCAGCCCACATATATGAAACACTCAACGACCCAGCAGGAGTGGAGGAGGATAGCTACTGACTTCAACTCGCTGTGGAACTTTCCACTGTGTCTGGGTACACCTGATGGAAAGCGAGTGTTGTCGGAGAAGCCTAGCCACAGTGGGTCACACTATGATGATTATAGTTATTATGGTATAGTTATCTTGGCTTTGGTTGATGATGATGATAAATTTTTGTATGCTGATACTGGCACAAATGGCAGGGCTAGTGATGGAGCGGTCTGGAATAAGTGCACCTTAATGAGGGTCCTCCCACCTCACCACCTGGCCTCATCAATTACCCCTAGTCAATACTAGAAGCCAGTTAAGACAATTTGTATTGGCATTATTTACAGAGAAGTATGAAAGGTCAAAATATTCCCACCTACCATACCATTCCCATTATACTGCTGGCAACAATGTAGCCTACTACACAGTTGAAAGTGATGTATTACACTGTACGCACCTGCATACCGTACTGTTGACACTAATATTGGAACTTCGTAGCCACTTTTTATATATACATAACTCTTTAGTCCTGCAATAGGTAAGTCTTGAGTTTTGGTCAAAGTTATTTTGGTAATTGAATAGCAGGAGGAGTTAAAGTTGAATACAGCGAGTTGATCTTGATTTATTATCTTCAAAGACAGTCTAACTTGAGCAGTGTATGTATTACACAGGGACTTAATTTACTAACTAAGTCTAGTCAGAACCCTCTTCTTATTTGATATCTCCACTACCTGCCGGTTCTATGGCTTGCCCTGTTCTGAGCTCTGATGCCTACATTACTCGTTTAGCAGGGGTAGTTTCACGTGGGCTATACTGTTGTGGAAGCTTCTAGAACACTTTATGTGTGTGTGTATGTACAGCTTCCGGTGCAAGTCCAGCATTCCTTCACTTAAAGAGTTGCAAGCTAATTTCCTTTTCCCACACCTTGTCTGGTGCTCTACCTATCTATCTATCTATCTATCTATCTATCCATAATGCTATCTATTATGATTTGTACTTATAATATGGAGTCCTGACATTGATCAGTCATGCGAGCTGGCGGTCCTCCGACAGCTATCATCATTGACATATGCTAATCTATTAATACATAACATTGATTATAATATTGTATTGATGTAATATTCATGTTAATATTGCAATGATCCAGTAATAGTGCATTTTAAACAAGTTGTTTTTACAGAAGAAAAAAAAATTGAGAGGGATGATATGGAACATGCATGCCCACTCATATTACCAGATATACAAATATCAGAAAAAGAATTACAGGAGGAGTTATGTAAATTAGACAGAGGAAAAGCAAATGGTCTTGATGAAATTTCATGTTGGGTGCTACATGAATGTGAAAAGGAGTTAAGTAAACCATTATCTTTAATTTTCAAGAAATCCTTGAGACAAGGTAAACTACCTGATATTTGAAAGAAAGCAAACATTGTTCCGTTATTCAAGAAAGGGAATAGACAAAATCCACTCAGCTACCGACCAGTGTAACTAACCAGTGTTGTAAGCAAGGTATTAGAAAAACTGATGAGAAAGTTTGGGTAAATCATCTAGAAGAAAAACAATATGATAACAGAAAGACAGTTTGGTTTCAGAAAAAAAAAATCCTGTGTTACTAATCTGTTGAGCTACTATGATAGAGTACCAGAAACATTACAGAAAAGAGAAGGATGGGTGGTCAGTATCTATTTAGATTTCAAGAAAGCATTTGACAGAGTACCACACGAAAAAGTTTTATGGAAAATGTACCATGAAGGAGGAATCCGAGGCAAACTGTATTGTTAGATGCAAGATTTTCTCAAAAAAGAGAAATGAGAACATTACTAAGGGGAAATAACTCATCATGGAGGGAAGTGACTAGCGGAGTTCCACAGCTGGCACCAATCATGTTTTTAGTGTATATAAATGATATAGATAGCAACATTGGAAATGAAAGCTATCTAAATATGTTTGCTGATGATGCAAAAATACAAAAGACAATTACTAATGCAGACTTTTGTAAAGAGCTACAAGAAGATTTAAATAAACTTCAAGAATGGAGCAATACATGGCAAATGGAAGTCAATGTGGACAAGTGTTATGTAATCAAGTTTGGTAAAAGTGGAAAAAGACCTGACTGGGATTATAAGTTAGGAAGTAAAACCCTACACACATCGGAAAGAGAGAAGGACCTAGGTGTGATTAATAATAACAGACTATCTCCGGCTGACCACATCAGTGAGAAGGTACGGAACATGTATACACTGCTTGCAAATATGAGAATAGCATTCACATACTTAAATGAAGACATGCTAAGAAAGATAATAACATCATTCATCAGAGCAACCCTGGAGTATGCATCAGTAGTCTGGAGTCCTCGCTCAAAAAAAAGAAAGAAAAAAAAGGCTGAAAAAGTTCAAATGGCCGCTACAAGATGGGTACCAAGCTTAAGGGATCTAAGCTACGAAGAAAGACTAGAAAAACTGAATCTGCCTACACTACAGGAGAGAAGGAAAAGAGAAGACATGATTATGCTATGTAGATGCATATCAGGGAAGGAGAAAATAGACATAAATGATTACATAACCTATGGGGATGCATCAGCAAGAGGACACTGCAAAAAACTGCATAAAAAGTAAGGCAATAAAGACGTAAGGAAATTAAGTTTCCCAAATAGAACAGTTGATCAGTGGAATGCACTACCAAATGAAATGTTGTGTCCCAAAACAATAAATTTAAGAATAGGTACGATAAATATAGTTTAAGACACGGGACAGTACGAGCTTGACTCATTCCTCTAAAGATACAATTAGGTAAGAACAATTAGGTAAGAACACACACACACACACACACACACACACACACACACACACACACCATCTGCATCCATGCAGATATCGCTGATATGACCATTACTGCATCACGCAATGTGGATCAAATCAGTTCATTTGATGAGCTAGTCTCACGTTGCTAGTTTGGCTGGTCGACGAATTTTTGAGCTGTATCTAAAGGTGTTTCTATTGATGAGAATGACCAGTAGACGTTCTTGCAAGCTGCCAGCCGATACATTTTATGTATGTGGAGAATAAATTGGACCAAAGATGATCAAAAACAAAATCCACCTTCATACTAGATTTGTTCATGCATACAAAGCATATTTTGGCCTGGCCTTGGGCGATCGAAATAAGGATTGGGCTCCGCACTACACTTGTGGTAGCTGTCTCTCTTGGCTACGAGGAGCGAGAAAGAAGATGCCTTTCGCAGTTCCGACTGTGTGGCGAGAGCCTTCGAATCACCACGACGATTGTTATTTTTGCATGGTTGATATAAGTGGTGCGAAGAGCATTAAGGGCAGAAAGAACACTGTATATCCAAATTTGCCTTCTTCGATCTCTTCAGTGCCTCACATGAGCTGGCGATTCCTGTCCCTCCTGCAGACACGGAATTTGTCTTTGACCATGAGGACATCGTCGATGACTATGGGAAAAGTGATGATGAATTGTATGTTGCAGAATGTTCTGGAGACACTCCACACTTTCCCAGTGAGCAAGAACTGGATGACTTGGTCCGAGATTTAGGATTCAGCAAGTCCAATGCTGAGCTGCTGGCGTCATGTCCAAGTGAATGGAACTTGAAGAGAGAACCTGTATTTTTTTTCACAGGAAAAATCATCAGAGAAATTACCAATATGCCGGGAATCGAACCCGGGACTCTCAGGTGAGAGCCAGGCAGCATACCACTCACCACGACCAACGTGAGTTAACTTTTACCTGGTCGTGGTGTAGTGGTATGCTGCCTGGCTCTCACCTGAGAGTCCCGGGTTCGATTCCCGGCATATTGGTAATTTCTCTGATGATTTTTCCTGTGAAAAAAAATACAGGTTCTCTCTTCATTCTGACTTGCCGTAAGTGTTTGGGATAGATTAAAAGCATCTACTTGCCCGAGTGCCAGGGGGTTAACTCATCCTCTTGATGCCCACAGTGGGGGCGGAGGGACGTTGGTTACAAGATTGTGACAACGTAAGTTAACTTTTACCTGGTCGTGGTGTAGTGGTATGCTGCCTGGCTCTCACCTGAGAGTCCCGGGTTCGATTCCCGGCATATTGGTAATTTCTCTGATGAATGGAACTTGTTGTATCCCAGTTGCAAGTTGAGTTATAGGAATCGCCACGGCAAGTTTGCATCGTGTTCAAATCTTGTGAAGAAACCTCTTTGTGTTATTGTTTTGATGTTAAGTGTTTGTTCCAAGCCATGGGAGTGGATTACAAGGCTTCAGAATGGCGGCTCTTCATAGGTGAAGAGCCTAAAAGCTATACTTTTGCAAAACTGCAATGAACTCCCATCAGTTCCAGTTGCACATTCTGTGGGAATGAAAGAAGGCTATGAGAATGTGAAAATTTGTCTGACAAAGATCAAGTACTCATATCACGACTGGGAGGTTTGTGGGGATTTCAAAATGATTTCGTTCCTACTTGGAATGCAAAGCAGTTATACGAAGTACTCATGTTTTTTATGCTTGTGGGACAGCCGGAGCAATGCAGAACATTTCGTGAGGAAAGACTGGCCACTCAGAGTCTCACACCAGGCTCGTAGAACATTCTGAGAGCTCCACTGATCTCCAGTTAGAAGGTATTGCTACCGCTGCTACACATAAAATTTGGTTTTGTGAAACAATTTGTGAAAGCCATCGACAGGAATGGCGATGCGTTTCTGCATATCCGATCAATGTTTCCCAAGTTGAGCGTGGCAAGGGTGACGGCTGGCGTATTCACTGGGCCGCAACTTTGAAGAATGCTTGCAAGTCGTGATCTCCAAGATACAATGACTGACGATGAAGAGAGTGCTGGGAATCTTTCAGAGGGATTGTGGAAGGTTTTCTTGGCAACCAGAGGTAACCAGATTCTGCACAGCTCGTCGATGACCTGATCGGCGCATTCCACCGGCTTGGATGTAGAATATCAATCAAATTGCACTGTCTGCATTCTCACCTTGATTTCTTCAAAGGCAACTTGGGTGCAGTCATTGAGAAGCATGACGAACGGTTCCACCAGGACATTCTGCTGATGGAAACCAGATATCAGGGCAGGTGAAACAAGGCGATGATGGGTGATTACGTTTGGGGATTGTTGTGCGATTGTCATCACAGCTACAGAAGAAAATCAAGATCAAAAGTGCATTTCTAGATACTATGTGCCCTGCATTCCTTGTGATGTTACTGTATGCTCATTTTCTAGTTATTTTTATAATATACACCTGGAAATATATAAATTTTTTGACATTCTCAACATTTTCGAAATGGTAACAAGTTGCAGTTCCTCTCCTTGTCCGATAGCTAGATATGTTGTTGCATAATTCCTATAACTCTAGACTTACACAAAAACAAATAGCATCTTCGGAATCTACGCATTGACATTGATCAGAAATAGCGTAAAAACCAACATGAACAAAAAATTGGTTTAAGTTTGTTACCTAGTGTTATTATATTCATACAGAGATATACCAGTAATGTGAGTATTAAAAATCGGTCTGATAGTTGCGGTAAGCCCCTAGTTACATAATATACAGACGGTCCTGGGTTCGATCATTCAATGAATAACTGAGATAAAGGAGGCTGAATTTAAAGTAAATTAGGCCTACTGACCTGTACTTAGGTCTCCACATCTCTCTCTCTCTCTCTCTCTCTCTCTCTCTCTCTCTCTCATATTTTACATTCATTAACTTCCTTACTAATGACCCTCTCCAAAACCTCATTTACATCTTCCTCCTTTCCTTAATTATCTTAGTCTCATTAGCTGCTTTGTTTACCTCAACCATACTCTCTCCATTCTCCACGGAGTCATTAACAATTTCATTTCGACGACATATTTCCTACTGTATTCCTGCTGTTTCAAGATTATATTTACCATAGGACAAACTTTTGAGCATGAAGATTCAAATAAAACATTCAACAAACCCCTTCAGAACATGTCCTCTCTAGGCTGAGTAAAAGAAATTGAAGACTGCAGAAAAAAAAAAGTCGTCATCTGATTGAAGGCTGTGACTGTTTCTAATCATTACCGTTCACCTCCAACACATCGCCATCAACCAACATCTCATGTCGCTAATCACCGTTCACACACTCATTAACTACACTAATCACAGTAACATCAATAACCTCACCATCACACCTTCTCCAACCATTCTTCTATCATTAATCATTTTTGCGCTCACAGCAACCACTTCAATAATCGCCACCAGTCATAATCATACCGCAAACCACTCCACCCATATCTTCATGAACTGTCATCTCTCTTCCTTATTCAATTTCCACATTTGCTTTAGCTGCCTCATTAACTACAACCATACCACAATCTTCCACATCCACACTTCTGTTATTGATGATCTATCTTCAGTCATATTTCACCACTACACTAATTACAGCCACCACAACCACAGCCCCATTAACCATCAGCTTCTTCCCCTAACCAACTTTCACAGTCCCATTAACCATTTCACTATCCCCAACCACTACAATCACAGCGTTTTTAACCACTTCACCACAAACCATCCTGCCATTAACCACCACCCTCATTCCTTAGCCACACGCACATTAACGAATTCACTAACCACACACACACACACACACACACACACACACACACACACACACACACACACACACACACACACACACACACCTGCAAACGACTGGGTTATGAAGAAACACTTTGGTAATAACAGACTCCAGTGAACACTCCTTCTCCCCGGGCAACAACCACAACCCTCGTTACGGTTCTTAGCTTTTCCACCGTCCCAACAATTTGGCCCAAGGATTATGGACAGTCTCCTTAAACTGACGACTAATACATGTCAGGGTGATTTGCGCCGGAGATTTAGGGGTAATTAGTTGCTGAAGGTATTGAACAATATGAAGGGAATTGGCTGGATGGGGTAGTTTGGTGGGGTCTGGTGCTGAATGTGGTGTGAGTGCTGGAAATTGTGACTGAGTTGTGGCAAATGATACAACAGTGTATACTCTCTCTCTCTCTCTCTCTCTCTCTCTCTCTCTCTCTCTCTCCATATGTCTGTGTATCTGTCTATTTATTTCACCCGCCTATATCTATCTGTCACACTGTCATTTTGGTGAATGTTGAGATTTACAGGCAATTAATCAGTCAATCAATCTACCAACCTGTCTATATATCCACGTATCATTCCCACTGTGTTTCTGTCTATTATCAGTTAATCAATCAATCTATCAATCAGTCAATCAATCAATCTATCCGTCTGTCTATCTATCTATCTGACTATCTATTCATCTATCTGTCTGCTAGTCTGTTGTATTTTATCACCATGAAGACTCTGACTCTTTTCATTCGAACTCTATTTTTCGTTTAATCAAACCTTCGGGCCGTAGCGGAAATAAGTTAATTTTGACATTATCGCGTTAAAACCATTACCGGTATCTGTCTAGAGGAGAGAGATTTCCTGAAATGAATGAAGCCGTCTGACCGCTGCTTGGAAAAATAAATACATGAACATTATGCTGGAAGATTATCAGTTTTGAGACCAGGAGTGTCCCTTATCTATTATAATCACCTGCTTGTAGCGTAAATGAAATCAAAATTGTCATCATACTAAAAATGTAAAGGCATAGTGACTTTGCCATAGACACCATCACCACACTTCTACCACACTGCCACCGCCTTCCTTTCCACCACAGCACATCCACTTCAGTAGCGCACCGTCATATCAGCCACCATCACCACCACCAACAACACCACTTTAACACATTTTGGCACTGTCATACACCACAAACACTCTCCACCACCACCATCACTGCCGGCATCACCACACTTTCAGCTCCCACACCACGTAACCACCGTGCCACCCTCCCATCACTATAATACTTACATACATCACTTTCACACTACAAAAACACTAGAGCTCCACTATTACCAGCACGCTACCACACTCCCGGACCTTCCAACCACTTCACCATGACATTCACCACCATCCAATCATCACATAACTACCACATTTGACTACACAATAGGTCCGTTAGTATCAGCATATACCACGTTACAAGACTGTTACTATCATATTATTACCATCACACTTTTACCAGATCACTACCACACAATAAAGCCACATCACTACCACAGTGTCACCATCGCTCACTCTGCCACACCCGAGCCACAACCATAAACCACAGACAGAGAGCTAGCCACACACA
This sequence comes from Coenobita brevimanus, assembly GCF_032717465.1. Classification (NCBI taxonomy): domain Eukaryota; kingdom Metazoa; phylum Arthropoda; class Malacostraca; order Decapoda; family Coenobitidae; genus Coenobita; species Coenobita brevimanus. The sequence continues at coordinate 12,417,319 of NC_136999.1, forward strand.
CACACACACACACACACACACACACACACACACACACACACACACATTGTAGACCGTAGCACCAGTAGAACAGAGCGGTACTTCTAAGGTGGATGGAAAGCTGATGACAGGAAGAGCTGGAGCTCTCGTTTCATCAGCCTCCGGGACATGTTTCTGACCGTCCCCCTATGCTGAAATTTTTCATTCATTAACACTGAGAGTAGGCCAGCATACTTTCCTATACAAGTTCCTCTAACTGTCAACACCAAACTACATGCACATTACACACCACACATCCTATTCAACTTAAGATAAAAAAAATGGCATCTCATCACCCAGCCGTGTAGTCCCCGGGAGAAGGGGGGGAGAACCATAAAACTACTCACCATTCACCCATTTCGGCCAAGGGAAAGGCTTGGAACCACTATTATTAACGAGTTATTAACGAGATAATACTCACTCGCTCATACTTAGGTATTTATCATTAAAGTCTATAGGCACTATCTTACTGGTGATTATTGATTCATTTCTATTAATTTTATGTAATAGCTTTCATAGTCAATTTTTTTTTTTTTTTTTTTTTACCAGTTTAACTAGATAAAACTGGTCACCACTAATCTGTGCCTATATTCTTTACTCTTGATTATTGGCATTTCTCTGCAAAATAGCAGTCAGTACTTAGTCTTTAGTTCACTCAGACTGAGTTAGCATCATGATTACTAATGACAATGTACTGGAAGCTAAAGATATGGGGCTTAGCGACCCCGAAAAAGTCAAAGAGTATGTACTCTCTCAGTTTAGTTACGAGCAGCAACGTGAGAATGATGCTCGTGAAGAGCACAGAATCCAACGCGAACACGAGCGAGAACAACGCGAATACGAGCAAAAAACAACGCGAACTCGAGTTAGAACAACGTGAGATAGAACGTGAATACGAGTGAGAACAACGAGAGAGAGAACGTCAACACGAGTTAGAACAACGTGAGAGAGAACGTGAATACGAGCGAGAACAACGAGAACACGAACGTGCTGAGCGTGAGGCACATGAAAAACATGAACTTGAGATGCTGAGGCTCAAGCGAGACTCCTTGGCTTCAGACACATCTGGTGCAGCTAACCCAAGCTCCATGAGCGCTCTCCCTGCACATGTTTTGGCGAACCCACACATCAAGCTTCCTCCATACAAGGAAGGCGAGCGAATCAAGCCATTCATAGCTCGTTTTGAAGACATGGCTCAGCTGTACCAGCTGGATGAGGCAGCTAAACGGCTCCAGTTTCTTAGCTTGTTTGAGGGCCCTGCCCTCGATATTCTCCACAGAATTCGTGGAGACAATCTCACGTACGAGATGATGAAGGTCACACTCGTCAAAGTGTATGGTCTCACAGTTGACAACGCCAAGAGTCAGTTTATGAGGGCGCGTTTACAAGAAAAAGAGACTGCCGTTCAGTTCCTTGATTGGCTTACTGCTTACTTAGATGAGTGGTCTTCCACGCGTGGGGGGATAATCGATCTTATGCTGCGCACGCAGCTAGAAAAGTCATGGCCTGCTGAACTTATGGCTCAACTTAAAATCTGCCAGGTAAGGGATCGCAGCCAAATGGTGAACAAGGCTGATCCATTCTTCACTGCATACGGGTATCAAACTCGTAAGCAGCACACCTGGAACAGGAAAGCTGACAAATCTGGGAAACCGTCTCAGACTGGACCCCAGCAACAAGGCCGTTATCAGAATAATGGCCAAGGTCCAAACAAGAAGGACCAGGCGCAAAACACTCAGCAACCTGTCTGGAAGAGGTACAACAAGTACTCTAACCAGCAGCAATATCAGCCACCCAATCAAAGGTCAGGACAATCCTTTTCTGCACCAGCTCCAGTGTATCAGAGGCAGGAGGCAAATGCAGCCTTCATTCCTCAACAGTAGTATAGTGGTGTCGTCCCTAGCAGTACAATTACTTCCCCACAGTTCTCTAGTCCCCCAGCAATAGTGAACACTCTGCCACAGGAGGTCAATGCTCCATCTCCCCAGACAGTGAATACGACCCCTCAGATATCTAATTCTCAGGGCACCATGTTTGCCGCATCATTTATTGAGCAGCCTCATCAGTGGCTGGCTGCTTCCTCCACAGGCCCTCCCACAGGTGACAGTGCCTTCCTTGTTCAGCCAGGGTTTGTGGGAGGCATTCCTGTGAAGGTCTTGATAGACAATGGTTCCTCAGGTTGCTCTGTCAGGCAGAGTCTAGTTCGGCCTGAGGAGTACACAGGTCGACAGATCCAAGCCAACCTTATTGATGGATCAGTGAGATTGTTCCCTGAGGCACATATCCAGGTGGCATCTCCTTTTTACACTGGTACGACAGTCCCTTATCTATTATAATCACCTGCTTGTAGCGTAAATGAAATCAAAATTGTCATCATACTAAAAATGTAAAGGCATAGTGACTTTGCCATAGACACCATCACCACACATCTACCACACTGCCACCGCCTTCCTTTCCACCACAGCACATCCACTTCAGTAGCGCACCGTCATATCAGCCACCATCACCACCACCAACAACACCACTTTAACGCATTTTGGCACTGTCATACACCACAAACACTCTCCACCACCACCATCACTGCCGGCATCACCACACTTTCAGCTCCCACACCACGTAACCACCGTGCCACCCTCCCATCACTATAATACTTACATACATCACTTTCACACTACAAAAACACTAGAGCTCCACTATTACCAGCACGCTACCACACTCCCGGACCTTCCAACCACTTCACCATGACATTCACCACCATCCAATCATCACATAACTACCACATTTGACTACACAATAGGTCCGTTAGTATCAGCATATACCACGTTACAAGACTGTTACTATCATATTATTACCATCACACTTTTACCAGATCACTACCACACAATAAAGCCACATCACTACCACAGTGTCACCATCGCTCACTCTGCCACACCCGAGCCACAACCATAAACCACAGACAGACAGACAGACAGAGAGCTAGCCATACACACACACACACACACACACACACACACACACACACACACACACACACACACACATTGTAGACCGTAGCACCAGTAGAACAGAGCGGTACTTCTAAGGTGGATGGAAAGCTGATGACAGGAAGAGCTGGAGCTCTCGTTTCATCAGCCTCCGGGACATGTTTCTGACCGTCCCCCTATGCTGAAATTTTTCATTTGGTAACACTGAGAGTAGGCCAGCATACTTTCCTATACAAGTTCCTCTAACTGTCAACACCAAACTACATGCACATTACACACCACACATCCTATTCAACTTAAGATAAAAAAAATGGCATCTCATCACCCAGCCGTGTAGTCCCCGGGAGAAAGGGGGGAGAACCATAAAACTACTCACCATTCACCCCATTCCCGATGACGGCCAAGGGAAAGGCTTGGAACCACTATCTAACTTACTTCATTTCTGCAACATTCGTAGTCTTTCCTCTAATTATCTCTTTGTTGAACACCACCCCTCTTCCTCCAAACCTCACCATCTTTTCTTCACCGAAGCTCGGTTGCCTGAGGCGACTGTCAGGAAACCCTTCTCTGAATCCTCCTACTTTATCTATACTGTATTCACTTCTAGGCCAGAAGTGGCTCGTGTATATGTAAGCAACAACATATACTGCTCTCGTGTTCTTGAACTTGAATCTTCTGAATTCTCTACTCTCTGGCTTCGGCTATCCTCTCATTCTCTGACTTAATATTTCTGTACTTTTATTTATCCCCTAATTCTGCTGACTGAAAAACTCTTTGGCTATCTTACTTCTAAGATGGAACACATCCTACCAATTTCTCCTCTCTCTGAAATCTCCATTCTAGGTGACTTCAATGATCACCACCACCTTTGGCTCTCCTTTCCTTTCACTGATCCACCTGTTGAACAAACCGACATATTTTTTATCCTTGACCCTCTCACTGTTTTTATACGCATTGGTGTGTGTGATCTGCTTACCCTCCTCAGTTTTCATATGCATTAGCTGCACTGGATGAAAAAACACAGAAAAGGAAAGGCGTATGATCTACTTTCATATGCATTATAGGATCGTTTGTCCAGCAATGGTGTGCCTAAATGTAAACGTGTCTTGCTGGTGCGAGTTGCAAGTGGCAATCTCATGCTTTTGTGGGTAATATATTACAATAAATTTTACTTTGATTGGGACCAGAAAATTGTACCGTACTATTGTCATGAACTTGCGCAAGCTTATTTGTAGGTTCGTAACATTTCGTTTCAGTATGAAAACTGTGAATTCTAGTGGAATTCCCACTGAGTATCACTCATTTCAATTGTCCTAGCATTCACTCGATTGAGATGGTTTTCGGAACATTTTTCAGTTTCATAAGTGATCATCTTTGCGCGCGACAGTAGCACCTTCACTGAGTGATTTATTGTGGGCGTGTATCGCTCACTTTCTTTTCATTGACCATTGAAGCAAGCACGGCCATCCCTCGCCCCCTTTCATATTTCGAAGTCAGTCAGGCTTTGATTGTCATGAGAGCAGGTTCATGCCCAGCGTGAAGCAGCGCTGCCGCAGGGAGTTCCTGAAATCTCCACCTAGACGGTGAATCGGCGAAGAGGTTTAGCGTATTGCAGCATCTGTCCTATGTGTCGGCACCCAGTCATTCCACTTAGCCCCCTCTACTGACCAGTATTTCTTTTCATTTTTCCTAGGTTTAAGTTTAGCTTTTGAGTGAGCAAGTGAGTGTACTTCCCTTGTTATTTTGAAATCATTTTGAGACTCATGTAACGTAAATTTATTTCATTGTGATTAATAAATTCACAGTTCTTTTTCTTTGAGCTCATTGTAGTTAAACTCGTGTTTTATTTCTCTACATTTAGCTTATTTCAGTTGCCACTCCTGGTTTGCACAAGCGCTTTGTATTATTTGTAACTGGTACTTAGGCCAGTCCTTTTGTATTAAGCTTAAATCCGTTGTGCCAGCCAGGAGTTAATGCACCGGCAAGAACCTGTTTATAATTAATAGCATTAGTTATTGATTGTCAGGGGTGGAGTCACTTTCTCTAGAGGCTAACAGTACTAACAAACAGCACATGTGAGTAATTAGTCTCTGCTGTGTACTGTTGAGAAAGTTTATAAATTCTCATCCTTAGAGAATCGGCAAAGTAAGCCGGCATAAAGTAAAACTTGCTGCCTGATTTCACAAGTCAATTCATTGTCCATATTTTCAAGTAACATTTAACGTATTCTTTAATATATAAAAACCACATTTCCCAGTGACATCTGGCGACCTCATTCCAGGATATTAACTCCTAGCTCTAAAGTTATTAACGAGATAATACTCACTCGCTCATACTTAGGTATTTATCATTAAAGTCTATAGGCACTATCTTACTGGTGATTATTGATTCATTTCTATTAATTTTATGTAATAGCTTTCATAGTCAATTTTTTTTTTATTTTTTTTTTTACCAGTTTAACTAGATAAAACTGGTCACCACTAACCTGTGCCTATATTCTTTACTCTTGATTATTGGCATTTCTCTGCAAAATAGCAGTCAGTACTTAGTCTTTAGTTCACTCAGACTGAGTTAGCATCATGATTACTAATGACAATGTACAGGAAGCTAAAGATATGGGGCTTAGCGACCCCGAAAAAGTCAAAGAGTATGTACTCTCTCAGTTTAGTTACGAGCAGCAACGTGAGAATGATGCTCGTGAAGAGCACAGAATCCAACGCGAACACGAGCGAGAACAACGTGAATACGAGCAAAAACAATGCGAACTCGAGTTAGAACAACGTGAGATAGAACGTGAATACGAGTGAGAACAACGAGAGAGAGAACGTCAACACGAGTTAGAACAACGTGAGAGAGAACGTGAATACGAGCGAGAACAACGAGAATACGAACGTGCTGAGCGTGAGGCACATGAAAAACATGAACTTGAGATGCTGAGGCTCAAGCGAGACTCCTTGGCTTCAGACACATCTGGTGCAGCTAACCCAAGCTCCATGAGCGCTCTCCCTGCACATGTTTTGGCGATCCCACACATCAAGCTTCCTCCATACAAGGAAGGCGAGCGAATCAAGCCATTCATAGCTCGTTTTGAAGACATGGCTCAGCTGTACCAGCTGGATCAGGCAGCTAAACGGCTCCAGTTTCTTAGCTTGTTTGAGGGCCCTGCCCTCGATATTCTCCACAGAATTCGTGGAGACAATCTCACGTACGAGATGATGAAGGTCACACTCGTCAAAGTGTATGGTCTCACAGTTGACAACGCCAAGAGTCAGTTTATGAGGGCGCGTTTACAAGAAAAAGAGACTGCCGTTCAGTTCCTTGATTGGCTTACTGCTTACTTAGATGAGTGGTCTTCCACGCGTGGGGGGATAATCGATCTTATGCTGCGCACGCAGCTAGAAAAGTCATGGCCTGCTGAACTTATGGCTCAACTTAAAATCTGCCAGGTAAGGGATCGCAGCCAAATGGTGAACAAGGCTGATCCATTCTTCACTGCATACGGGTATCAAACTCGTAAGCAGCACACCTGGAACAGGAAAGCTGACAAATCTGGGAAACCGTCTCAGACTGGACCCCAGCAACAAGACCGTTATCAGAATAATGGCCAAGGTCCAAACAAGAAGGACCAGGCGCAAAACACTCAGCAACCTGTCTGGAAGAGGTACAACAAGTACTCTAACCAGCAGCAATATCAGCCACCCAATCAAAGGTCAGGACAATCCTTTTCTGCACCTGCTCCAGTGTATCAGAGGCAGGAGGCAAACGCAGCCTTCATTCCTCAACAGTAGTATAGTGGTGTCGTCCCAAGCAGTACAATTACTTCCCCACAGTTCTCTAGTCCCCCAGCAATAGTGAACACTGCCACAGGAGGTCAATGCTCCATCTCCCCAGACAGTGAATACGACCCCTCAGATATCTAATTCTCAGGGCACCATGTTTGCCGCATCATTTATTCAGCAGCCTCATCAGTGGCTGGCTGCTTCCTCCACAGGCCCTCCCACAGGTGACAGTGCCTTCCTTGTTCAGCCAGGGTTTGTGGGAGGCATTCCTGTGAAGGTCTTGATAGACAATGATTCCTCAGGTTGCTCTGTCAGGCAGAGTCTAGTTCGGCCTGAGGAGTACACAGGTCGACAGATCCAAGCCAACCTTATTGATGGATCAGTGAGATTGTTCCCTGAGGCACATATCCAGGTGGCATCTCCTTTTTACACTGGTACGACAGTCGCAGTTGTCATGCCAGAACCTTTATTTGACCTTATTATAGGCAATATTCCCGGTGCCAAATATAGTTGCACCACAGATGACACTACTCAGACTTCGGCTGCAGTAACACGAGCCATGGGTGAGGCTTCAAGCTGTGTCACCCCGGTGACCATTGCATCGCCGTAAGATCTGATGTGTAGCCAAGTTGTTGTTCAAGAACAACATTCTGATCCAACACTTGTTGCCACGTGGAAGAAACAAAAGGGTAGAGTGATTAAGTATTCACGGGGAGGTCAAGCCAAGTTCCTTCGTAAACAAGGACGGCTCTACCGTGAGTCACGAACACCCCAGGATGAGGTTCTACTGCAGTTTGTTGTTCCCGCTAAGTGTCGCCTAGCAGTGTTAGAATGGGGTCATTGTTCAGCTTTTGGAGGTCACATGGGCAAAAGGAAAACCCAGGGCCGTATCCGTGCTGACTTTTTCTGGCCAGGGATGAGATGAGAAACAGATTGCTTTGTGTGTTCCTGCAATGTGTGTCAATGTACCACAACTCAGGGACATGTCCTTCCTGTGCCGTTTGAATCCACACCCATGATCTCTGAAGCAGCTGAGAGACAGGGCAGTGGTAATGTGGGTGCAGACATGATATCTTGCCCGTTGGCCCCGCAGGACACATCAAGTCCAGGGCCTATACACACTTATGTACCGTAGATTAAGGGGGAAGTTCGAGAACCCCACAGAGGCAATCTGAGGCTGTGTTTGAATTACCTTGTGGAATGTCTCGAGCTGTGGGCCTCTCTGAGGATTCCAGGAGAATACATATTATCCACATGAGTGTTCACACCCACGGTGGGTGTTAAAATGTGACCTGTCCGAGATTGCGTAAGGATTCTCAGCTTGCCGTTGTTAATCGTAAGTGTAGTGTTAGGTTAGCCAGTAAACTGCTCGTCCTGAGAGATTTGAGCAATTCAAGAACTGACACGTTTCCTGGTTAATAATATAGGTTTAACCAGTAAACCACCCGTTCTGAGAGATTTGGGCAATTCAAGAACTGACATATTTCCTGGTTAATAATGTAAGTTAACCAGTAAACTACAAGGGTCCTGAGAGATTTGAGCAATCCAAAGACTACATTTCCTGGTTAATAATGTATCCATTAATAGAATAATTGTGTACTTTTTGTAACATAAGTACTGATTGCTAGACAGAGAGAGAGAAATGACAGTGTTGATGCTCCACCTTGGTTGCTTTCGCAGGTGCAGCTGGCGGGTGCAGCATTGTCATGGAATTCAGCTGATCATCTCTGTCGCATGATGCCGCCTCTTCTCTTCTGCCTCGTCGTCATTATTTACTATTGTATTACATAATTTTACACGTAGGCACAGTTACACCACAACTGTCACACCTACACCGTGTATTACATACATCATGCTACATAACAATTAGTTGTTAATGTAAATATAGCAAACTTTTTGCTCAGTTTGACCTGAGTACAGGATTTTTCACAGTCGTCTCAGAGTTTTTCCTCAAGCTTGCTTCTATTAACATCAATACGAGGTTTTTACGCTCATGGGCGACTGTGATTTTCTCCTATAGCAGGATAGTACACACACCACAGTGTGAATCTTGTGTGACTGAGTTAGGATTTATGTATGTATATTGATTTTTTTTTTTTTTAAGAAAAAATTTGATTTTGATGGGATGTAATTTCACGAAATTGCGCAAGCGTATTTGTAGGTTCGTAACATTTTGTTTCAGTGTGAAAACCGTGAATTCTGGTGGAATTCCCTCTGAGTATCACTCATTTCACCTGTTCAAGCATTCACTCGATTGGGATGGTTTTCAGAACATTTTTCACTGTTTCATAAGTGATCGTCCTTGCAAGCGACATTAGCGCCTTCGCTGAGCGATTTATTGTGGGCGTGTATTGCTCACTTTCTTTCTGTTGACCGTTGAAGCAAGCACGGCCATCCCTCGCCCCCTTTCATAATTGGAAGTCAGTCAGGCTTTGATTGTCGTGAGAGCAGGTTCGTGCCCAGCATGGAGCAGCACCGCCACAGCGAGTTCCTGAAATCTCCACCTAGACGGTGAATCGGCGAAGAGGTTTAGCGTATTGCAGCATCTGTCCTACGTATCAGCGCCCAGTCATTCTGCTTAGCCCCCTCTACTGACCAGTATTGCTTTTCATTTTTCCTAGGTTTAAGTTTAGCTTTTGAGTGAGCGAGTGAGCGTACTTCCCTTATTATTTTGAATTCATTTTGAGACTCATGTAACTTAAATTTCTTTCATTGTGATTAATAAATTCACTGTTCTTTTTCTTTGAGCTCAGTGTAGATAAACTCATGTTTTATTTCTCCACATTTAGCTTATTTTAATTGCCACTCCTGGTTTGCACAAGCGCTTTGTATTATTCATAACTGGTACTTAGGCCAGTCCTTTTGTATTAAGCTTAAATCCGTTGTGCCAGCCAGGAGTTAATGCACTGGCAAGAACCTGTTTATCATTAATAGCATTAGTTATTGATTGTCAGGGGTGGAGTCACTTTTTCTAGAGGCTAACAGTACTAACAAACAGCACGCATGAGTAATTAGTCTCTGCTGTGTACTGTTGAGAAAGTTTATAAATTCTCATCCTTAGAGAATTGGCGAAGTAAGCCGGCATAAAGTAAAACTTATTGCTTGATTTCACAAGTCAATTCATTGTCCATATTTTCAAAGTAACATTTAAAGTATTCTTTAATATATATTAAGCACATTCCCCCGTGACAACTATAGCAAATTTTCATTTGTTCAATACACTATTTCATGAGAAATTTGATAACATAATGCAGAATAGGTCAAACAAGAGGGATTGTATTCAATATAATGATATTTTACTTCCTCAAAAAGTTCCAATTTCTTCGTGAATGAACGCAATATAGTATTCACACATCTATTTCTGCCTAAGTTTATATGTTTACAAATTTACAGCCAAAGAACAAAGATAGCTACACCTTTTGGCATTCCAGCTTGACAAGAGAATAATTGGTATCTGTATTAGGATCCGATCTGTGATGAAAAGTATAAACCGTACTTTCAGCATGGGGGAAATATCTGGCTGGGGCGAAACCAGAAGGGGGAGTAGGGGTGCGCAAGCCAGGTTTCTTGAGAGGGCTAATGACCTACAACGGCTTGTACAGCACTCTACTCACGTCCCTGACCCCCTTGAAGAGAGTTCCAACATACTTGATCTTTTCCTTATAACTAATCCTTCTGCTTATGCAGTTAATTTCTTCTCTACGTTGGGGGTACTCCAGTCACATCCTTATCGCCCTAACCTTCCAATCGCTCCAATTAGACATGTGGATCCTCCCAAGAAATGGTGGCTGTAGCACTTAGGAGCTGCCGATTGGGAGGCCCTCAGGCAGTACTTCTTCGTTTTCCCTGGAATGATTATTGCCTCCATGGGCAAGAGCCATCTGAGTGTGCCTCGTGAATTACGGAGATTATTCTCTTGGGCATGGAAGCATACATTCCTTTCTCTTATCCTGTGACTAGTGCACAAAAAAAAACTTGGGTTACTCATGCTTGTTCTAATGCTGTCCACAACAAATAGAAGGCCTACAAAAGGTACAGGAGCTAACCTACCCCTGAATCTCATCTCTCTTATATTTCTGTCCGGAATTGTGCTAAGTCTGTTCTTCACGCAACTAAAAATAATTTTTTTTATACTAAATGCTCCGAGCTCTCGGACTCAAACTCTTCTCACTCTTTCTGGCACCTTTTCAAAGGTCTTTCTAACAACTTTACATCATCATACTTCCCTCCTCTTTTCTGCTCTGATGGCAGTGTAGCTGTTTCTTCTACAGATAGAGTAGAGCTGTTTACTTAGATTTTCTCCTCTAAATCCACCTTTAGATGATTCTGATGCTGTTTCTCCATCACTTCCCCCCTCTGACCTCCTCATGGCGGACATAAGAAAAAATTTCAATTGACGTGTTTTCTGCCATCACTGGCCTCAATAGGTAAATGGGCCTGATGAGGTCGCTTCTGTTGTCCTCAAGAACTGTGCATCTCTGCTTACACCTTGCTTGGGTAAACTCGTTCGCCTTTATCTGTTGACCTTTCCTTCTTGCTCGAAGTTTTCACACATTCAAACTGCCCCAAAGATGGGACTTATTCCCAGTCCTCTAGCTATCGCTCAATTGCTTTGACATCCTGTATTTCAAAGTTTTTAAATCTAATCTTAACAAAAAAATATTAACGCACCTTTCCTATTACAACCTTTTTCCTAATGAAAAGTAAGAGTTTCACCAGGACGCTCCACCGGTGATCTTACTTTCTTTTCAGACTCCTGGTCATCCTCCTTTCGGGACTTTGGTGAAAGTTTTTCTATTTCACTTTCCATCTCAAGGCATTCCATTGAGTCTGGCACAAACTGTTAACTTCCAAACAGCCCTCTTATGGTTTCTATCCTTCCATCTGTGCCTTCATCTCTAGCTTCCTTTCTGGCGGTTCTATAGCTGCTATTGTAGACGGTCATCGTTCTTCTGCTACAGCTATCAATAGTAATGTTCCTCAGGGCTCTCTCCTATCACCGACTCTCTTCCTTCTATTTATCATTGACCTTCTAAGCTGTACAGTATATCTAACATTATCCAGTCATATGCTTATGACGCCACCCTTCACCTTTCCATCCACTTCTTGTGGCTTCTATCTCAGCAGTTACTTCAAGAAACAAGGGATGAGGCTATGGCACACATAATGTCTGACTTGGCTCATATTATCTGAAAAACTCAGCTCTTGTTTCTATCAGCCCGTCAAAGTATTTTGCAGGAGTATCCTCTGATTTTAAACAAAATCCAGCTCAATCCTGCATCATCTTTGAACATACCTGGGGTTTCACTCTCTCGGGACTTATCTTGGAAAGACCATATTACCTCTTGTAAAATTTACTTTCAAGAAAATTAGATGTGCGAAGCCAACTCCATACCTTCTTTACCTCTGAATTGTTGTTTTACTTTATATAGAGGTCTTCTTCTCCCTTGTTTAATGTACAACTCTCATGTGTTGGGAGGCTCTCCTCATACAGCGCATCTCAACAAGGTGGAGTCAAAGGTTTTCCATTCCGTTAACTTTCCTCCTACTGACTCTCTTCAACCTCTGTCTATTTGCAGCACTGTTGCATCTTTATCTTTCTTCCATCTCTGCTTCAATGGTCACTGCTCCTTTGAAGTGTCTCCTTGTATCCTAACACCACTACGGCGGGTGCGTAGCACTCATCTAGCGGCAAACTCTCATTCCTTTTCTGCCCAACTTTCTAATGCAAGAGCTGTCACTCCCAGTACTTTATGTATGCAACAGGTCATCCTGCAACTGTCTTCTTCTGTCTGTATTCCCTACTACCTGCGATCTCCAGTCTTTCAAAAGCAGTGTGCCCAGGCACTTAAAAATGAACCGATTTTTAATTTGGCTCTTCGTTATCTTGTTTTTATTATTTTTTGGAAGGAACAACCTTTCGGGCATCTAGCCTTTGGTTCCTTCTTTCTTACGTAAAACACACACACACACACACACACACACACACACACACACACACACACACACACACACACACACACACACACACAGTTCCCTTCTCCACTAACCTCCTCACCACCAACCACAACACCTTCCCCTGTTTCTTCACAAATCTCCCCATATCATCACCAAAGATACCAACGTTTCTCAACCGGAACCCTAAGCCAGGCACACACACTTCCCAACCGCATCGTTATTCCTTCCAACATCACCACCACACATCCCAGCCTCGTTCCAAACCTCCCACCACACACAAACTTCCCACCATTCCCTCAGCACCACAAACTGAAGCACATTGGGGAAATTAGCTAACTCTCGTGCACTTCGTGACATACCCCAGTCTTCCACCAAACTTGCCTCACAACTACCAGTTTTTGCCATCACCACGCCCTTCCCCTTCTGCTCACGACCCCCTTCCTTCTCCGTGTAAAAAGTAGTCTCCCAAGTGCACTTGTATCCTCTCCCTGTCTGTCCCGTCCCCTTACCAGACCGTCTCTAAACACACTTGAATGCTTGACAAACTCTAACACCGCCAGACCTCACCTCCACCACACAACAGCATACCATCGCAATACTACCACCACTCCACATCACACCATCACAGTGATACACTACACCTCTAGCAAATCGCTACTATTCTACCACAAGACGACATCACATCATCGCAAGACAACAGTATGAGTATACTATTAACACTCCAACACCACACGACACCACCACACTATACGATACGATCAGAAGACAAATATAACGCCCTTAACATACCAACACCACATCATCACACCACGCCACCACAACACCAGCACACTCTCCTGTCCCCCTCCGATCACCCCGGGTGTGTGTCGTCGTTATAATCTGGTTGAAGTCTGTGCTAAATCCTGCTTGTATTTTGTGTTGTCTTCATTATCCTCTGATGGCTATTGTGCTGCAGAGACAAGGGGTCTCGTCCACCTTACTTCGATGTCCTAATCTCCAGACGGCGGATGAAGCCCTTTTTTTGTGTTGGGTCAGGAGGGGAGAGCATTTTAATCGTTGTCTTCTCACGGAATAAGACTCAGACGCACCAGCTGCCAACCAGTTTCTGTCATCCCGGGTTTACCTGAAATGTGAACCCAGTGGGTTGCCGGTTGTAGTTACCCCTTTCCTGCAATATACTATCCAACTTTCGAGGGGTAGAAAGGGAACTGCCAGCACGTGATGGCATCCCTCTCCAACCAGTTATCATGCCAATAGAAGAAGAAAGTTTAAATTAATGTCTATGGACTACACCAAAGGCATTAGGCAGTTATTATCTAATCCCAGTCTACTCTAAGGCTAAGACACCCAACCATCGATTTTACGATCCAAGTCCCCATTTGTTCTGCAGGGTGAATAGGGACATTGGGGAACAAACGTTATCCAAGCGTCTGGCTGGTCCGGAAAGAATCTTGGAGAGATTGCATGAAAATGTAAGATAACTTTGCCTATTTAGGGTTAGGTGTAAGAAGCACTTACTAGAAAGTGCAGGGAAGCTATAGTTGGCTAGATTTCATCTGACAACAAGTGGTGCCAGGCACAACAAACCTTGCCCGAGAGCAGTAATTTTATTGCCGTTTGATACTTAATCGTTGCTGCCATTTATGGTCAGTACACAGTTGAAGTCTGATTTAATGATGCAACGGTTTTCAAGTTAAGCCCTCTGAAAACCCGTGATCTTGCGTTTGACCTTGGAAGGTCACTCAGGGTCAAAGGTCATGGTGCCAAATGAAAGCCCGTATGAGATTTTCTATATCTCGATAATAGTAAATATCTCTGTCTTCAACAAAAGCTCGTATGAGACTTTCTATATCTCAATAATAGTAAATATCTCTATCTTCAACGAGTTTCGAGTTATAGCCTTCTGAATATCCGTGACCTTGAGTTGGGCCTTTCAAGGTCACTTACGGTCAAAGATCATGGAACCAATTAAAAACCCTTATGGAACTTCCTTTGTGGAGATAATAGTAAATATCTCTATTTTCAACGACTTTCCAGTTGTGGCCCCCTGAATATCCATGACCTTGAATTCGACCTTTCAAGGTCACTCAAGGTCAAAGATCTTGGTGCCAAATGAGTGCCCATATTACGAGTTCCTTTATGTTCTAAATAGTAAATATCTCTATCTTCAACCAGTTTCAAGTTATAGTCCTTTGAAAATCCGTGACCTTGATTTTGACCTTTCAGGGTCACTTGATTACCTCCAAAATTTAATCACTTTCCTTTTCGACCAGTGCCCACATATCCGGAAAGTTTCATGTAATTTCAGTCAGCCGTTTTTCGGTAATGATGCTAACAAACAATGAAACAAATAAACTCGACCAAAATCAATAAGGCAAAGATTCTTACCCCCATACAGCTCGGTTGATGGCCAGAAGTAGTCAAACTGGAGGAAAAAAAAATACTAGTAACTAAGGAGATTCATTAATACTTCATGACTAAGGTTCATCGAATGTTACACAATCACAGCTTAGTATTCAAGTTGTGAGTGTTCGAGTTCCATCAGATAAAAACAAACCAACTATGAGGAGCCATTTGATGAGGCATGAAACTGTTAGGAGATATTTAAATGGTCAAACTTATGATAGTTTTTTTTTTTTTTTTTTTTTATCTAGACTCTAGTCCATATTTCGCATGAATCATAGATGGGAAAAGATGTCGGGATAATGATGATGATGATGATGATGATGATATTTCAATTATGTAATCCCGCGAAGAGTTTAAGTTCATGGGTGGGTGTACACTGAAATGATATGTTAGTAGGTTATGTCTTAATGTTTGTAGGTCGGTACGCTGCAGTATTTGTAACTCAGTATACTTTAATGATAATGAGTCAGGATGTTGCAGTGTTTATGTGTCAGGATGTTGGAATGTTCATGAGTCAGGAAGTTGTAATGTCCATGGGCCAAGATGCTGAAATCTTTATGAGTCAAAATGGTGCAATGTTCATGCGTCAGAAGAGACCCTGCGGCGAGGCTCTTGTTTCAAACACTTTGCTGTAAAAAGTAGCTAGCGTTAACAGAGAGATCCACTACCCAGATTCTGGAGGTGCTTTAACAGAATGCCCCACTACCCGGTTTCTGGAGGTGACTTAGCAGAGTTACCCACTACCCAGATTAGCACCATTTCAGGTGTCAGCTGATGGCAGATTTGGATTATCCATGTGAAATTACCTTGTATGGTACCACTTTTATGTGTCCAATGGCCTTCCTTTAACAATCCGCCCAAACAGAAACAGACGAAGAAGAACGCTAGCCACTCATTGACCTGCTGGCCATTGCTGCAGGTACAAATGTCTGTGAGTTAGAGTGTTCATGAATATTGGTAATTCTTGCAACAGTGAGATATGTATGTGTGTTGCAATGCTTGGTGAGTTTATGAGCTGCATTATATTGTTTACGAGTGTCACTGTGCTCTCTCTCTCTCTCTCTCTCTCTCTCTCTCTCTCTCTCTCTCTCTCTCAAACACACACACACACATCTGATTTGCAATTACTTAATGATTTAAATGAGGTGATTAATCGGATACACTTCGCAGGGCGTGAGAAGAACTGTCACTATGGTCTTCTGGTGTTGTTTGGCATCGAAGCATGGAAATTGGCTCGTTGAGAGAAAGAGTTACACAAAGTACACACATACACAGATACACAGATGCACACACAGTCCATACATACTATCTATCTATCTACGTGTAGAGCCAGACACCTTAATCGCGTTAGGGGTGGCCACAAACAAATCGTCTCCATGTCCCCCTGTTCCCTGCCATTTCGCTGTCCTCCCCTCTGCTTACATCCCGCCACTTAAAAACTTCTGTACTCCATCCTACATATCCTGCCCACCTCCATTTCTCTGCTTTTAAAACTTCTATAATATCTTTGACTAGTCTGCTTTCTCACTCAAGTTGATCTTGTCCTGTCTCTTGAAGATATTCCCAACACTGACCTTTCCATTGCTCTCTGAGAACGGATTAATTCATTTTCCACCGATTTTGTCAGTTTCCAGGTCTGACAACCATACGTCATAGCTGAAATTATACATTCGTTATATACTTTTCGTTTCATACAAACTGGCAAGCTACTTTTCATAATGTCTCTATGTTTACTGAAAGCTTTTCATCCAATTCTAATGCGTCTTCTTATTTCGGTATCACGATCTTTCGTTAATTTTAATATTTGCCCCAAGTAATTGTACTCCTCGACTTCTTCAAGAATTTCTTCGCTTATTCTGATGACGCTCTTTGGTGTATGTGGATTAAGCATTAGTTTTAATCCGGTTCAACTTTGGCCCTACTTTGGGACTTTCAGTGTTCAAGTCATTTAACATTTCTTGCAATATATATATATATATATATATATATATATATATATATATATATATATATATATATATATATATATATATATATATATATATATATATATGCGAGCCCGCAGTAACAGTTCCCTCCAAGAGAAAAACAAAATACAATAGAGAGCCAAATTCAAGATCCGATCATTTGAGATGCCTGGACACACTACGTTTGAAAGACTGGAGATCATAGGCAGCAGGAAATACAGACAGAGGGAGACAGTTCCAGAGCTGACCTGTTGCATGAATGAAAGACTGGGAGTAACGGTTAACTCTTGCATTAGAGAGTTGGACAGAAAAGGGATGAGAGTTTCCTACCAGACGGGTGCTACGCGCCCGTCGTAGAGGTGGAGGAATGCAAGCAGACAGTTCAGAGGAGCAGTGACCATTAAAGTAGCGATAGAAAAGAGATAAAGATGCAACAGTGCGGCGAAGAGACAGAGGTTGAAGGGAGTCAGTAAGAGGAGGAGAGTTAATGAGACGAAAAGCCTTTGACTCCACCCTATTGAGAAGAGCTGTATGTGGGGAGCCGCCCCACACATAAGAGTTGTACTCCACACAGGGGCAGATAAAACCCCTGTATAGAGTCAACAATTGTGCAGGGGTAAAGAAAGAGCGGAGTCGGCTTAGCACACCCAATCTCTTGGAAGCAGATTTTACAAGAGATGTAATATGATCTTTCCAAGATAAGTCCCGAGTAAATGAAACCCCAAGCATGTTCAAGGATGATGCAGGATTAAGCATAATACTATTAAACATTAGTGGGTATACCTGTGGAAGATTTTGTCGGGTTGATAGGTGTAAGAACTGAGTCTTACATGCATTAAAAACAACAATATTATTATTACCCCAGTCAGAGATACGAGCCAAATCAGACATTAGGTGTGGCATAGCCTCATCCCTTGTTTGTTGAAGTAACTGTTGAGATGGGCGTTGTGGGAACCGAATAGAAAGGTGAAGGGTGGAGTCATCAGCGTATGAGTGGATAGGGTTAGATGTACAGCTTAGATGATCATTGATGAATAAAAGGAAGAGAGTTGGTGATAGGACAGAGCCCTGAGGAACACCACTGTTGATAGATCTAGGAGAAGAACGATGGCCGTCTACAACAGCGGCTATAGAACGACCAGAAAGGAAGCTAGCGATGAAGGCACAGATAGAAGGATAGAAACCATAGGAGGGCAGTTTGGAAATTAAAGATTTATGCCAGACTCGATCGAAAGCCTTTGAGATGTCAATTGCAATGGCAAAGCTTTCGCCAAAGTCCCGAAAGGAGGATGACCAGGAGTCTGAAAGGTAGGTGAGAAGATCGCCAGTTGAGCGTCCCTGACGGAACCCGTACTGACGATCGGAAAGAAGGTTGTGATAGGAAAGATGCCTTAAAATTTTTCTATTGAGAATTGACTCGAAAACTTTTGAAATACAGGATGTTATAGCAATTGGACGAGAGTTGGAGGGTTGGGAGTGGTCACCCTTCTTTGGGACTGGCTGAATGAGAGCAAACTTCCAGCAAGAAGGAAAGGTACAAGTTGACAGACAAAGGCGAAAGAGTTTGCCTAGGCAGGGTGTAAGCACAGAAGCCCAGTTCTTGAGAACAACAGGAGGGACCCCATCAGGCCCATATGCCTACTTAGTACTGAGGCCAGTGATGGTAAAAAATACATCAACTGAAGAAATTTTAATATCAGCCATGAGGAATTCAGAGGGGGGAAGTGATAGAGGAACAGCACTGGAATCGTCTAAGGTGGAATTGGAGGAGAAAATCTGTGTGAAGAGATCTGCTTTATCAGTAGAAGAAATAGCTACAGAACCATCAGAGTAGAAAAGAGGAGGGAAGGATGATGAGGTAAAGTTGTTAGAAAGATTTTTGGCAAGGTGCCAGAAGGAGCGGGAAGAATTCGAGTTGGAGAGTTGAGAGCATTTAGTATGGATGAAATTATTTTTAGTAGAGCGAAGAACAGACTTAGCACGATTCCGGGCAGAAACGTAAAGATGATGTGATTCAGGGGTGGGTTGGCTCCGGTACCTTTTGTAGGCCCTCTCCTTGCTGCGGACAGCATTAGAACAAGCGTGATTAAACCAAGGCTTTCTTGCGTTAGTCAAAGGATATGAGAAAGGAATGTATGCTTCCATGCCTGAGAGAATAACCTCCGTAATGCGCAAGGCACACTCAGATGGCTCCCGGCCATGGAAGCAATAATCATTCCAGGGAAAATCAAAGAAGTACTGCCTGAGGGCCTCCCAGTCCGCGGCTCCAAAATACCACAGACGACGTTTCCCTGGAGGGTCCACAGGCCGTACCGGAGTGGTAGGATGGGTTAAGGTAATAAGGTTGTGATTGGAGGAGCCCAACGGTGAGAAAATATTAACAGAGTAAGCAGAAGGATTAGTTGTGAGGAAGAGGTCAAGTATGTTGGAGCTCTCTCCAAGGTGGTCAAGGATATGGGTAGGGTGCTGTACAAGCTGCTCTAGGTCATTAAGGATAGAAAAGATGTAGGCTTGTTCACCAGGTGGATCCGTGAAAGTAGAGGAGACCCAAAGGTGGTGGCGAACATTGAAATCTCCTAGAATGGAGATTTCAGAGAAAGGAGAAATGGATAGAATGTGTTCCATCGTAGAAGTAAGATAATCGAAGAATTTTTGATAGTCAGTAGAATCAGGGGATAAGTAAACAGCACAGATATATTTAGTCAGAGAATGACAGGAAAGCCGAAGCCAGAGTGTAGAGAATTCAGAAGAATCGAGTTCAGGAACACGAGAGCAAGATAAGTCGTTGCGTATATATACACAACAGCCACCTTTGGCTTTGAAATGAGTATAGAGAAAGTAGGAGGATACAGAAAAGGGTTTGCTGTCAGTTGCCTCAGACAGCTGAGTCTCCGTTAGAAAAAGAAGGTGAGGTTTAGAGGAGGAGAGGTGGTGCTGAACAGAGTGAAAGTTAGAGGAAAGGCCACGAATGTTGCAGAAATGAAGAAGAAGAGAGTCAGACAGTGGTTCCAGGCACCTCGAGTCATCACCAGGAGAGGGGCGGATGGTGGGGGCATTTATGGTCCCCCCCCCCCCTGGGGACTCCGATGCTTTGTGAAGAGATGCTATTTTAATTAATTTTGAATAGGAAGTGTAGTGTGTAGTGTGCATGTAGTTTGGTGTAGATAGTTAGAGAAATTTGTACTGGAGAGCATGCTGGCCTACTCTCTGTGTAACTGAGACACTGAAAAAGTTCAGCAAAGGGGGATGGTCAGGAACTAGTCCTGAGGGCTGATGAAACGGGAGCTCCAGGACTCCCTGTCATCAGCTTTCCATCCACCTCGGGAGTACTGCCCTGATGGACTGGTGCTATATATATATATATATATATATATATATATATATATATATATATATATATATATATATATATATATATATATATATATATATATCATCCAATCCAATGTCGCCCCACAGAGTATATATATATATATATATATATATATATATATATATATATATATATATATATATATATATATATATATATATATCATCCAATCCTATGTCGCCCCACAGAGTGTATATATATATATATATATATATATATATATATATATATATATATCATCCAATCCAATGTCGCCCCACAGAGTAGCTTAGGAACCGGGGGCTAGGCAAGTTGGTCCTGACATTTAAGATGAGAGTGACCAGCATCACTCATCCCTGAGTGGCATTACATGAGCAATCAACCCCAACCATCCCTTGGATATAAACCTTCACCGGCTCAATCCGAGTGGAGTGCAATAATTACTCACTAAACCACCACGCGCCAAAATTTGATTATATGGTTACCACCCAGCGTAGTAAATGGTTTCCTGGTGTACAGGAAACCATTTGGCTTGTCACTCAGTGTAGAGTCACCCACAGGCAGAAGGAAGAGGAAAGAATGAAGGAAAGACAGACAAGGGAGTGTAAAGTTACCCGTAGGCAGAAGGACAAGGAAAGAATGAAGGAAAGGAAGACAGAAGAGGATGGAAGGAGAGAAGAATGGAGGAGAGGAAAGGGCAGACACCCGACAGCAGCACTACATAGAGTGAGTGGATGATGAGCGCCCCCACCTACCACAAAGCGTCCCCACCTACCGTAAATATATATATATATTTATATATATATATATATATATATATATATATATATATATATATATATATATATATATATATATATATATATATATATATATATATATATATATATATATATATTTATATATATATATATATATATATAACTCGGGACTTGTCTTGGATAGATCATATTACATCTCTTGTAAAATCTGCTTCCAAGAGATTAGGTGTGCTAAACCGACTCCGTTCCTTCTTTACCTCTGCACAATTGTTGACTCTATACACGGGTTTTATCCGCCCCTGTGTGGAGTTCAACTCCCATGTGTGGGGATATTCCCCACATACAACTCTTCTAAATAGGGTGGAGTCAAAGGCTTTTCGTCTCATTAACTCTCCTCCTCTTACTGACTCCCTTCAACCTCTGTCTCTTCGTCGCACTGTTGCATCTTTATCTCTTTTCTATCGCTACTTCCATGGTCACTGCTCCTCTGAACTGTCTGCATGGATTCCTCCACCTCTACGACGGGTGCGTAGCACCCGTCTAGCAGCAAACCTCATCCCTTTTCTGTCCAACTCTCTAATACAAGAGTTAACCGTTACACCCAGTTATGCAACAGGTCAACACTGGAACTGTGTCCCTCTGTCTGTATTTCTTGCCAGCTATGATCTCCAGTCTTTCAAACGCAGTGTGTCCAGGCATCTCGAAATGATCGAATCTTGAATTTGGCTCTCTTGTATTTTGTTTTTCCTTGGAGGGAACAGTTATTGCGGGCTCGTGGCCTTTGGTTCCTTCTTTCTCACATAATTTTATATATATATATATATATATATATATATATATATATATATATATATATATATATATATATATATATATATATATATATATATATATATATATATATCGGGGTGGGGGGGGTTTTCCTGTTACTGATGAACGATATTATTCTGATGAAGGGAAACTTTTCTGACTAAAGGAGTATGATATAGCCCTTACTCTTTCTCCTCAGAAGAAGGGATTTTTATAACGTTATTCTTATAATATAAAGTGGATCGTCGGACTAACTGAAGTAACATTTGAGCCGAGGATGTAATTTATATTTTACTCTTTCTACATCCACACTATTTTAATTTACTTTAAGGGATGTCGTCGTTAAGGAAGACAGGAACATTTAAATAACAAACGCCTGTACCAAGAGAAGAATCCCTAGACCTTAATAAAAAAATAAAAGAAGTTAAAGCAAAGTCGTTCCTTCGATAGATAAGGTTTTCCCAATGGCCTCGCTACATTACATCCTTGTGTTTAGAATCGGAATGATGTAGCACGGGTTTAGTGAAATGCCTTGGGTTTGGTGGCTTATAGGGGCACAGAAATTCTTTTTTGGCCTGGGATGGTAGTGTCTTCTAGATCTGTTTGGTATTGGTTTGGGTGTGGAAGCTAGCTAATGGGGGATAGGCTGGAGTGGGTCAAATGATAATAAATGCTGATTGAAATGGATTAGATTAGGTTAGGTTAAGTTAGCCTAAGTAAGAGAAGGTTAGGTTGGCTATATTAAGTTCGGCTGAGTTTCAGAGGATTAAACTAGGTTGGATTTGCTGTGGCTGAGTTGAGGTTTTTCGTGTTGGATTAGACTAAGTTGTTAAGTCTGCCTGGGGAAGGTTTAGTTGGAGTGGGCTGGGTTAGTTAGGCTGGGTTTGAATATTTTTGGCCCGAGGAGGTTTGTTCTAGGAAGGTTTCGCTATAGCCAAGGAGCATTAAGGATACACCTGGGAATGAATTCGAGAACACTGATATTTTTCAGGAAAGTTATATAGAAGACTACTAAGTCAAAATCAACAAACATTCTAAACATTCCACGTAAACTAACCGTGTGGGACGAAAAATTCAAGGTGGCCAACATCGGCATTGAGTGCGTATACAGCTTTATGACTAAAATTCGCACTTGGTCATGTAATACCATCTTTTAAGGGTTTTAAAGCGTTATAAATCCATTTCTGCTATTATTCTAATAATTCTATGTCTCTGATATACACCGAGAATGTGCGGCAAAAGCAAAAAATCGGAAATCTGTATTGACAATCTTGATATATATATATATATATATATATATATATATATATATATATATATATATATATATATATTATGCTTCCGACTATGGGCATAGGCTTCAAAGCTTGCTCTCAAGGTCCAGTAGTCCTCCTACATACCATACACCTCTACATGTCATCACTTAGGCGCTAATACCCACCGTCCACATTGAATACAGGCTAGGGCTGTCTCATACAGGACTGATGTATTGGTATTAGCGGGGGTATTTTTACGACGTGTCGGCGGGCCTTCTGGTAGATCAGTAAAGTCTGTTTTTATTAAATTCAAAACCTTAAACTATTCCCTGCCCCAGCGGGGATTTGAACCTGGGTTCGGTAGGACTGCAGGCCACCTCTATACCGACTGATAGATACAGATTGAAGTGTAGAGGCAGAAGTACATAGAAAGACAGAAGACAGTGTGAATGGAACGATATGGCGGTACAAGAACAGCATGATATTTGTGATTTTTGTGATAAGCCACTCGCCTCTGACCGAAGTACTGTCACAGAAAGAGGCCTCCCTAACATAGTGAACAGTAGTGCTGATCTGAGGGATGGACTTTATGAAAAGATTCTATCTAAAGTGTTGCCAGTTCCGACTCATAAATGGTGCAAAGAACATTACATCAAGCCATCACACATAAAATGTCTTGCCACAAACAGTTCCTGTTTGTGAGTCACTAAAGGCTCCTTTCTACGGTCTATATTCTCAGACAGTTGACCAACACACAGACTGCCGAGAATCCACAACTGCGTGTGATAGCAGACACTTTCTCTCCTTTCGGAATTACCCATCAGACAATTCGCCATTTCCCTATACAGGCGAATACCGCGAGAGACTGGTCTGCAGTCGTGGCATCTATTTGTGCTAATGCAAACTGAGCAGTCAAAATAGTTTAGGAGGCAGCTGCACGTATCACTGGCCTGAACTACACTGACAGTGCTGCAGATACGTTGAGGTCGACCTCTCGCTACTTTTCGTGCAGGTCACATGTGTGATAAAGAACCGATCAGATATGGAGAATCACCTGAAACATGAGTTTTGCAAATAGCCACCTGCACTATTTGACAAGGGTACAATGCGCAACAACAATGAAAGTGGTTTTGCCAAGGTGCTGAAAGCTCCAGTAGTGCCAGTATCCACTGAAGCTCTTAAGAACCCATACCATGTGGTGGATGTCGGACAAATGCTGCAAAATGTGACATGGCCTGTGGGCTGCACGCATGGTGATGTGTGTGATATCTACAGTATGTGAATCACGTTATAAGTAACTATGGCAAAGAATACACTGTCTGTTTTGATGGCTACACACATCTCATTCTGTCAACCGAGGTAGCTGAACAGAACCGCAGCACTAATCCAAATGTCTCTGCAGACATAGTGTTTGATTTCAACACATCAGTCACGAGCAATCAACGCTCCGTCTTAGCAAATCGTAACAAGTCACGGTTAATCAGTAGGGTGAAGGACCAGCCTACATCTGAAGGCGTTGCTCGCTGTCAAAGTCAGGCTGGTGCTGACTACTTAATAAGTAGCACGGCATTGGCATTTGCTGGGAATATCGCACTACCTGTTGTACTTGTGGCAAAGGATACAGATCTGCTAGTCATGTTGGTTGATGGGGCCACAACAGACAATATCTATAGGCAGTATGCAAGAGACTTTGATTATGGCATACACAGCATCCAGCAGACAATGCATCCACACACCCGACAACACATACTGATAGCACACGTATCACTGGATGTGACACAGTCTTGGCTTTATATGGCACTGGCAGAAAGAAGGCCATGACAGTCTTGGAAAGCGATGATTGGAGGATGTTGGATGTGTTTAAGAAGAATGATGCCAGCCATGAAGAAGTAGTCAGAGTGGGGGAAATATTCTTACTGAAGTTATATAATGCCAATCCAACATGTATAACACTTGATAAGCTGAGATTTGTGCAGCTTTCATTTCTGCATCCTATAATATGTCTCATTACATCAGGGAGGTCACCCCCCAGTTAGCGGTAGGGAGGTCAGTGTCAGGTGGTTCGGGCCAAAAATTTCAAATGGGCATAAAATCATCAATTTTCATCCGATTTACTCCAAATTTCATATGTAACATCTTTGACTAGATATCCTGTTGTGTTTATACGTCAGCACTAAAATGACTGCCGGGGACAGGTTTGATATGCCTTGGCACCGCTTCTTGTTATTGGTCTATAATCAGAGGGCTAAGATGGACTTTTTTACTTTGGAATTTTGTGGATGTTGGTTTCGTTTAATGACTTTGGGAATGATAAAATACGTATGTATAGTTTGAAAAATTTTACTAGAACAGGAGCAACTCCTGTGTAACACTTTAATAACTCATGGAGGAATTCCTTGAGGATCGGATGCTTTGTTGTTTCATAAATTGTCTGGGATATGTTTTACATATCTAGCTTGTGTTTTTAGAGGAGCAATTTGAGGGAAGTCAAGTTCTAGTACCGGAACGTTTGACTGATTTCCTCCAAGGTAGAATTTTTGGCAAACGTATCGGGAAGAATGTTCGTGTTCCATGTGGGCCATTAACAGTTTTTCCGTCTTAAAATTTTAGTGACAGAACAGGAAATGACTTTTTATAGGTTCTGTTGAAAGAATTGAGACTTGACCAGGATATTTTATTCTCATTAGGATTAGTCAATAGTTTAGATGCTTGGTCGTGCCAAGAAATCAGTAATAAAACCGTCGAAAACCTTACTCTTAAGTAGAATACCTGATATTTGTGTACCTGATTCCCAGAAACCTAAAGCGCTGACTTTAATAAGAAAAAGAAATGGTATGGAGCACGACAGATGATTCTCGGTGAGGAGGAGAGGTGGTATTGTCCTAAGAATTTAGACGGAATCCCACATACTGTACATAGTACAATAAAACTTGCAATTGTCAAACGATGATCGTAGGAAAAAAAAAAAGGCGATAGAGATATTAAAGTGATTATGTTGATAAGAAAACAATTATACAGTACCTATGCCATATTTATTTTGGAGATAATTTCCCTCTGTCAGGGAGTCAAAGGTGATATTATCCTAAGAAGTTAGATGAAAGCCCACATACATATTACAATAAAGCTTGCAATCGTCAAACGATGGCAGTAGGAGAAAAAGAAAAAAGGGAATAGAGATTTTAAAGTGATTATGTTGATATGAAAATAATTACACAGTACCTAAACCTTATTTTTTTTGCAGATAAATTCCTTTATCAGGCAATCAGACACATCAGTAGGGCATGATATAATAAAAATACTCAAACCTAAACATTTCATATAAACTCAAATCTCTCGTAAATTAAACCTTCAGTAACAAAGATAATAGTGTGTGTCATTTGTTGAGTATTTATTACTCCCGTCTCAGACTACAAATAGTATGGGATATTTTGAGCTGACCAATATTCTCCAACTCTTATGACTCAGCTTCAGGTAAATAATACGATCTGGACAAAAGGACAAAAAATTTTGAGATGTTTCAACAATGAGAGGGTTAACGATGGCTCGATTCACACTCAGGCTTTGACGACTTTTTCCACTTTAAATAATCGTATGGCATTATCTTCATTTTAATACTAGAATTTTGCCTACCATAAGCGTGTTAAAGAGAAGGTAATAAGTTATTATTTAAATTAGATTTTATTTTTGGAGAAGCATAACTATTACATACAACGGCAAGCCTAGCAATTGTAGAGTTAAACTATAAGACGTTAATCCTCTCATTTTCGTGACCAATCTTATTCCAAGAAACGTCAGGCGATTTTATTCAGGTGAATGTGAGTCAGAGACGCGTGGGTGTTGATGAAGAAACCGATGATTCTCGGTTTAGTTAGTATTAATTATGATTGCAGTTCGTGCTTGCGTGTGTGTGGGGGGGGAGGTGTGTGTGTGTGTGTGTGTGTGTGTGTGTGTGTGGGTGTGGGTGTGGGTGTGGGTGTGTGTGTGTGTGTGTGTGTGTGTGTGTGTGTGTGTGTGTGTGTGTGTGTGTGTGTGTGTGTGTGTGTGTGTGTGTGTGTAGTTAAATAGACAGTTATGAATGATACGAAACATGCAATGGTGGAAGGGGGAATATGGACCAAAAATAACACAAAATACTCAAAATATAGTCTCATAATTTTCCTTATATATAAAACATCAGAAAATAGTCTCATTGTTCAATGATCTCACTTTAAATATGAATTTAGATAAAAAGCTTCATTCCCATTCCTGTTTCAGTGTAAGGTCTCGGTGCTGAAAAGAGAAAAAAATCAGTTTCTGGTAGTTCCAGGTTGAACCCCAGGAATTATTTTCCCTCCTTCAGCATAATATAGGATTGTTAGAATGGACCATAGTTTACGATTTTTGAAAAGCTCTCCAGCGTTTCACTTCGCTTTCATGGTTTAGTCATTAGTATAATTCACCTCCCACGCAGCAGCACGCAATGCTTGTGCGCCGGTTCCAACGTGGAACCCAGGTGACGTGCACACAAGCAGTTGCCAAGTGTTACATTCATCTGGTATTCTTGTTTTGGGCAGTGTGCTTCGCTGATCACAAGCATATTACAGTCAACACAGATGCGATGAAATAAAGCACAAATCACTCGGTAAAAGGGCAACAACATTACAGCTGATGAAATTATTAAAATGGAAATCAAACCTCATGAACGCCGTGGCACACCTGAGGTGGCATGTTATAATTCCAGGAGGCGTCTAACGCCTCAGACTAGCGAGCTTATCAGCTGTGGTGCAGGTGAGGCCAGTTGTAGTGTTTATCACATTTCTATTTACCATATTCTGCCTGAGTTAGACCTTTATGTGCTTTATTACCATTGAAATAGTAACCTTCAGAAGCCTGAACTCCTTCGCTGAGGTGATGTTTTCTGTTGATATATTCCTGTTATCTCCTGACAGCCATACTCAGACTGGAGGAGAATATTTGTAGTGAGAGCTATATGTAACCCGCTCTAGTTAGAAGAAATTCTCCCAAATCTGAATAAAATTATCTGGAGGTTACAAGAGAAAGTAGTAAAGAGTAGGTTAGTGCTGTTATATGAATATTGAATTTTTCAAACGTTTCAGAACTAGTGACTAAGGAAGTCGGGCCCAAGTGTGCAAGAGGAAGGCAGCAACAACTGGAAAGATGCTGGTGTTCCTCCTCATGACTCTCCTGTTGGGGGTCTCTCAGTCCGTTGTAAGTCCACTTCGCCTTTCGTAACACTGACTTGTACTAATCTCCTCGATGCGATGACGTACTTTCTTGCTATTAAGATACGATTTTATTTACTACAACCCATCGCACTGGTAAGGTTCATGAAGGCAATATTAAACCCATGCAATTACCTTGTTTTAAAAATCGTCTGAAACTATAAAGAATAAAATGAGTATGTCCCCTGATTCAAGAGGTAAACTGAGTACATAAAGGGACAGGAAAACCTTCAATTTATGACATTAATTTTTAATGCCACTGAAAGAATAGGAAATTGTTGGACTGTATTTCACTATTTTTAACGCACTGAACAACGGGGAAGAGAGGTCATTTTCTTTTATTATCGGTAATGTATTTAAAACAAAAATGTAAAAAAAATAGGGTTTGGATTCCTGTCCTGGACCTCAGGGTTCTTAAATGGAACAGTTGTCATTCAGGGTGGGGTATAGCGTGGTAACTTGGGACTGCATATACTCGTATATTAATCTGGAAAAAATATATTTATATCGTCGCATGTCACCGTCAATATCTTGAGTAAATCTGAGTAGTTTTCGTCCTACGAG
Organism: Coenobita brevimanus; assembly: GCF_032717465.1. Classification (NCBI taxonomy): domain Eukaryota; kingdom Metazoa; phylum Arthropoda; class Malacostraca; order Decapoda; family Coenobitidae; genus Coenobita; species Coenobita brevimanus. Next base: position 12,446,396 of record NC_136999.1, read on the forward strand.
TGATTCTTCTAACAGTGTTGGTGACTGGCTGCAAGGAAACCACCCAGGATTTCTATCATTGTAAAACGTGCAGCCGTCACTTGAAGCCCAAATCGATATTTTAGTTTGATTCATTCCCAGAATGATAATAATGATCAAGAACCACAGAACGCGATCGACATCGCGTTCAAAGAGATGATGACTTTCCTAACCAGCTTACCACAATCACTTCCCCGAAGAGCTCTTTAATGGCGATGAACTATGTCACCAGCATCTAATTCGCTTTGACTATGTCCGAGATTAACCCTTCCAGTTCGATGGCTTTTTAAAACTTAGTTCTTGCTGTCTCTGGACGGTTTGAGTAATCTGAAGAGGGACTTTTCAAATTTGATGGTTTTGATCTAGCGTTCAGTAACCAGAACTTCATAGATTCTTCCGAAATTGATTTATAATATTTTGCTGGCGACAAATGAAAAACAAAAGAAGTCAGTAGAATGAAGGAGTTATATTCGACACTACTCTTGAATGAAGTTTAGATTTGCGCTGTATAGAATGAAATATTCAGTAATTTATAGTCAGCCTTCCAGTCAGATGTATTTTCTGTTGAAGTTTTTTTTTTTTTTTTTTTTTTTTTATGTGTCCGACTCTGGGCAAAGGCTTCAGGGCCTATATCTCGGGGGCAGTAGCCTATCCCAAGGCCCACTAGTCCTCCTACATCTCCACATGTAACCACTTCGGCACTAACACCCACCGTCCATATTGAATACATGCTAGGGCTGTCTCATATAGGACTGGTGTATTGGTATTAGTGGGGGTATTTTTTCGACATGTCGGCGGGTCATCTGGTAGATCAGGAAAGTCTGCTTATTATGAAATTCAAATCCTTAAACTGTTCCCTGCCCCAGCCGGGATTCGAACCTGCGTCCATCAGGACTGCAGGCCGCCTCTCTACCGATTCAGCCACCGCCTCCCCACACGATTTTTATTTCTTAAGAGTAGATGTTTGGTTTAAAGCAGAATGTTATGTAGTCTCACCTATATGATGTCATTGCAAGCAAAAAGGAACCAAAGGCCAGAAGCCTGCTGTTCCCTCCAAGGAAAAAGAAAAGAGAGAGAGAGAGAGAGAGCGAGAGAGAGAGAGAGAGAGAGAGAGAGAGAGAGAGAGAGAGAGAGAGAGAGAGAGACAGACAGACAGACAGACAGACAGAGACAGACAGACAGACAGACCCAAATTCAAGATCCATTCATTTCGAGGCCCCTGATCAAGCTGAGGTTAAAAGACTCTAGGTCATAGGCAGAAGGAAATAAAGCCAGAAGAAGATAGTTCCATACATTACGAATAAGATGAAAAATACGTAATTAATATTATTATAGGATATATACACGGCATTCAATGAAACCTCATATTTTACAGCATCGAGTGCCGGAGAAAACAGAGAAGAGGCTAACTCAAGATGAAAGGGAGGTGATCAAAGATGAACTGGAACAAAGACTGGAGAAAAGGGTAGATGAGAGGCAAACAAAGCTCTGTGACTCTCGCAGGTGAGTGACATGCAGGGGCTTTTTCAGAACTGTAAGTCGGGTAGGGTGGGTTGACGTTTCACTTCACTACTGCTTTCAGCTGATGTATGTTGCTTGGCGGAGAACTTTCGAACTAGAACGACCAGGTACAGGCTTTATTAAACCGTAACAGTCAATATTGTACATATTATTTGTATGTAAAGTATAACTATGTGTAGATTGAACCAATAGTGTAGTAACGTAATTATTTATATCCACAACACATACAACCTTCTGAAACAACAGATGTTCTGTTCCTCACTCTCTCATGAGACTGAGAATTATCATTTGTTCACAACACTTTTATGCCGTGTGTTGGTAAACATGGGAACCCGACACCACTGAAATTAATCTTCTTATCAGAAGAAACCTGTTACTTATCGTTATTTCAGTAATAGCTTCCATTGAATAACACTGACTCACTCAATGCTTTTCTTCATTAATGTTACTAATTGAAACTAAGTGGTTTTAACTTTCTCGAAAGAAGCTTCTCATAACGCTATATTCCAATAAAGTTTTGTCTTCATTAACGTTCTCTCTAAATAAGATTTTTATAATACATGCTTACTTTTCGCAGGAAAAAATTATCATCTCTCTAAATAAAAGCTTGTCTTCATCCACGTCTACTACTATCACTGATTATCTTGTCAGCATTCTCCCCGTAAAAGCTTATCTCGTTAGGTAATATCATAACACTTTAGTTCTTCTGTCAGTCTATCAACCAGGACTTATTGCCATTTATCACGAAGGTATACTACCGGATCACGTTTGTCAGTCCAAACACTCAAGGAGAAAGTAGGAATTCACTCACCTCTGAGTTATATTATGTGAGAAACAAGCTCCTACTAACCCTCAGAGGTAAACCCTTGTGGGCTACACATGGCTGAAATGTTTTGCCCACTAGATAACCAAGTGTTCATTTGGTTGTGTGGTTACCACCAATTACCAACTGATTTCCGGAGCTGCTGTAGAAATTATTTGGGTTATCACTCAGTTAAGTCACCTGAAGATGGCATTGCATCGTGAGTAGATGGTCGACCTCCTCAGTTCAGGCGGTTATTAAGATACCCTGTTTACCCTGACCTGGAAGGCATTACATATCTGCAGTCGATGGTGTTCTGTTAGTCGAGGTATTTTTACCATTAGTGTAGGTCTAGCTATTTGTCTCTGTAGGATTTAGTATAGGTTAGCGATTTGTCTGTTAGGTGATTGTTTTAGGGTCTTTAGATTAGTTTTTCTTTATATTATAAGGTATAAAAAATATAAAACCAAGAAAAAATTAAAAAAAATAAAAATACAAAAAAAAATAAATAAGAATAAAATTATTATATATATATGTACGTTTGCATGAAAGTGTGTCTGTATGTATGCATGGAAGCTTGTGTGTGTGTGTGTGTATGTATGTATATATATATGTTTGTATATATATATATATATATATATATATATATATATATATATATATATATATATATATATATATATATATATATATATATATATATATATATATATATATATATATATATATATATATGGCCTTAATAACCAGAGGCTTCGGCCCCAATGGTTGATAGGCCGGAAAAAAAAAGTAAAAAAAAAATATATATAGTATAAACCTGACCTGGCGTAAAATAGCCATCGCTCCATCTTAAGTGTGACAAGAGATTAACACTAAAATATGGTTTTAGTCACGAAGAAGTTCTACACATAGGATCTTGGGGCACATAATTATTATATTTTAGGACTGAGGTACGAGAAGAAAAAAGAAAACCGCAAACCTCCAAGTAGTTGAAAAAGAATGAACAACGGAGAGAGAGAGAGAGAGAGAGAGAGAGAGAGAGAGAGAGAGAGAGAGAGAGAGAGACTGTTCCAATAGTCTGATCGATCCAAGAATCGAACACATATTTTTCTCGTTTTAATGTGTACTTGCTAACCCAGACATAACCTCCCCCCTCTGTCTCCCTGTCTGTCTGCCTTTGTCTCTGTCTGTCTGTCTGTCTGTCTGTCTGTCTGTCTGTCTCTCTCTCTCTCTCTCTCTCTCTCTCTCTCTCTCTCTCTCTCTCTCTCTCTCTCTCCATATACTCCAAGTAGTGCAATTGGGATAAGGATGTAACGTAGATTATTACAAGTTTCATCAAAATTCCTTTTCCAGTTTTGACTATACACACACACACACACACATACACACGACTATAGTATAGAATATTAAATAACCCTTAAGACTGGCAGCGTTCAAATAAGGGCCGTTTTTCAACCGCGCCTTCTGCTGCACGAAATCGACGATTAGCTGCTTAGATGCCCAGCATATGCTTAACTGAGAGCTGTTTCCGAACCGCACTTTGCTTTGCTGGCAACCAACGACTTATAGGTCGAAGCACTTGCACAAATGAGTCTTTCCTGTGGCGAAGCATGAAACTCCACGGAAATGCCCTGTAATATAACACCAATGGGGATTGCTTTTAGGGGTCAAGACACCCCTTCAGAATATCAATCGGCATCAAATATAAACTGGCCCATCTGGACCTAGTTTCAGTACTCTGTGAAGCTACATATTTTTTTCCAGTTTTGACCACACACACACACACACACACACACACACATATATATATATATATATATATATATATATATATATATATATATATATATATATATATATATATATATATATATATATATTCTGCAACATTCGCGGCCTTTCCTCTAACTTTCGCTCTGTTGAGCACCACCTCTCCTCCTCTAAACCTCACCTTCTTTTTCTAACGGAGACTCAGCTGTCTGAGGCAACTGACAGCAAACCCTTTTCTGTATCCTCCTACTTTCTCTATACTCATTTCAAAGCTAAAAGTGGCTGTTGTGTATATATACGCAACGACTTATCTTGCTCTCGTGTTCCTGAACTCGATTCTTCTGAATTCTCTACACTCTGGCTTCGGCTTTCCTGTCATTCTCTGACTAAATATATCTGTGCTGTTTATTTATCCCCTAATTTTACTGACTATCAAAAACTCTTTGAGTATCTTACTTCTACGATGGAACACATTCTATCCATTTCTCCTTTCTCTGAAATCTCCATTCTAGGAGTTTTCAATGTTGACCACCACCTTTGGCTCTCCTCTCCTTTCACGGATCCACCTGGTGAACAAGCCTACATCTTTTCTATCCTTAATGACCTAGAGCAGCTTGTACAGCACCCTACCCGTATCCCTGACCGCCTTGGAGAGAGCTCCAACATACTTGACCTCTTCCTCACAACTAATCCTTCTGCTTACTCTGTTAATCTTTTCTCTCCGTTGGGCTCCTCCGATCACAACCTTATTACCTTAACCCGTCCTATCACTCCGGTACGGCCAGTGGACCCTCCAGGGAAACGTCGTCTGTGGCATTTTGGAGCCACGGACTGGGAGGCCCTCAGGCAGTACTTCTTTGATTTTCCCTGGAATGATTATTGCTTCCATGGCCGGGAGCCATCTGAGTGTGCCTTGCGCATTACGGACGTTATTCTCTCGGGCATGGAAGCATACATTCCTTTCTCATATCCTTTGACTAACGCAAGAAAGCCTTGGTTTAATCACGCTTGATCTAATGCTGTCCGCAACAAGGAGAGGGCCTACAAAAGGTACTGGAGCAAACCCACCCCTGAATCACATCATCTTTACGTTTCTGCCCGGAATTGTGCTAAGTCTGTTCTTCACTGTACTAAAAATCATTTCATCCATACTAAATGCTCTCAACTCTCCAACTCGAATTCTTCCCGCTCCTTCTGGCACCTTGCCAAATATCTTTCTAACAATTTTACCTCATCATCCTTCCCTCCTCTTTTCTACTCTGATGGTTCTGTAGCTATTTCTTCTACTGATAAAGCAGATTTCTTCGCACAGACTTTCTCCTCCAATTCCACCTTAGATGATTCCGGTGCTGTTCCTCAATCACTTCCCCCCTCTGACTTCCTCATGGCTGACATTAAAATTTCTTCAGTTGATGTATTTTCTGCCATCACTGGCCTCAGTACTAAGAAGGCATATGGGCCTGATGGGGTCCCTCCTGTTGTTCTCAAGAACTGCGCTTCTGTGCTTACACCCTGCCTAGGCAAACTCTTTCGCCTTTGTCTGTCAATTTGTACCTTTCCTTCTTGCTGGAAGTTTGCTCTCATTCAGCCAGTCCCAAAGAAGGGTGACCACTCCCAACCCTCCAACTATCGTCCAATTGCTTTAACGTCCTGTATTTCAAAAGTTTTCGAGTCAATTCTCAATAGAAAAATTTTAAGGCATCTTTCCTATCACAACCTTCTTTCCGATCGTCAGTATGGGTTCCGTCAAGGACGCTCCACTGGCGATCTTCTCACCTACCTTTCAGACTCCTGGTCATCCTCCTTTCGGGACTTTGGCGAAAGCTTTGCCATTGTACTTAACATCTCAAAGGCTTTCGATCGAGTCTGGCATAAATCTTTAATTTCCAAACTGCCCTCCTACGGTTTCTATCCTTCTATCTGTCCCTTTATCGCTGGCTTCCTTTCTGGTCCTTCTATAGCCGCTGTTGTAGACGGCCATCGTTCTAGATCCATCAACAGTGGTGTTCCTCAGGGCTCTGTCCTATCACCAACTCTCTTCCTTTTATTCATCAATGATCATCTAAGCTGTACATCTAACCCTATCCACTCATACGCTGATGACTCCACCCTTCACCTTTCCATTCGGTTCCCGCAACGCCCATCTCAACAGTTACTTCAACAAACAAGGGATGAGGCTATGGCACACATAATGTCTGACTTGGCTCGTATCTCTGACTGGGGTAAAAATAATATGGTTGTTTTTAATGCATCTAAGACTCAGTTCTTACACCTATCAACCCGACAAAATCTTCCACAGGTATACCCACTAATGTTTAATAATATTCAGCTTAATCTTGCATCATCCTTGAACATGCTTGGGGTTTCATTTACTCGGGATTTATCTTGGAAAGATCATATTACATCTCTTGTAAAATCTGCTTCCAAGAGATTGGGTGTGCTAAGCCGACTCCGCTCTTTCTTTACCCATGCACAATTGTTGACTCTATACAGGGGTTTTATCCGCCCTTGTGTGGAGTACAACTCTCATGTGTGGGGAGGCTCCCCACATACAGCTCTTCTCAATAGGGTGGAGTCAAAGGCTTTTTGTCCCATTAACTCTCCTCCTCTTACTGACTCCCTTCAACCTCTATCTCTTCGCCGCACTGTTGCATCTTTATCTCTTTTCTATCGCTACTTTAATGGTCACTGCTCCTCTGAACTGTCTGCTTGCATTCCTCCACCTCCATGACGGGCGCATGGCACCCGTCTGGCAGCAACCTCTCATCCCTTTTCTGTCCAACTCTCTAATGCAAGAGTTAACTGTTACTCCCAGTCTTTCATTTATGCAACAGGTCAGCTCTGGAACTGTCTCCCTCTGTCTGTATTTCCTGCTGCCTATGATCTCCAGTCTTTCAAACGCAGTGTGTCCAGGCATCTCAAAATGATCGGATCTTGAATTTGGCTCTCTATTGTATTTTGTTTTTCTCTTGGAGGGAACTGTTACTGCGGGCTCATGGCCTTTGGTTCCTTCTTCCTCGCATAATATATATATATATATATATATATATATATATATATATATATATAGATAGATAGATAGATAGATAGATATGCACAGACCACTTCATCGTGAAGATATGTATACAAACTAACCACAAGAGAAATGAAAGGAGCGACAGTGAGTACTTTCGTATATTACATCTTCAGACCGAGTGAGACAGAAACGTAAAGGGTAGAGGTCTTTTATGCACACCCGCAGCAGGTAGTGGCACACAGAACAATAGATGACCTGAATTTTTACCTGCGGCTTAACTTATGGTCACCTGCAGCAGGGAGTGGAACACAACAAAGGATGACCTGAATCTAAAAATGCACGTGACAAAGGAGGAGGGAGCAGGAGGGGAGGAAAGGGGAGTGGGAGGGATGGGGAAGGGGGAGGGGAGGAGGGGAGGAGGGAAAGCGGGAAGGGGAGAGGGGGGAGGGAGGAGGAGATAAATACTGCTGCTTAAGTTAAGACATAGAGGATTAATGCTTGGTGTGTCCCACACAGGTGTGACTACACCACCAGCAGATGACAGGGATCAATC